>NW_009647402.1:3790-20854 GCF_000708025.1 Charadrius vociferus | reverse complement strand
GCCTGTAGTTTCCCGGGTCTTCCTTCTAGCCCTTTTTAAAGACAGAAGTGACATTGGCTATCCTCCAGCCCTCAGGCACCTCACCTGTTCTCCAGGACCTTTCAAAGATGATGAAGAGTGGCCCAGCAATGACTTCCCCCAGCTCCCTCAACACTCGTGGGTGAATCCCATCAGGCCCCATGGACTTGTAGATATCCAGTTTACTTAATTGATCTCTAACTTGTTCCTCTTTAACCAAGGGAAAGTCTTTCTTCCTCCAGACTTTCTCTGTTACCCGCTAAGTCTAGGACTCCTGAGGGCTGTCCTAAGCAGTAAAGAGTGAAGAAAAGAAGGCATTCAGCAACTTTGCCTTCTCTGTATCATCTATCACCACAGCACCTGTCTCGTTCAACAGTGGGCCCACATTTTCCCTAGTTTTCCTTTTGCCTCCGATGTACTTGAAGAACCCTTCCTGTTGACTTTGACATCCCTAGCCAAATTGAATTCCAAGGAGGCCTTGGCTTTCCTCATTTCTTCCCTGCATACCCTGACAGCATTCTTGTACTCTTCCCAAGCGGTCAGCACCTTCTTCCACATACTGTAAACTTCCTTCTTCCACTTGAGCTTTTTCAAAAGCTCCCTTCTCAGTCATGCAGATCTCCTGCTTCCCTTGCCTGATTTCTTTCTCTTTGGGATGCACCGATCCTGAGCTTGGAGGAAGTGATGCTTAAATAGCAGCCAGCTCTCTTGAGCCCCCTTAGCCTCTAGAGCCCTCTCCCATGGGATTTCTCCAAGCAATTCCTTGAAGAGATCAAAGTTTAAACAGTCCCTCTTTGTTTGTGAGTATCAGGTCCAGTAAAGCACCTCTCCTTGTAGGTTCCTCCACCACCTGAGTCAAAAAGTTGTCATCAATGCACTGGAGGAACCTCCTGGACTGTACGTGCCCAGCTGTGTGGCCTTCCCAGCAGATATCAGGGTAGTTGAAGTCCCCCATGAGAATCAAGGCCTGTGATTGTGAGGCGATTCTCACCTGTCTGTAGAAGGCCTCATCAACTTCCCCATCCTGATCAGGTGGCCTGTAATAGACACCCACAACAGTGTCTCTCCTGTTACCTTGCCCCTTGATCCTTACCCACAAGCTCTCAACTGGCTCTTCATCTGCTCCCAGGGAGAGCTCAATACATTCCAGTTGCTCTCTCACATAAAGAGCAACTCCACTGCCTTGCCTCGCCGGCGTATCCTTCCTAAAGAGAACATAGCCCTCCATGACAGTGTTCCAGTCATGTGAGCCATCCCACCATGTCTCAGTAATTGCAATGAGATCATGCCCCTGTGACTGCACACAGATCTCTAATTCTTCTTGTTTGTTCGCCATGCTGCGCGCATTAGTGTATAGGCATTTCAGAGAGGCCATTGAGTGTGTAGTTTTTGCCCTTGAGGGGTGGTGGGCCTTCTGATTCTCAGAAATACTAGCACGCTGCCCACAAGTGCTGGGCTACTACACCTGTGCCCCTCTCTAGCAAGCCCAGTTACATGCCCATCCCCCTTCAAATCTAGTTTAAAGCTCTCTCAATGAGCCCTGCTAACTCTGCTCCAAGAACCCTTTTCCCCCTGCGAGACAGGCTTTTCTCATCTGCTGCCAGCAGGCCTGATGTTCTGTAAATCAAGCCATGGTCAAAGAACCCAAAGTCCTGCTGATAGCACCAGGCTCGGAGCCAGGCATTGACCTGCTGGTTCTTCCTATTTACTCCCTCACCGTTCCCTGCAACTGGAGGGATAGAGAAAATTAGTTGTGCTCCCAATCCCTTGACCAGTTGTCTCAAGGCCCTGAAATCTCTCTTCATTGCCCTTGGGCTTCTTCTTACTACTTTGTCACTGCCTACCTGAAAGACCAAAAGGGGATAATAATCTGAGGGCGTACTAGGGAAGGAAGCTTTTTCTTTTTATGGACATAAGAATCTAATAAATACCTGCATATTTTTTCTAATGTTCTTGCACTACTTGCATTAGCTACTCCATTCTCTCTGTTTTCTGTGGTGTGAGATTGTGGCAGCAGTGAACACGATACTTAACTGTGCAAATTTAGCCATGATTTAAGAAGGTAGTGATGACAATTGATTGTGTACCTCCTTGCATTTGATGGGACTTTTTCTAAGAGATGTCCTAATAGAAATGGAGGGGCAGGGAGTTGTGAAATGGAGGGGCCTTTGTGGATTGCATCGTCTTTGAAATCCCAGAAGTCTATCACTTTCAGACTTCAATTAACACTGGGACTACTAAGTGTTTATAACCACTCATTTAACTTTTAGTTGTCCACCTTAAGCATTGACATGGGAATGGAATAATTTCAGCTGTTTTTCATTTCTGTAGATTCTTGTGAAATATATTTGCATTAAGGTAAAGAAGACAGAGGACAATAAACCATTCCCAAAGCACACGAGCATAGGACTGATATAATCTGGTTGATATTCTAGTTGAAAAGCAGAACCAAACTGCATTCAGTCCATACCAAGCATCCACAAAACCATCTTGTATGATCAGTTAGGAACACATAAAAAGCCTGAAACAAGGAGTCTACAATAGTTTTTGCTTTGACTTAAAAATACATGACTGCCAACTGGTTTTCATATTTTATTTCATAAAAGCCCAAATCCTTTCAATCCTAAGAGATGTTCTGAATTTCAGTTCTCTTGGTATAATGAACACATTATATGTCCTGACCTATTCCTTGCTCCATAGAAGCATATCCATGGGCTTTTGTAGATTTTTAGAAGATTTTATTTTCCTCCTTATTTTATTTTTATTTTATATTTCATCTGTAGATTGGTAAGACTTTAAGCTTTAAGAGGAGTCAAAAGATGAGAATATATTTTTCTTTTGTCTAGTCCAACATGAGGCTATGGTGAAAATTGATTACTGTTACTGACCAGAGAACACAAAGGAGTCCTTTCATTTTAATGTGCTGCCAAATGTGCTTCCCTCCAAACACACAGTTAGGAATTTGTCCTAAACATTGTGCAGTAATAATCAAGTAGCTTTAAAAATGCAGAGGGATGATTTTTCCCTTTTTTGTGACAGTCCTTGGGTACATGGATTTTCCCTATCATTCCTTTTCATTGTGGTTCGACATTATGTTACCAATGCATTAGAGTTTTCTCTTTCTGCAGTGACTCATATCTCTAGCAATATAGTAGAAATATACAATTTGAATATAACGGTGCTTTGTACTTACAACTTTTTTTCTGTTATCCACTGACATTTTTGAAATATTGCAGGGGATCTTGATCACAGAAAGCTGCTGTTACTGTGAGATGATGCAGAATTTTTGTTAAAAGGATATTTCAGTTGCTGCATTATGTGATACATGTGCTCATAGATTTGTATATCATACATACGTATATTTCAAATGTGCTAATTTTGATCCTAAAAAAGCTATGCAAATATATTTGGAATTATTTACATGTTTTTCTTTCTGTGTTTATAATTTATAGAAGGAGTACCTATACTTTTGAAGAATTTACTGGATGTTGTGATGGATAATCCAACACTTTCTGAAATCCAAGACTTTTAAAAAGACTAATATAGATTTCTTTGAGGGAAGAGGCTGCTTTTTGTTCTGTGGTTTTGTTGTGTTTTTTTTTATAAGTGGTGCATTTCTGTTCCAATAGGAATTTATTCAGAGAAGTCCTCTGTACAGTGTGGATCAGACATATGGTGTCAAAACAAACAATCACAATAAACAGTCCCTTCTGATGTATGAAACGGTCTTTTATTTTAGCTGGTTATCTTAGTTTGGAAAAGCTGATAAGATGTATAGAAACTCAAACTGCAGACTTTATATACAGATATAAATAGATGTGCATACACATAAATACACAAATAGATGTGTCAGTATTTGTTTAAAATATAGAATAAACATTTATTAAAAAGTTAAATGCTACCTGAAGTGCTAATTTTAATGCTGTCACTTTGAGTTTAATGCCACTTGAAGATAAAGCCAGAATAATGACTGTATTTTAGGCTTGCTACAAACATTGCAGTTCAGAATTTTGAGACAGAAACATTATTTTTGTAAGTAAATGGGGAGGGGAAGAATGGAATTCTTTTAGTATTAGACTGTATGTGGGCAAAATTAAGTTAGCACTTCATTAAAATGAAATTATTTCAGCGCACATTTAATATTTAATTGTAGTCAACAATGGGAACAATTTCCAAGTGGCAGTGGATGTGATCATTTTCTGGAACAAATGGATAAGAGCAATTTACACTCTGTAGAGTCTTTGGCAATATCATAGAGAATTAATGCAAGCAGAGTAGCAGGAAAGGAAGCATGACATAGTGTAGCAAACTGGACAGCCTCCAAGATGCTCATTAGCCATATGACTAATCTTAAAATTAATACATAATGCAAACAAGATGCAAAAGCAGCTTCCTGTTTTGGTGAGATATGACTGCATGAGATTGTGTTAATTGAGCATTTGTGGGCATTGAGGCTGCGTCAACGTCACACTTTAATTGAAATGGGTGTGGGATGAGAGGCACTTTAGCATTAAGCGCATGAATTTCCATGAGAATTCCTAACGAAGCAATGCATTCACCGATGCATCAGATAAACCACATTTAAACTCATCTTTAATAAGATGGTGGAAATGAGTGGGTGAATTTGAGAAAAAGATAAAATGTGACTGAAAACATTCTAAGGTTTTATACCAAAAAAATATCTGTGTGATAAAGAATATTATATCTGTTTTCAAGGTACAAAAATGAAAAAGGATAAAGCACGGGAAATACAAACTCATTAGTAATGACAGAGTGAAAGAAGGCAAAGAGGGGACACGTCTACTAGATCAGAAGGACATCTTGCCATAAAAGTACAATTCAAATTCATTTTTAGGGTACAAAAAGTTTCTAGATCATTTCTACTATTATCTAAGATGTGTATATGTGTATACTCCATCCCTAATTTCATTCTCATTCTTTTTTCCATAGAAGGTAAAATATTTGGATTGGATTGAACAAGCCACAACTGGATTTGAGCTCCAAAATTATTGTTTTTTGAAAAATTAATATGATTGATAGCTAAATAGTCACCACTGCCTTTCATTTATCATTCTCCATACATTTAGTAGCCTTATCTGAGACTGGATAAACAACTCATATAAAATAATCTGGAACCAGTACAATTTGTCTCCAAAGACTGTCTCCAAGGGTATTCAGACTGATTCTGTAGATATAGCTAAATTGCCCATGTTTGTGTTCCATATTCCTCATAATGAGAAATGGAGAATATATAAGAATACTGCTGTATGTGTTTGAACCATAATCTTAAACCTGTGTTTTATTTTTAGTTTTCATTTTTCTATTTGTTGGTATTATCTGCATCATACATCACATAAAGTGCTTAATACTCACTTTTGGTATAAAGCATTTTAACTTACGTACATGAAGAAGAGCGAACAGAGATTATGCCTACTATGTTAGGACTAAGCCTTACATTCAGACACCTAAATTAAAATGTCTACACATAAGCTGTGTATCTAGGTTCCAGTTTTGTGGGATTCAAGGAGATTTAGGAGCGGAGATTTAGGTCTCTGCTTGTTCCCCTTATCACAGGTTTCGAGAGCCCTTTGAGATGTCCTACAGTATCCTGCTTGGGTTCAGGTTCCTGATCCAGAATGCTGTGGATCTCCCACAGGTCTTGTGTCATCATCATCTGGTCCCCTGTGGATGTGATGGGGCACCAGAGCTCTTCTAGTCCAGTAAAGGAAAGCCAGACAAGATTCCTGAGAGCATATCAAATAGCAAGCGTTATATGTGGGCAAATGAATAGAGTCTATACTTCCATTAAGTGTAAGGGGATTTTAGATACCTACATTGCATGTAGACACATATTTTGTATCTGTCTAAATGTAGCTGCCTGAATCTGAATTGCAGTGCCTTCCCTGACAGCTCATCAGAACAAGGGCCTTCACAGATCATGATGATATCTCTCAGAGCATCTGGATAGATGTCTTGCAGTGAAGGGAGGAAAATGCAGAGTGGGACTCACCATACAGAATCCTTCTTAAGGTGGCAAAAGAAAGGAGAGCATTGGCACATGTCTGGCAGCATAGGTGCTCCCACTGTAAGATTAAAAAAAAAAAAGAATAGAAAAGTAGGGAGTAGTATTAAGAAATTAAGAATGCAAGAAGTGCCTAAACTGTTCAGTTAGTTTAGATTTCAATGAGGCAACAAAATAGCTTCTGCTTAGTGTTGTTATTATATCCTGCCATGAAGGGAAATAATAGAATATTTGAAGCCAGGGAGAATGGAGACTAGAAAATCATAGCAGATCTTTCTCTCTGTGATGAAAATAATTTGATTTAAAAAAATAAAAAATCTCATTTCTCTTGGAGAGATTTTTTTTAAAAGATGATCGTTTCCTTCTAAAGAGCCGATTAATGATAGTTGGATCATCTCTCAACATTTCCGTCTGAGCTATATCCTCTGACTTGGATGCATTTTCAGCTCAAGATGAGCTTTGATTCTTTACCCCTTCCTCTGTTGAGAACGTCATAATTTTCCTCATTAATGAAACAGTCTAGCCCCATTCTAAATATGTTGTGTTACTCAGATTCATGATCTCTAGCTCTGCTATTAAACTTTTTCTTGGGACTTTGCTTTGGTAAGCCAATTATTCAGTCCTAAACAGCTTGCAGACTTCATGTAAGAAATAACCAAAGCAACCAATTCCATTTCCCTGTCCATACTCAAGATGAATCGCATCTAAAGTCCTGGACACACACTTAATGTCTGTTACTGCTTTGTCACATTCATGTTTTCTTACAAATGCAACTCATCACACAATTATTTGAGGGCTGTTTACACCAGGTGACAGCTCACTGTCACTTAGCATTTTCAGAGACTCTGGAAACAGTGCTTCATCTAGTGATTTTCCTTTGTTAATGTCTCTGATAAAACAATAGCAGACCAGCAAATGCAGTCTATGTCTTTCTAGGGAGTATGTTGCCCAGAGACCTTTTCCTGCAGTTGTCATTTTCTCCCTATCATTTCACCAAACACCTGCTCAAAGCTTGGAGGTTAATCAGAACACCTTGACGAACATTTAGGCCTGCAGTTTAGTCTTGGAAATGCAGTTGTCTGTCTCTGTCCATCACTCATGCCCTTAGAAAATGTAACACAGCAGCTATGTTAACAGATTTCCTTCAGCCACAGTGGTACCAGACAGCAGCTACAGTTATGAGTCTCTGCAGCGTGCTGTGAAGTTTCAGGGAAGGAAATAGTGTATAGAAGAGACCCTGTGCAGAGCTATCTAATTTCTTTACCCTAAATCATGAACAAGGAATGATGCATGAATTATCACCTGCTAGGAACAGACTTTGGAGGCTCTGCAACAGACTGGAGTTTTGTGAGATGAGCTGAGCCAAATTTCACAACTCATTTTTGTGGAAAAGGAGGAAGTCTCCCTCTTCATCTCTGCCCTTCTCCCAGCTTTATCTGCTCTCTGGCACTCATCGGACAATATTTCAGGCTGATTCAACAGTAGTCCAGAAGAAAACGAATTCAGCCCAACAGAGAATAGTTGTCTACCAGGTTAGTGAGTTTAATCACTTTAAAAACAAGTAAAAACAATTCAGCAAACTCAAAAAGTGGCAAAAGGGGTAGTGTAGAATCACCTATGGGGAAATGAAAATATAAGCGGGGATGAAAGAGGAGAAAAGAGATCCTTTTATTTCTGGAACAGGCAAGATGTGAAAACTGAGTCAACTATCTCATGCAGAGTCACTCTGAAACACCAATCCATGAGCCAAAATTCCTTCCTAAGTTGATCTCTGTTCTCAAAGACAATAGGGATAATTACCTGTGCCAAAAAATGAGATGGATTCAAAAACCATTTAGGTAAACTATTGGAGGGGAAAAAACATCCATTAAGTGCTGTTAAAAACAAAGATTCTGCTTCCAGCTCAGAAGCACCCTTGAGATGCAAATAACTGAAAGCTGAGAGAATATGCCAAGCAAAAATCATTGTGTGGGATTCCCTGGGCTATTGGTCACTCTCCAAAAGAGAAAAATTGATTAGATGGACTGTTGATCTTCTATGGCTCTACTTCTTATATTCTCATTTGGAACATTTACCTAATCTGAACGACCTTAATTGATAGTCTGGCCACTGATCTGATTTCCCTTTCTCCCCTGTTTCAGAAAGCAAGCAAACAGATTAACAACTCTATTTCTCAAACATCTCTGCCCAACATCTGCCTACCATGGCTGGAACAGGAGAGAAAAGTGTTTCTCCTGTGTGTTGCCATGAGACCTATGCTGCATGTTCACATGCAAAAAAGCATCAAAACCCCTTAACTGTTAATGGCTCATACTTATTTTTCATTAACTTTTTGTGTTAGAAGTAAGATATATTCCTGCCTTGGCCGCCTTCTCCACTGAATAAAGTGTTAATGGAGAATCAAAGCATGGTATATAACCCTTCTATTCCTCCTAGAAACCTCGGAGTTTAATTGTATATGTGCTAAACAGATAGAGAAGAAAAATAACCAAAAACTGTGTAGAAGTGTGACCTTGTGGTTGCTATTTTTAAGCACTGATTAGCCAGATTAACATTTAGGAAGGAAAAAAAAAAAGCCTTTTCTTGTAACTGTGACAATATCAAAACATTTCTGTGGTATATTTTTGAATAATAGTAATATTACTAATAATGATAATGATGAAACAATTTTATTATAATTCTTTCATAATGATATCAACCATATTCAGAATCTAGATAGAGTCAGCCAAGAATAAAAACCGATGTTAAAATATTTTTGTCTGTTCTACACAAAAGATGCCTTTTTTTTTTTTCCTATCAACTCCATACAGGCAGAAGACCTCTATCTCAGCAACTGGTGTTTTTGGTTTGACTCAATCCAGCAATCCTCACCTCCCCCTGCTTTGATTCACCAAGTCTCTAATTGACCCATCTAATACACTGAAGTGGAAAAGTAGTTGAAGAGTGCTTCTTCTTATCACAGAAGAGCTGAGCTCTTCAGGCGGAGGCCTACAGCGATACTCCAAAAATTGACCTATCATAGGAAAATGGGACAACATCTCTGTCTTAGGTTCTTAGCTATTGTAGGGTTTTTAGTAGAGTTTCGTATACATGCTTTCATTGGATTGAGCCACTCATATAACCTGGGGAATTCAGCTCCTAGTCTATAGATCCTGACTGGGTAAAGTGTGAGCAAAGTGTCCATCTGGCTGGTGACATTAAGGCAGGAGAGTTTATATGTTTATCCAGAACTATAAAACACAGTGAAGTCACATGCAGGTTGTGGTCTCTAATTCATAACATAAACATACCAAAGTTCTAGAGCATGATTCATCTCACCCTAACATCTACTGTAATAGGTATCACAACCCACATAACAGTGATGGTAATTATGATTAAGATCATGAACTTAGAAGGAGCTGAAGTGAGACTTGCAACCCTGTGAATTGGGTCACCAGTGGAAAACTTGCTTACCTATTCCCTGTATACCACGACTTGTAAAAATATCCCTTAAATGATTTTTGAAATTGGAAGAGGCACCCATGCTATGGTTTCCTAGAGGTGACTTATCACGCTCAATTCAAAATTCTTCACAGGACAAATGTCTCCATTAACCTTTCTTTCATGGAAGCTGGCATCCATCTACACCTTAATGAATCCAAGGCACAGTCCATGCTAATAGCCACGCAGATATAGTCAACTTGTTAATTACTACCCCAGAAATGACAAGAAGTGAATTCGCAGCTGTCAGATCCTCCCACTCAGTAGCACAATCACGGACTTTAAAGAGTAGTGAAATTTCTACCTGCTATTCTTGTTCCCCAAGATAAGGGTACTTGGACTCCTGTTAATTATCATGTTTTGATTAAACTGGAGTACCTTGTTCACTTTGTTCATGTACATCTTTGAAGTAAATTACATTTTTCTGGAAGCAGAGATATTAATGATATGCCTTTATTAAATATTTGTAGCATTATCTATATTGCAAGTTGTTTCTAACAGAAAAGCAAGTGCTACAGCAAAGTTTTGCCTAGTTATCTTTAGCCCTGATTTGCAAAAATGCTAACATTAGTAAGAAATCAAATTTTCTCTTCAAGAGCTGGTTCTGAGAAAAATATGTCACTCAAATAGTCTTATTCTCATGGGTTGGACACTTTTAAAAGCAAAATTTAGCCTGTTTGAAGGACTGTAGTACAAGGTTTGAAGAAGAGCTGAGTGAGGTTTGTGGGCAGCAAGTCATATCCTTTATAATTGTTTATATAAATTTAGCCACATCTGTGCATGCTTGCCAATTAAAAGCATAAACGGTGGCTTTGTTGATAACAGCATTTGTGTCATGACTGACAGTTACTGCACTGGGCTTAATTATTGACATAGACTTTGTCAATCTTTTATTCAAATCTCTGCTGTATCCCAGCCTCCCTGCAGAAGCCCATCATTTATAGGAGGTGATTATTCTACATCCAGAGGTGAATCCTACATTTCACAATATGTTGTTACGTAAGAATGCAATCAGCTTCTCCATCCATATGTCTATGGGAAAGAAGGAAGAGGAGCACATGATTTTCTAGACTGCATCTTGGTTATATGAACTGTAGTTAGAACTTGATCAGAACTCTTAACGATTCTGTTTTTCATGGGCTCTTGTGAACATGCATTTTGCTTTTATTAATAATTACATTTTAAGGGGGAAAATGCATACATGCAACTAGAAAATAATATGTTGCAAATATTAAAAAGTTAATATATAGTGTAGCAGTATAAAAATAGCCTATGTTTCTGTAGCAGAAGACATTTGTATTGGATTTTTTTGTATTTAATTTTCAATCTGCTCCTGGTCCTGAATTTTTTAAGGACTAGGTAAGTAGTTTTACACATTGCAGATACTGTACATAGGGATTAATTTATGATACTCTTCTTGCACATTCAGATACTCTCAGTCTTACATGACTCTCTGTGTTTGTATATGTAGGTACATATATACCAATGCACAAACACATAAATCTACACACAAATATCATATATATGTGTATATGTCTAATCTCCCTATGATGATGCACCTCATGAGAATGAATAAATATCAGTACTCAGTGTAGAAAGATCTGTTGACTTGTTGCATCAGAATATTGAGTAGGAACTGAAGTAAAAGAACTATTATGCAACCAAGTCAACAGTGTTGTCGTGGTTTAACCCCAGCCAGCAATTAAGCACCACACAGCCACTCATGTGCTCCCTACCACCAGTGTAATGAGGGAGAGAATCGTAAGGGTAAAAGTGAGAAAACTCGTGGGTTGAGATAAAAGCATTTTAATTATTAAAAATAATAATAACAATAACAATAGTAATTGTAAGGAAAAGTAAAAAATAACAAAGAGAGAGAAAAATAAAACCCCCAAAATACAAGTGAAGCAAACAAAAACAATTGCTCGCCATCAACCGACCGATGCCCAGCCAGTCCCCAAGTAGCAGCCCCCCCGCCAACCTCCCCCCTATTTTTATTGCTGAGCACGACATCATACGGTATGGAATAAAGCCCTTTTGTCATTTGGGGTCAGCTGCCTTGGCTGTGTCCCCTCCCAACTTCTTGTGCACCCTCAGCCTGCTCGCTGGTGGGGTGGTGTGAGGAGCAGAAAAGGCCTTGATGCTGTGTAAGCACTGCTCAGCAGTAACTAAAACATCCCTGTGTTATCACCACTGTTTCCATTACAAATCCGAAACATAGCCCCATATTAGCTACTATGAAGAAAATTAACTCTACCCCAGCCAAAACCAGCTCAGGTGTGAAAACGTTCACTTTATGGAGGCCAAGTAATAGCTGAGAAGGTGTTTTTTGTAGTCAATATTGTTATAAATGGTGGGTGGCTTTGACTGATTTCTGTGGAGCATTTGTTACCATGAATGCAGACTGAAGGTGTTATGTTCACATACACCATATAAAAAATTTGAGCCCTGATGACAGAGATCTGACTGTGTGCAAGGTGCTGTATGACCAGAGAACGTAGCTAGCAATGAGTTTGCCTTGCTGGCCACTTAGGTCTTATATATTTTACCTTCTTTGCCTGAAAGTGGATATCATACCTTGAATTTTCTGTGGCACATTGTGCTTTGTCTCCTTCTTGATGAGTACATGTAGATGAAAACCTCTCCCATGCAACACTGTGAAACAAAATCACTCTTAATTTTGGTTCTTCTTGAAAGCCACCCAGGCCATGGTCTCCTTTTACAATCGTTTTTTTAGTAAACATCATGATAATGAGGACCCAAAGGGAGAAGACACACCTGATTTAACTAACTCAAAGTTCAATTCACTCAGATTTCTGTTCACACAAAACCTTTTAGAGCACAGATAATGCTTCTTTTTTGTGCCTACCACAGACTAAGTGAGATTAAGTTGCTTTTGCTTCCCCTGCTTTTCAGCAGAGAATGAAAGGTTACCACCATAACGAAACTGCAAGCTGACATTGAAAAAGAGGTGCTTGTACATATCTATAGGTACAACTGCAAAAAAGAAAAAACAAAAAAAAAAAAAAAAAAAAAAAAAAAAGATACAACAGAAAGTGCAATGGATAACCCATTTCCCAATTTGGAAGGCGCTGAGTGCATTTCAGGTCACTGAGAAAGCTGCCGTGTAAGTACCCAATGCTGTAAATCAATCAGGCTCCTTCAGCAGCTGTGTGTTTTCAGTCTTACCCTGCAGAGCACAGATCTGAAACATTAGGCAGCCCAACAAGAGGGAGAAACTTAATTTGAGAGCAGCTGTTTTAAGACAGATACATAATGGCATTAAGAGGAGCACTGTGGTAAGGTGAGAACTAAACAGAATGCTCATTAGGCTGAGGAAGCTTTTAGTTTTATTATTGTAACCAGACGTAGACAGAGTACAGTCAGAGCCTAAGTTAAAGGGGTGAGATGAGACTATGACAATGAAGATGGCTCAGTTAAAAAGTACTAATAACAAATAGTCAGACTGCATGGGACTTACTGGGCCTAAACTCAAATCTTTATTATACTATAACGATTCTGGATGCTCAACAGGTAATTTAGGCCCTGTCTCCGTCCAGGTATTTGGGCACCACTTTTATTGATGGTAGCAGGATTAAGTGCAGAGGTTTATTTGCGGATCTGGGCATAGTCTAGTTATGCTTCTGCTTTCCACTGAAGATATTAGCACTGCTTATTTCCGGAGGACAAAATCAACTGAAAGTTATAAGGTGTTCTGCTCTTTTTTTTTCAGACTTACATAATAAAAGTACCTTGTTGTATTTCTAGTTGCATCTCTACTCCTTGAAATCATGAATTATCTTATGAACACTCAAAGATTTGTTTTTATGTGCCACTGGAAATGCAGGAACCTCTAAAAGAGAACGTGGCAGTTAGTTAGTTAAGAACATATAATGCTGAACACAGACTAAATAAAGGAAATGAAGAATTGCATCTTCAATTTCAATTAATAAGGAGAGTTGGAATGTACAATAGTAATATGCATTTGAATTTAGCAAGGCCATTTGAAAACAACATTACAGAATCTTTTCTGAAGACATATGTGGCCAAGACCTTGGTTTAATATCTTATCTGAAAATATGTTTATGGTAATTTGAATGCTAAAATGAAAACTGAAAGATAGAAAGTGCTGTGTTTCTCATCATGCAACTGAATGTATAATGGTTAAATGTATGCATTTCTTTTACGGTAAGTACTTAACATGACTAATGCTTTTTTTTTTCCCCTCAGATTATTTTAATTTTCTCAAGGCCTAAACTATAGCATTTTTATTAAAAATAAGGCTAGCAGAGAGGTACTATCTGCATTAAATGCTGCATTACTTAACTGCTTCTCTTTCATAGAAACAGCAGAGAAGTTCAAAGTGTGTAGTTACTGAAGAAAGAGTTTCTATCTGTGGGTTTGGAAGGGCAGTGGTCATTTTTTCTCTGTTCTGCAAACCATCATCAAGATTCTTCTGCCTGGAATGATGTTGTCTGTTACCATCACTTGTATAGGCAGGAGCAGGCAACTTGTGCTGTTAAAACTGAACAAAACCTGAAAGATCTGACAAAGACCTGACAAAGCTAAACAAATGACAGTATAATGGCAAATGCAGTTCAATGCTGAGAAAGAAAAAGCAGCAGCACTGGAAAGAATAATCTGAAATATTGTTAATTGCTGGTATAATGTAGAATTATGTAACTGGAAATGGGATATTTAAGTATGCTAGCTACTAGTCTAGTACTAATTTCCTACTTGCCTTATTTTAAAGGATATTGCTATCTGAGTATTTACAGAATACAAGGCAATCAAATCTGTCAGTTCTACTATTCTAAGCCATTCATTGCTTATCATGTGTGCATAGCTCATAGGGAGGCAACCTCTGTGACTTGGTGTCCTTGTCTACAAAATGCTGATAGCAATGCTCACCCAAATTATAAAACACTCATACTCCAAGAAAATAATTATATGCTAAGGGAAATTGTAAAGCCAATGTATTTTGATGGGCAATTCCCATGACATGCATATTTTTATCTCAAATAGAAGTTTATGTGTAGTAGTTGGTACAGTGGTTTAAGTCCCTGTTCATCCACTCTCTTTTTATTTAAAAATTCTTTGTTGTAAATAGAAATAGCACCCATCCAGCCAAAGACTCATGATCATCCTACATTCAGGAGCATCTCTTGATTAAAATGTGTATGTAGCAGATAAGCACACCAAGAGCTGAGTCTCCTGCTGTCTCTTTGGCACACAGGGAGAACAACAAGAGGCAGAATTCCAGGTGCAGCTGACTGAGCTTGGACTTCCTTCTGCTGGTTTGGCACCTCCTTAGCCAAATAAAATATATTTTGGCTCATCTATATATGTGAGAATCTGATTGGTTTTAACTGCAGATGATAGTGTGTAAGACAGAGAAGAAGAGAGACTATTTATTTAGAAGGAATATAAGCAGAATTAACAAATGTAAGAAAAAAGCAGCTGACCTATATTTCAGGGACTGGAACATGTCCGTAATGTAGATGAAAAGCCCATTCAAACTTTTTTTCTTGGTTTAAATGAGATATTCAGTAAAGGAGGAAAGAATTAATAATAAAAAAAAAATAGGTGCCATTCAGAAAACAGTTGGAGTTCTTTTCTTTTTTTTTTTCCCCCGCCCTGGAAAACAGTAAACAGTCAGTAATAATTCAAGCCAAGCAGTATAATTTTTTAAGCTGAAATTTTTATCTATTTTCATTTTTATTTTTCATTTTAGTAGGAAATGCAATTATTAAAGGAGTCCATATTCTATAAAAAAAAAAAGAGAATAATTCTCTTTAAAAGTTACGTTTTACCATATATTTTAACTATTCAGTTCATATATTCATATATTCATGTACTATACAGATTATAAGAATGCAGGAGTTTTTATTTAATTTTTCTCTTTGGTACCTACAAAATGCTCATTCTTGCAGTCTGTGTTTGAATCATGGTTATATCTCACAGCAATATCAATAAACTCCATCCACATTTTTTTCTTATAATACCCTATCTTTCTGCTGCTTTTTAACTAAACCAAAAGCTGGGACCTTACAGTTAGCCTCACAGAAAGAGTCTAATACTGAACTTAATATAAGATATATACTTATTGTCTGATGTATTGTCTGATGTCTGATTATTATTCTCGTCTCTTTTTTGTACCTTATCTTAATGCTTTACTGAAATGGCAGCTGGAGTTTGGCCTTTTAAAATATATCAGTCCTTAGAGCTGTAGGATGTAAAATCCAGATACATGTGGCTCAGCAGCTCCCAATTAACTTTCAAGGGAGCATGAAATTAGTATTATAAATTAATTAGGTGAAAGACAATGTAATGTGCTCAAATATTTTAAATAGTGTACATATACCAGGCAGCATTTGTAATAATGTGAATAATTTTTAAAGAGAGGAGTGAGTTTGCTAGTGCTCCTGATGAAGACTTTACTGCTTTGTTTTATATACACTCAGATGTATATTGGGGGTTGGACTAGATGATCTCCAGAGGTCCCTTCCAACCCTAACCATTCTGTGAATGTTATTTCAGTGGAACAACTTCTGTTCTTCTCTGTCCACATGTAAACAGCGTGTTCCTCTCAGATCTCAGGGTTTCTGCTTCCTCAGTGAGACCATAATGTGTACTATGTTGCTTGGACTAAAAAAGACCAGACACATTGTAGTCCTTTTTGAAATCCTTTTAGAAGCATTTGAAGACTCCAGGGTTTCTGCTTAGCATTATAGCTACTAATAAAGCAAAAATATGTTAACTGGGTCCAAGATACAGACATATCCAACTTTTGATCTCTAGGAGGTTGTTTCTTTCCAGGTTAATGCCCGTGTCACATAGTCCAAGTGAGTAAAACAAAGATGTTTGTCTATGTAATCCCTCACTCAGCTCTATTTCCACTACTTCCTGAGATGAAATCCCAGTTTAAAATTATTAATTGTAGACCAGAACTAAATGGTACAGCTCTTGCACTCTTAGCTTGTCTTCTCAGTCCATACAATATGAGATGGGAAACATGTTTTTCAGTTTATACAACTTCTACCTCCTGCACTGGAAAAATTCAAGGTTCTAGTAGCCCAGGAGATCAGTGAATACACAGGGTAAATGTAAAGATAGTGTGTCTCAGAAGACTGGTTGTGCTTGAGTATTACAGAATCACGGAATTTCCTAGATTGGAAAAGACCTGTAAGATCATCTAGTCCAATCATTAACCTAACACTGACAAGCGAACCACTAAAACATGTCCCTGAGCACTATATCTACACCACCCTTAAATACCTCCAGGGACGGGAACTCCACCACTGCCCTGGGTAACGCATTCTAATGTCTGATGACCCTTTCAGTAAAGAAATTCTTCCTAATATCCAATCTAAACTTCCCTTGGTGCAACTTGCAGCCATTTCCTCTTGTTCTATCACCTGTTACTTGACAGAACAGGTCGACTCCCACCTCTCTGCAATCTCCTTTCAGATAGTTGTAGAGAGCTATAAGGTCTTCCCTAAGCCTCCTTTTCTCCAGGTTAAACAACCCCAGTTCCCTCAGCC
>NW_009647402.1:0-370 GCF_000708025.1 Charadrius vociferus | reverse complement strand
ACACACAAACTATTATTGGTTAAACACAGCTGTAACTTATTATCTACACTTTGTTACTATTTCTGACAAGTCAGTCTTTTAATTAATACACATTCCACATCTGTTGGGGAGTAGTAGTAGTTTCAGTGTCAGCGCATGATTTCCTCCTTCATGTTTACCTTCAGTACGTGTCCGTTGTTTTCCAAGAAGTTTCCCACATTTCCCCCTTTTTGTTTTTCAATTAAAAATGCCGAGTTTATAGTCTTCTGCAGGGCCCTTCACAGACAAGAGTATAAACACGGAATAATTAATGCTGTAACAAAAATCATGATCAATAATATTAATCCCGTCTTAACAATTGCATCTAACCATCTCCTAATTCCCCAATCAG
>NW_009647401.1:4996962-4998932 GCF_000708025.1 Charadrius vociferus | reverse complement strand
CAGAATTGCAAAGTAATGTTTAATTGTCAAAAAACTCTTAGCTGCAAAAGTATTAGCTTAAGTACAGTTCCTTAGTCTGACACTGACACTTGGCCAGGTATTTAATGCTCGTATCTATAGGAGGGTGTTTCTCTGTAATAGGAAACGTTTAAAAACCTGGCAAATAATAAACCAAAGAATGTGACATAAAAACAAAAAATGGAAGCAAAACCATAATTTAGGGACTCTCAGACTGTTCTGTGAAGTTTTGGTGCAAACTTTATTCTCCTCGTTAACAAAGCCATAGTTCAAAATTTGCTTGCCATTTCTTTCTATCAAACCGTGAAGTCTTCATGATCGAATTGGCTCATGCATCTAATAAACTTGGCACATCTCATTTTGTAAGAGCAAGCTTTCCTCAGAAACCTATTTTCCACTGCTTGCTGTAAATATAATGTTGCTAGGCAGTCTCTTTTGTCATAAAAACCTGCTCTGGGTACTGAAACTATTAAGATAAAATAAGAAATTGTCTGTTTTTTATCAAAACTGTTGAAGCTGAACTGAGGTGATTATTACTGTTGTTTGTTAGTCTCATTTTGAGATAGATTTCATGCCTCCTGACTCACCAAATGTGAAAGGCCCCTTAAAGTCTCTAGTGGGTGGCACTTCACAGCTTCCAAATCTCCTGAACTGGGGTATTTCCTGGGGTGACCAAAAGAGTAGAGGGACATCACTGACTTCAGCAAATCTAACTGACATCAATCGCTTTATGCAAGCTCAGTTACTTTATATAACTGTGCTAAAAATATTCACAATTAATTGGCTGCATCCTTCTTTCTCCTTTGGTCAGCAATGACTTTTTTTTTTTAAAATATGGCATGCACTTATGTATATTCCTACGTGACAGCAGAAAATTGTATTCTGTCACTGTGATTATCTGTTGCCTGTTTTTTTCTCTCATCTGTGGTATTTTTTATTGACAGTCTATTGTCTCTTTTCAAAACCCAAAGTCAAACCCACAATGATTATGTTGGACATGTCTTGCTGCAGAGGGAGGCTATTGGTACCCTGGGCTGCATTAGGAGGACTGTTGCCAGCAGGTCAAGGGATGTGATCCTTCACCTCTACTCAGCACTGGTGAGGCCATACTTGGAGTGCTGGGTCCAGTTCTGGGCCCCTCAGTGCAGAAAAGACATTGACATGCATGTGACAGTCCAGTGAAGGGCTGCAAAGATGATTAAGGGATGGGAGCATCTCTCCTATGAGGAAAGGCTGAGAGAGCTGGGACTGTTTTGCCTAGAGAAAGGCAGGCTCAAGGGATTCTTACCTGATGGGAGGATGTAAAGAGGATGGAGCCTGGCATTTTTCAGTGGTGTCCAGTGACAGGACAAGAAGCAATGGGCACAAATGGAAATACAGGAGACATCATCAGGACATCAGGAAATACTTTTCCACTACGATGGTGACTGAACACTGGCACACATTGGCCAGATATGTTGTGGAGTTTCCATCCTTGGAGATGTTCAAAAGCTGTCTGAACATGGTGCAACTGGCTGTAGATGACCCTGCTTGAGCAAGGAGGTTGGACCAGGTGACCTCCAGTGACCCCTTCCAACCTCAGCCATTCTGTGATTCTGTGATTTTGTCTTCAACAAGGCTTAAGGAACAAATGAGGGAACAGAAACAATATTGTGTGTCTTCAGTGAGGTGAGCAAGCAGTCAGATTGAGTAAATATTGAAAAATTAACTCAATTTGCCTACAGTCTGCATCAATACATGAGCCCCAAAGAAAAAAAAATCCTTCCTTCCTTCCTTCTGTCCTTCCTTCCACCCTTCCTTCCTCCTTTTTTTCTCTCTTTCTTTTTCTTTTTCTCTTGTTCTATCCCTCTTTCTCTCTTTCTTTTTCTTTCTTTCCTTCCCTCACTCCTTCCTATCCTCTCCCTGTCCCTGTCCCTGTCCCTGTCCCTCTCCCTCTCCCTCTCCCTCTCCCT
>NW_009647401.1:4985317-4996942 GCF_000708025.1 Charadrius vociferus | reverse complement strand
CCCTTTCCCCTCCCTGTCCCTGTCCCTGTCCCTGTCCCTGTCCCTCTCCCTCTCCCTCTCCCTCTCCCTTCTTTTTATATACATTTAGGAGAAACTTCCTGAAAAGTTTCCTGACCCTCCATCAAACAAATCACAGAGAGAATCCATTGGCCTTCTTTTCCCTGTTTCACTGTGGCATGTGATATTTATCTTCTATCAGACCCTGTTGTACAGTCCCGTGGAGGCCACAGTTAACTTTGGCAGGCATTATATCAGTGACTCAGTCTGCCCTGGCCCCAAATCAGAGTAGAAACAGGAATGTCAGGCCCCTAAATTAGAAATGATAAAATGATGAAAATGGAGAAAGGAAAGGGGTTAAAAATATTTATTCTGGGTAGGATTCAGAGAAGCCTCTGACCTTGGCCTCTTTGCTTACTGGAGAGGACACTGTCCTCAACTTGATTATGAGATAGAGCTGAAATGCAATGTAAAAGTGATTCCAAATATCTGTGGCCAGGAAGCAGATGACATACGAAATTGCTCTGTAGATTGAGTGCTTAATTCAGCGATTTCCTGCTGCAGGAGTTGCCAGTATACAGCCATTTTGTCTTTTTTGGCAAAGCGGCTGCTTTTGGACGGCTGTCTCCAGTAGTCTTTCCTACGCTTCCTGTTGTAGGAAGGCCTGTTTCCTGCCGCCAGATTCCTGATTAGGGTCTGCACTATTTTAGTCTGCAAAATGCCTGTGTAGCAGGTTGCTTCTTTGCATTTGATACTGATTTGTGGGAAGTGAAGCCAGATCACAGTCTGGCCACAATAGAGCATCCAAATCCTTTGAGAAATCTAAAAAAAATGCCGTAGCTCAACTGAAAAGAACTGATGCTTAAAGTAGTATACAGGGGTACAATGGAGTTCCAAGTATTTATTTTTTTAGTGAAGTTTCACTTTGTTTGTTTCTTTTGGTTTTGGTAACCAGGGCCTATCAGCTCCATACTGTCTTTTTTAAGTATCTCCCAAGGTTAGTTTTCTGCCTTTAATGTTTACAGGATCTCCTGGTCCAGATCCTTTGTACCTCTCTAGGGATAAAGATGTTTTCCATCTCGTATTCAGTATATTGTAGACTTAGATTTTTGGCTCTGCTGGTAGTTGGGGTGGGAATACAGTCCTGACATAAATGGGAGGACCTTGCAGCTATATGACTTACGTCTTTCGACATGGGACCATGTGCACAATGGCTGGTACTAAAAAGGAGTAAAAGGCCTTTTATCCGTCCCTTATAGCCACAATAGTCAGGTCCTGTTCTAGGTCTGAACAAACTATGAGATAGTATTGCTCAAGTCTCCAGATAAGTCTACTGCACAGTTACAAATAACAAGAAATAAAATAAAGCTTTGTCCTGACTGCTATTGGTAGCATGGACATGGAAAGAGACTTGTAAAAGAGAAGATAATGTACTTTGGAATATTGCTTCATTCATAGATTTTGTTAATATGCTCTATTTCCCCCATGTTGGAAGGTTTCCTACATGTCTGGCCACAGATACACCATTGCTGCAACTGACTGTATGATAAGGGTCCTTGAATTCCCAAAGGCAGAGATAAGACAGTCGAAGAGTCTCTTCATTTATCTTAAGAGTTGCTCTCCAGTCTACATCCTTCTTCTGTAAAGCAGTCATGCAATGCTTGTTGCTTGCTCTTGATGTCATGTATTCCATATTTAAGGGTAGGAGATAGATGCTGATTTCAGTGATGCTGGAGTTCATAGAATCATAGAATCGTAGAATGGTTTAGGTTGGAAAGGACCTTGAAGATCATCGAGTTCCAACCCCCCCTGCCATAGACAGGAACACCTCCCACTAGACCAGGTTGCCCAAGGCCATGTCCAGCCTGGCCTTGAACACCTCCAGGGATGGGGCCTCAACAACCTCTCTGAGCAACCTCTTCCAGTGCCTTACAACCCTCAAAGTGAAAAATTTCTTCCTAATATTTAATCTAAACCTGCCCTCTTCCAGTTTACAGCCATTCCCCCTCATCCTATCACTACATGCCCATGTAAAAAGTCCTTCCCCAGCTCTCCTGTAGGCCCCCTTTAGGTACTGGAAGGCTGCAATAAGATTTTCCCGGAGCCTGTTCTTCTCCAGGCTGAACAGCCCCAACTCTTTCGGCCTCTCCTCATAGGAGAGGTGCTCCAGCCCTCGGATCATCCTCGTGGCTCTCCTCTGGACACACTCCAGCAGGTCCATGTCCTTCTTATGTAGAGGACTCCAGAGGTGGAGGCAGTACGCCAGGTGGAGTCTCACCAGAGCAGAGTAGAGGAGCCGAATCACCTCCCTTGACTTGCTGGCCACACTTCTGATGCAGCCCAGGACGTGGTTGGCTTTCTGGGCTGCGATTGCACATTGCTGGCTCATGTTGAGCTTCTCATCAATCAGCACCCCCAGGTCCTTCTCCTCAGGGCTGCTGTCCAGCCATTCCCCACCGAGCCTGTATTTGTGGATTGCCCTGACCCAGATGTAGGACCTTGCACTTGGCCTTGTTGAACTGCATGAGGTTGGCTTGGGCCCACCTCTCCAGCCCGTCCAGGTCCTTCTGGATGGCGTCCCTCCCCTCCAGTGTGTCTACCTCGCCAAACAGCTTGGTATCATTGGCAAACTTGCTGAGGGTGCACTTGACCGCACTGTCCATGTCGCTGACAAAAATGTTTAACAGTACACGTCATGTCTACGTTTCTTACAGCATAAGCAAGCAAGGTGGTGTTCCCCCTGGGTTGCAGCACAGGACAGTCTTTCTCTAGGTCTCTTTCCCCTTCCTATCTTTCACTTTTTGTTTTGTTTTCTCATTATTATTTTTCTTCATCCGCTTATTGAGAGTCCCAACCTCTTTTTCCTTTACCATGCTTCATCTCTCTTCATTTCCCAGCTCAGATGATGGAAAATATGAGTCTTTTCTGGATGCAAATTTATTTGAAAGATTCTTTAATTTTATTCAAAATAATATGAGGAAGTTAACCCCAGCAGTCCTCATTTGATATTTCAGTAAATGAGAGGCTTAGGCAGAGGCCAGGAAATCTGAAGTTAATTTAACACTGATCGAGACTGCTGCATCTGTGGAAAAGTGATATGGTTCTGTGGTCCTGGTGGAGATCTGCCTT
The DNA here is from genome assembly GCF_000708025.1 of Charadrius vociferus. Taxonomy (NCBI): domain Eukaryota; kingdom Metazoa; phylum Chordata; class Aves; order Charadriiformes; family Charadriidae; genus Charadrius; species Charadrius vociferus. The sequence continues at coordinate 4,993,816 of NW_009647401.1, read as the reverse complement.
CATTTTAGCTTTCCTGAACCCTTTCTAGTGTCTCCTGTAGCATTCTTATGAATTAGACATTTTTTTGTTGTTACTGTTTAAATAGATATATCGGTTCTTGCATACCTTTGTTACTCCAACTCACTTTTGTCAGCAAAGAACTAGGTTTCAGCAGAGTATCAGGAGCACCAGATACAGACACACACACACACACACACACACATGCTCTGTGATTTGTACTAACTGGCAAGCTGCAGCCCTGTGACTTTTCTCCTCCCTCCGCAAATCCAAGTCTGTTTCTGCTGCTGCATTTGCAGCTGTCTGAGGACAACATGGCCTGGACTGCCAATAGCAGATGTGCTCAGCTTGTCTGTGGTGATCCTTCAGTGAAAAATGTTATTATCATAATGTAAATGAAATCCTCACATATTAGAGGATCTGAGTGTAGTTGCTTGTTGTAGTCTAGTTGGTCTGTCCTGCACTGTCTGAGGAAGGTCTGGGCCAGATTACTGGCATTAGCATGGAAGTTTCTCTTTTAAACTGAGTGACTGTCAGGGCAACTGAGCAACACACTTTTAAACTGAGCAACTGTCAGGGACCTGAGAGGAGATCAGCAAAATCATTGGCGAATAAAACGAACAGTATGAGACAAAACTGGGGGAAACTAATTAAACAAAAGATTGAAGGTCCATGACTACTTATCTGGTTTGGGAAAGGGCTATTATGAAGAAGGTGATTATTCTTATTTGCCAGAGGGGAAAGAAGAAACAGGGTAAAATTGCTGAAATGACTTAGTGAAATTGTGAGAGGAAAAATACAGCCTCCTGACTCAGCTGAGCCCTCTTGCTTGGGAGTACAGTCCTATGCTAAGTGCTAATCGATATTTTCTGTTTGCTATCTTTGTATGCCTGTCTAATCTCTGCTGGTATCTTAGGCTTGGCTTCCATCTCCCCTCCTATCCGTCTCTATTAACGTCACCGACATCCACCTGCAGCTAAGTAAACGTTAGCTCTAGCAACAGCGTGCTCTTTAGAGCAAACTACCTGGCTACACAGCCAAGGCTGGCTCTGCAGAAAATGTTAATCAGAAATACTTTAGGAATCACAGATTTTATCTCCAAGAGCAGGAAAATGTATCAGTGGCTGTTCCCTAAGTGACCTGTGACCGGACAGTCTGACAAGAGTCCTCTCTTCATCTAGCTTTTCACCTTTCATCTGAGAATACAGTTATATGGTTGACTAACAGTGAGGTCAGGGTGAACAAAGACAGGGGTTCCCAATTTTTTGTTAAAGGCAGGACTCAAAGTTTCTGCCTTTTTCTCCACATACCCTCCAGGGCCACCAGTCTTGGAGTCTCCTGCAGGTCTTTGCCTCCCTCATGTTGCACCCCTGGCACTGCCTGCCTTCTGTCCCTTGCATTGCCTGGCACCTCCGAGCTACCCTGTCCCTTGAACTTACTATTTTGCCCCAGCCCAGTCCTGTCCTCTCCAAGAACAGAACATGTGGTGTGTGCTTTGCTTTTGATGTTGGCCAGCTTCACAGCCAAAGTATGTCTCAGTTTGGGTGTGAGCATATAGCACTGGGGCTACCTTGCACTAATTGCCCTGGTAGAAACATGTGCCATAGATATGAAATAGATTTTTCTGCTTTCACTTAGGAGGCAGGTAGTGCACAGCTGTGGTTGGGGAAGAACTTGTGCACACGTTGGTGTTTTGGAGTAGTAAACAGGCAAAGGAATTGCAGCTAGCGATTTCTTTAGCTATGTCTATAGTTTGGCTAAGTCATATTTCTCTGTTTCAGGTATGCCTCTGTTTCCAATAACAAATCCTGTACAGGGTAAAGACAGAGTAAACTGTTTCACTGTACTTTTGAGCAGTAATGACAACTGCATCTTCTCTGCTTTAGAAAAAAGTGGGCCCTGTGGATCTCCAGAGAGGGCATTAGTGTCTGAATTATGAGATTTTTACTATTTAATGGTGGTTTCCAAGCTTGAATTTTATAACTTCTGTGTTGGAACAAAACCAGAAAAAAAAATCCCAATATTTGTAACAAAATTAATAAAAATGTAATTCCTTCCACAAAAAAAGAAAAGAGAATACATGTAAAACCAGAAAGAACTGAATCATCAAGCGTTGTATTTTCATGAAAGTGCAACCTGTGTTGAGTGTTAATCAGTATTTTCTCCTTACTGCCTTTGCAGACTTGATACCTGCCAATATCTCAAGCTTTGCTTGCATCCACCCTCTTATTCTTCCTCATTAACGTCACTAATCTCTACTTGAATTCCTTGCAAGCAGAAAGACAAAGTGCCAGTGTGCAGTAAGTCCAAAGCGTACTTGTCACCATGGCTGAGTGTTAACGTAAATCAGTAGCGTTAATATGTAAGCTTATCAGATGGCTTCAAACGTGAGTTAAGTCCTAGCTGGTAATACCACTGCGGTAACAGCTTTTCCAATTCTTGCATATTGCCAAAACACAGAGGAAGCAGAGGTTTCCCACTTGATGGTGGGTTTTGTGTTGGTTTGTTTTTTTAAAGGTCAGGTATGACCCACAATCCTTTCTTTCCCCCTTAGTTTGCGGAGGTCGAGGAGCTCTGGCACTCACAGCAGAACAGGCATTTATTGGAAGAATGAAAAGGAATTTTTGCCTGGCTTTTCATGGGCTGCCAAGGGACAACAGAGCAACCTGGATGGTATGCATGCGTACTGATAGATGGTATTTTTCTGTGCAGCCCACCGGGCTTTGGGAGTGGAAACATACGCGTTCTGAAAACTGACTTCAAGGGCATTGTATCACCCTTGATAACAGTGTGATGTGTTTCCTACTGACCTCAATGTACAACTTCGAGAACCAAAACAATTTTTTTTTTTAATGTATTTTGTATAATTATAAAGGTTTCAGAACCTCGGTTTCATTCTTCCTTCAAGAAATAGAGTTTGTTACAGCAGAGCAAATCACAGGTCCTTTAACTGCAGGTTTCTGTTCATGGTGCCATGATTCACAGGAAGGAAACCCCATTATTAATGCCCCTGGCCAAACATCCAGGGCTGTAAGGCAGGGAGGGAGGGGAGAGAGAAACCTACGCTGGCTGCAGCCAGCACAGATGTAGGGCAGTGATGCTGCAGAGGCAATTGCAGTGCCTACAGAGCACTTTAACATAAATATGAGCCACATCAAGGACCTTGGTACCCAGGGCAGGTTAACAGCTTAGTGACACTCCTCACCTCTGGCTTAAATTAGAGGATCAATGGGACTGGGAAAGCTCATCTTCAGGTGGGTGAGGGCACCTGGCAAGCCCAGGGCTGCTGACACCAATCTGTCTGCCAGGGATGGTGGCCAGCAGGAAGCTAGGAGAGCAGACTGTCACACCAGGCACTGCTCTGGAGAGGGTGCAGTGACCTCTGGGGCTGTCTGGAGTTGAAAGTGCTGTACGTGAATGAAGCCACAATGTCTCAGCCAGGCTGTGGTGTGGAAGAGCTCCAGCAGGACAGGAGCAGGCCTAGGAAATGCAAAATGATGCTGCCCAATTCTCTAGTTGCGACATAAATAATTGTCTGTGTAGAAATGATTAAAAAGCAGTATTTTAAAAAAAATAATCCTGCAGTATAAATCAGAAAACAAGGTCTCAGTCTTTTTTTTAATACTTTTTCTCCCATGGTGCTTGTTTATCACTGCTAAGTAGCTTGTTAATGCAGGGTTGCTGGTTGACACTGTTATGTATTATAATCAAGGCAAAGCATTTTTTCAATGCATTTTAAATATTCGCTTTTTCTCTTTTCCCTCCAGTCCCTGTAAAAAATTAAATAAAGTTTAGAAATCAATATAATGAAAAGTGCGGGAAGATCTACTGTGATAAGACAAGCCCCATTTAGCTAATGTTGAACGGTAGCTGAGTTTTTGAGAAATCAGGGGAGATTTTATAGTTATTCACGCCATTGATATTCTCTGGCTTTCACTAGGCCTGTGAAGAAAAATCAGGTGCCCAGCAAAATTTTTTTTCCTCGTTAGAAGTAAATAAAAATAATGATTCTAGTGATGAAGTCTCCAGTAAGTAAGTCTCAGCAGCAACCTTGTTCAGTTTGTCACATTAGAATTTGTCCTTCAGAGTTGTGCAACTAGTGATGAGACTTTGGGGTCCGGATCTTGTATTGAAGAACCCATTCTCTTTTGCAGCATTTAGTAGCTCATATTTAAAAGAGAATTTAATTTGTTCTACCACTGCAATAAGTCATCTTCCTACATACATCCATAAGCCAAAGCTATTTGAAGAGCTAAGAGAAATATTTATGACAGATCAAACAACGAAAATACTTTGAGGTCAGAAAGTGAAACTAGCTCATTTAAGAATTTATAGTGACATATCTTTTGTATTTTTCTTGTTGTATCATGAATAATTGCTTACCCCCAAGGTGTGTGTGTTATAAGGCTGTACGTTTATTTGGGGCCTTAGAGAAAAATGTAAATCATTCAAATGGGAGCTCTCCCAGGCCAGATTGGAGAGATGTTTTCCCAATCGCTTTAGACCTCAGGTGAAATCAAGTACTGTGAACCAAGGCTAAACCAAACACAGAGTTTAAACACTGTTTCGAAGTAATCTGTAGTTTTACACCAGTAGCTGGACTGCATGCTGGAATAAAGTAGAAGAGGAGTGTGACACAGTCAGCTGTTAGCTCAAAGATGACACCTAACTCTTCAAGAACAAAGCCAGTGCTACTGCCTCCTGGCTGAAAATCTCAGATACCAGTTTATCAGAATGCTAAACCAGCAGAGTCAGGCGCTTACTGGGACAAAATTTGGGCTATTCATGAAATGCAGATAAAGCCGATGTTTTGTGGGTGTGTTTCTTAGGGGAAGGCACTGCCACAAACTATGTTCAAGTGAGGTTCTCAGTACACATAACTCTGTTCTGGGTTATGCCACCCCAGCTGGCAGGGAACCCAAGCGGTTTTATTTCTCAAACTGCATCTCTGGGCATTAGATTTATTACATATTTCAGAAGCCATGGATTATATTGCAAAATCTTATGACTTATGCTCAGTATGCAAGTCTCAAAACTTGCTCTGCCTGTGCTGGAGCTTTTACTACTTTGACCTGGCCAAGTTGTGACTCTCCACTCCCAAACTAAGAAAACTGGGTTGGCAGGAGGAAATGAGCATTTCTATATTTTGGGCAAGGAGGTGTTTCTGGGGAATATGGGTGTCATGCACTAGGAAAGAGGATGGTTTGCCTTTTCTTTCTGTCCACAGAGCACAACTGTGCCAGTGTATTATTTCTATGGACTTTGTGTATGGAGCATTGAAAAGAGACCAACGTAGTCAGGGAAGTTAATTCTGGTGATGTAAGGGTCAGTTTTTCATACACATAGCGAATTTAATGCCACAGTAACACATATACATATATTGTATGTGGCTGGATGTGCTGTCTGGATGAGTCTTTGAGCAACCTGATCCAGTGGGAGGTTGGAACCTGGTGATCTTCAAGGTCCCTTCCAACATTCTGTGATTCTATGATTTCTTTTCAAGCATATGCAATGAAATACAGCAAAATCTCATATTGCCTGACACTGTAGGAATCATGCCACTCTGAAACCTAGCCCAAAGTAAGCTAAATTTTCTGCTCTCCTGCTCATCTCATGAAATCCCTAGAGGATATTTTATTGCTCAAATCAAGCTACTAGTTTCATACTTTCAAAGCTGCTACAGTATTGTTATTATCATTATGACGTTATCATTATGACAAAGAGGTCAATGTTTTCTGGCTGTTCCAGCTGCTGCCTTATTTGAATGGAGATCAGTAAGAGACAACTACAGAACATTGCTGGTTTTGGTGCATCAGGACTGTGTAGACCACTCTCATCACAGGGATCAGTCTGAATTTCTTCGACTGCTTATAGCATCCTTTTTGCTGTTTATATAGGTATCAAAAATGAAAGAAGAGGGGCCAGGTGTTAATTGCTTTCTGTACAGTTGGTAATGAAGTGTAAACAGCAAAAGGATCTTTCCCAAACATCCTGCTAGATAATTGGCCACCCGCAACTGCAGTTCTGTTTAAGGTCTTCCCTCCTACCCTGTTGTATCAAAGAAATGGGACAGCAGGATGCGTAATTATAGTTACATTCAGCACAGCAGCATCTCTGCTACCAGTGAGAGCCAGAGACACATGGGAAAGCAACTTTCTCCTGCTCAGGCAGCAGCCTCGCACTGCGGTGCGTAGGGTAAGTTGGAGGAAACGTGTCTGTCTAGGACGTGTAGCCACTCCACCCCATGACGGGAATGGCTTCAGAACTTTATCTGCCTGTCTCATGGCACTCAGCACATCACCATTAAAAAGGGGGAGAAACAGACCTATTCATACAGGTGGGGGTAAGTGATTCAAAACCCATCTGTATATTAACAGCCTACGTAAATGGCTGACTGAATTACCTGACTCTGAAAAGTAGAGGTTTCTGTTTCTAGCTGCTCCTTATTCCCTATTATATAAAGTCTGAGGCACCTTTGTCACTTCATTTATTACAGTTAGTTGCTATAGTTACAAATAAAGTTCAGGCTAAATTCCATGGAATTGGAGAAACTGAAATGCATAGTATAGCAAACAAAGAAATACCTCTAGATGCTTTACAGTTTCTGTGTATTTGTACAAGCAAACCAATCCCTTAAAACCATAAATACTAGTTAAGACCTTTATTTTAATTTTGACCCAATCTGGAACATACTGTAACTGTTTTGGGGGTACCCATTTATTTTTCTTTTCATTGTCTACTTAGGTACAACAAACAGTGATGGTAGGTGCAGTACAAACCCCAAGCATAGTTTGTGTCTCAGGCATTTTACAACCTGAATTATAAAGAGAGGAACAGGCATAGAACTATAGTTAGAGTAACAAGCAGACACGGCAACTACCTACATCTTGAAAAATTACTTTTATAGGCTTTATAGACTGCAACAAAGAGTTTTCAGGAGAGTCTTTAAGAGAGGATCTTTGCAGAAGTTTGTAGGGAGATTTTCCTAGGCACGGGGACAAGTTTGGAAATACAACTCTTTGGTGGCATAAGCTGCTAGCCATATTTTTTGGAAGGAAGAGTCATCAAGTCAGCAATGAATGAAAAATGGTAGATAAGATGACTGAATCACAGTATTTCTGAGGTGGGAAGGGACTTCTTGAGATCATCTAGTCAGACCCTCTCTGTTCAAGCAGGGTCAGTGAGAGCAGTTTGCCCAGGACCATGTATGTCCAGTTGAGTTTTGAGTATCTCCAGGGATGCAGACTCCACAATGTCTCTGGGCAATCTGTTCCTGTGTTCAACCACCCTCACAATAAGAAAGTGTTTTCTAGTGTTTACATGGATTTTCTTGTATTTCAGTGTGGTTTTCTTGCCTCTTTTCATGTCACTTGCTACTGCTGTTAAGAGTCTGAGAAGAGGCATGATGGTCTGTGAAAAGCTATAAAGGTAAAAAGAATTTGTCTCTATTTCATATGTTAGAGAAAAGGAAGAAGTGTGAATCATACCTCAGATGAACACAAGCTATAGGAGAACAAGTTATATGAATAGAAATCAGTGGAACAAGACATACCTGTCCATGGCAGAGCTAAAGATGCTCCTGACACGTGGGATGTGAGAACTACTGAGCTGTGAGAACTTAGTGGAAGATTTTAGTTGTGTGGATGGACTGGAAGGCTATACCTTAGAAAGCAGTCTGGACCACGTGGCAGAAGTGCATGTTAGCTTTTGAACCATCTGATTTAAATTAAGTCATGAATGAGTTTGCCTATTCTTCTACTACAAAATCCAATGTATATGTAGAAGATGGATGTTTGGATCCAGCTGCAGGATCTGAGATGACACAGTTGCAGGATCTCTGACATGCAGCATTGACTCCTATTCACTGACTACTGGTGCTGAATGTCCAAGTCACCTCGGCTAGCTATTTCCAGCTTGCCGGCAAATTGTTGTACAGCCTCCTACATCAAACATAACCTGTGAGCACATTGTAGGAAGGGAGGTGCCTTCAGGTTCCTTCCTTCCTATCCCCAGATATGTATCAGCTGGACATAGTATACTGATTAACCATCTTGAACACCTGGCAGTATTAAAATCTGAGATGAATTTAAGATTAAAATAGCACCAAGACTATTCACATATATGTATATGTGTGTGCATGTATGTGTATTTGTATATATATGAGTACACGATGCTGACTGTAACAATCCATTGCATATTGAAATACTTTTTTCAGATATTCTTTTGTTGGTATTCCTGAAACTCAGGAGGCTCTTTCAACATCATTTCTTTACTTATCCTCATTCCCAAGTTGTTTTTAAATGCATCCTGGTTTCTGTCCATGCTGTTATCCACCTGATTTAATATAACCCTGGAATTTGCTGATCAACAGCTAAACCACTGAAAGAGGCAAAGATAAGAGTGCCTACCCAACATAGGATTTCGTTCATTTGCTTTAAGTGATCTTTTCATTGTAGACAGCTCTCCATGTTTGGATTAACTTTGTTGGGGGGGTGGGGGGAG
>NW_009647401.1:4958233-4985281 GCF_000708025.1 Charadrius vociferus | reverse complement strand
GAGGGGAGAGGAGGGGAGGGGAGGCCAGGCGAGGCGAAGCGAGGCGAGGCGAAGCAAGGCAAGGCAAAGGGAAGGGTAAAACCTCTACAAACATATGGTTGGAAGTAGAGTGCCCCAAACATGGAACACATGACAATTACTCTCTCAAGGACAGATCTGAAAATGCTTCATCTTCGACTATATTGAAACAGAAGTTAGCAGAAAGCATGTTCCATCTGAACTGATGTGGCCCCTGTATGTCACATAAACTACCATCAGACAGGTTTTTTTCCTAGTTTCCATGAGCAATATCATTCCTACATTTTCAAACTTGTTGTTACTTGCTAGAGCAGTTTGTCTGCTGGTTCAGATGAAACAGCACAGCCCTGTCTGATGAGCTGCTCAATTCAATCTACTCTGCTCAATGTTTACATGACCTCTGGCAAGTTGTCAAGGTGGCCTTTGGGTGAAGAAAATTTGAAGATGAAGTGTAGCCACGGCTATAGTTTTTCATATCTCATGCAGTCGTCATGAGATTGAATATTGTCAGAGGAATTGCAATATGTTTGATAGATTACTGTTCTTTAAGTCAATGATGCTGTTTGATAAGGCTGAGTGGGAAAGGGGAGATATCGGTCAGGAAAATCTCACTCAAGTAAATCAAAGTTAAAAAATTCACTATAAATCTATTGAAAACAGAACCACGATATTTTATGTCAAACTGAAACAAAAGTTTGTCACTTTGAATCAAATCAATGTAGTTTTTCAGTTTTGCATTTATCTATGCAATGGTGCAATGGTGATGATAAAACTTTTAGATAACCAGATTTACTGGTTACTATTTCATCATTTCAGACTCCATTATTCCAGAAGGTGCAGTTTTTCTACCCTTTATGTAAATGTTATCATGACACAAGACACCATACCAAACTATAAATACCACCTAAAGACTGCAGGAGGAATTACTGCATGTTGTTAGCCCACCAGTAATGTGTGAAACAGTTGCCTTATTTCTGTCTGGGAGTTCTCAGCAGAACATACGTCCAGACATTTGGAAATCATGGAAAAATGGGAAAAAAAACCTCACAAATTCTGCATAAACCAATTGTCAGAACAGAAAAAAATAGTTGTGTCCAGGAATCCCATGAGTAATAGTGGGTCTGTAAACTGAGTTGTACTGAATTGAATGAGATTTTTCCTATTGCCATTTCACAGAACTCTCTGCTGTTAAATGTTGTGAAAAGTAGTCTACATGCAGTAGACCCTCTTTTTTTTCCCAATAATAGTATCACTGTTTCAATTTTTCCCTTTACCCAATAGAAAATCCTAGTCCAAATAGTTGGCCAGACAGCCTCCATATTTCATTTAAAATAAGGAAGACTAGTTTTGCTCTCATGGCCCTCCCCGTGTCTTACCCAAAGTTCATGGAATTGCATGTTTGCATGAAGGGCAAGAATAATGCTTACTTGTTCGAAAAATAAAAGTCAGGGTTTTTTCTGCTGAGAAAAAAGACTAATAATCTATTTTTTGTTTTTATTCTTCAGTCTTTAAAGAAAAAAAAAATAGCTAAGCTGATTTAAATTAAATTTTACAAAGCATATGCTCCTGGGCAGAAATCTTATAAATCCACTTTCAGCCCAAAGCACATTTTTATGGTTGAGGTATAATAAACCACTCAGAACAGGGATTCCACTGGAATTGCTTGCAGAATATAGTAGCACGAAAGGTATTATTGCTATAAAGCTTCACAGTAATGTTTGAATTTAGTTGACAGAACCAGCAGGGCCATTTTTATGTAGTTTGACCTCTCATCACAAGAACCTACTAGAATCTCATGCTACAGAGAATAAAACACAGCCAAACATTCTAAGTAGAATAATGATTAAATTAATAAAGTGGAGGCCAGGGTGTCCCAATGCTATAATGCATTTGATGCATGAATGCTGCTATTCTGAGTGTCTTGTCACAAGGAAAGAGTGAAAAAAGCAAAGCATTTGTGAATTAAGTTCTGGTTCATCAACAGTTAAAAGCCAAGGTGATCTGTGATGGACGTGGCTTTATTACAAACTTAATTTAGCAGATGCCTGTTAGCTTACAGTGAAGCTCAGTTTGCAAAATAGGGTAATCTGTCTAGTGGTTACACAACATAATATTGCATGGCAATGCATACATATACCGAGAGGATAATAGGTAACAAGGAGAGTTTTTAAAAAAAATGAAATAGGAGAGAAGCCTGGGCACTGTCTGATGATTATGCAAAGTGCATGTTAAAGGACTTATGGTAGCTGTTCACTATTGCAATGAAATGTTTACATAAAAACTTCCCCATACACGTGCCTCTGTGTCCTTTGGGTAGGTTGCCAGGTTATTTAATGACCTAGTTACTCTTGTATCAAATCCAAGGTATGGTTTCTATTTCATGTAAGAGAAATATACTGGCTACTAAAATTGGAAGATCTTTTTCCACCTTATCTAATAGAAGCATCTTAGTCTGACTCTTAGGACGGGGCTAGGGTCACAGAGCAAAAGGTGTCAGAGCGAAAATATAGACCGTGTGGCTGCATTCAGTAATCCCCTATGCTTGCTATTCTCCAAATTAGAAACAGTGCAACTGGTACAGCTCCAAGTATCAACAGCAGCAGCTTGAACATAAAAGGCCTGTTCTGCATCTCAAATACAGTAAATCTCTGCTTTGGTCTCAGCACACCACCACAGTCAAGAGAAAACAGTCAATATTCCTGTAATCCTTGCTACATGCAAAGCAGACCATTGAAGTTGGGTGAAATTCACCCTGACGAAAGTCTTATACATACCAAAAGATAAAGACATTGTGATCACAATTCATTTTAGTTAAGAAACAATGTTTGGGGTAGCTCACACACATGGTTGGAAATGAAGGACAAGAGAAGGGAATGATACGGGATCTTATAGGAGATGCTGAGGTGCACGGAGGGACATGCTTTTGTGGGCACTATAGCAGCTTTTAGTAGAAAGACAAATTCTGTCTCACTGATGTGATATCAAGTAGGAGAGAGACAACAAGTTTGGATAGGTGGAACTGGGATGATAATGTGATAGCAATGAAAGGAAGGGGCATTTTCTTAGCTTCATGTCTGAAGAATCTTTCAAACTGTCCAGAAAATTAAGATAGTACAAGAGATGGGCAAATAAGTCTCAGGAAAGATGTACCAATGTCATGTCCTTAACTAAGAACCAAGAGGGATCATGGGATCAATGTGTTCTCAAACAAAAAAAAGCATGGCGTGAGACAGGAAGGGGCTGTCAATCTCTGTGATAACCTCTTTGAACAGCTTCTCTTCTTCTGCTTCAAAGGACTCTGAAGTATCATGCAGCAGTAAGGGTTAAATAATACAATGGTGATGCAGAAGGGCTGCTTTACTATTTCTCTTCTGTAAGTACTAATAAGTCAATGAACCTGTGAAATGAATGGCAGTAAAGAAAGAGGATGGTTGGTGCCTTCAGGATGAAATCCTAATCTTTCATTAGGGGAAGAGCTAGCCAGTTCTGTTTTCCTGATTAGTGAGCCAGAGAAAACTGCCGGTATGATGGGAACTTTAACCACCCATGGATGAAAATTTAAAACTGACACCAACCGGTAAGATATCTCTCAGTCCTTGCCATCAGCACTTATGGCTCCTTCAAGGGAATTCTTGGCACAACAAACAGTGGTAATTCATATGGAAGAATTGCAGGCTGTTACCATCTCATTCAAATATCTCCATTGCTTTAAATTTTTTTTTATCCAGCTCTCAAAGAGAAAGAGAAGGCACTATGCCTCTATAGAGTAATGCATTCTTTTTTAGCTAATTAGTTTTCTCTGAAAGTGTATTTGCCTACCTCGGAGGTATTTTGGGCTGTGTCAAGCAAAAGACAAAATTCAGAGCTTGGCTTAAGTTAACAATACACATAGCCAGAATGTGAAATCTAAACCACAAGTTATTCAAGTTATTCAGACCTCCTCAACGTGCACGATTACCCTCAGAATCATCAACAGACTTCTTGCATAATTTCTGATACCCTTAGTTCTATTTAGGATTTGCTAGGAATATACTTTGTAGATAAAAAAAGTTCCCTTTCAGTATTGACAGATGGAGATGAGATTTTTTAAAAAGTGTTCTGGACTCTCAATGTGTTTATTTTATTTACAACACGTATTAAAATTTCTGCGAGCTGCTTTTCCTCCTACCTTTTTCAGATAGATACAAAATGAATCAGCAAAAACTCTGGGGAAAAATCACACCCCTCTGCATCACACACCTTTCTCTAACAAGCTTTCATATTTTGCAAAGGATACAGTGGCTGAGATGAAGCATGTGTACGAGAACAATGATGTCCTGTTCAGTCTGTAGCTCCTGTTTTCATACCCTTTGAGGGCTGCTTCCTCGCTGTCCCAAGCACAGGGTAAAGAGGCAGCAGTACACAGTGGGAGGACAAGTTTCTGAAGACACATGAATGTAAGCGGGCAGGTAAAGAGCAATCAGCAGCGCACACACTCCTGCTCTTCGCTGGGGCTCTGCATGGTCAGAGCTGATTCAGTTTTTACCGCCGGCTGGCAGGAGGCACCAGCTGAATCCAGGGGGTTTCTGCAAACCCCTGGGAGTGGGTTTCCCAGGCTTCTTGGCACAGCTGCTTTTTCAATATGTGCTCTACAAGCCTAAAATGCAAAACTCTCAAGTCCTTTGCTCTTCTGAATGTTCCTAAGGTTCACTCTCTGACTCTAGGGGAAAACTCTGTGATGAATCTGTACATTTGTAAAGCTTTTTGTGACACTTTCAAGAAGTACTGAGATCATCTGCTGTGCTTAAAGGCAGAGATTCAGTGAATGTGTGTCCGATAAAAAAGCACTTAAACCCCCTGAACTTCCACTGCAGATAGCTGAAATTTGCTTATAGACATTTTTCCACATTATATCAGTATTTGAACACTTTGCATAAAGATATTTTTGAGAATATGCCATAATCTGAGGGTATTTTAGTGCAATGCTTTAAAGAATCAGCGGACTGTTTCAGAGGTTTCTTGAATAGAAGAAAAGAAGAATGTTTCAGTCTCGGGGAAACAAAAGGATACACCTGCTTACATCATCGGGTTTTTTGTTCTTTCTTTTTTATTCATGAATTAAAATGAAAGAAAATTCTGCTATCTCTTCAGATGTTTCACGTGTTTTGCATTGTGCACATTTAGGAATGGGAACTCCTCGTGCCCACTGACCGAGAGGCTGGCTGGGAAGCTGTGTTCAAAGCAGAACGCCCTAAAAAGCAGAGCTGACCCATTTTGTAGTGGCTGCTCAGAATATCCAGTCCTCTTTAGGAGTGTGATTTAGGTTGCAAATGTTCCCAGTACAAGAAATTATGCGACATGTATACACGCTCATTCACCCCAATCTTCCTTGCTGTCTCTCAGTTTCTTCTCTAATACACCTCTTCTTGTCTGAGGGAAACAGGGAAAGCCTCTCCTTAGCACTTATTTAATCCTGGTTGTCTTCCACCAGTAAAGCACTGATAAAGTCACATTACAGCAAGTTAACATCTGGGGTTTTTATCACTGTTAACAAGCTTAAGTGAATTCATGATAGCAAGACAGTGTTACACCTTGTACAGTCATCGGTGGTGCAACAGAGACAACCAATATCAGCCACAGAAAACAGCTGAGTTTAACTTTTCAGCTTGAAATCCTGATGAATAATGAGCCTTTTCATCGGCACTTGCAGGCTCAGAGTCCTCTGTGGCTGACATTTTTACCTTCCTCCTCCCCCTCACCGCCTGGCTGCAGCCTGATGAGAAATGGTAACACTAAGCTTTGAATCTTTGTTATTTAGTAACTAGTTTCATGTCACAGGAATCAAATGTCTTTAAGAAACTCTCAAGAGAAATGAACATGACCCTTGTGTGCTCTGAGACCTGTTCGGTGTGTGCAAGGCCCCCCTGGGCGCTGCCGGGCACGAGGCTGCCAGCGACCAAGGGCCACTGCTCATTGCTGTGAAAAAGGAGGAAGGAGAGAAAGAAGAAAAGACACATTACAAATGGACTGTCACAGAAATATTGTCTCCCTGTCCATAAAAAATGGTCATGGAATGAAACTGGTTTAGGAGGACGGCCCGGAGGTTTATTCATGAGGCAGATTTTGGCAGAGAAGTCCTGGCCTAGGTACAAGAATACCCAACGCCTTCCATGGAAGAAGGGCCAGCCCGGGGCAGGCACTGCCGCCACGTAACCTCCTCCTGTCAGCACGACTTCCTGGCACACCAGGCAGATGTTCTCCCCTCGACCCTGGAGACGGCATTTCTTCTTTCCCTCTGGCCTCACAGAAATGCAGGGACGTAAAGTCACCTTTCCTCTTGCCTGCAGTTGAGTATAGGACAGTGTGGACACGTTTCCTCACCAAACCTTGCGTTGTAGCCAGGGTGAGAGTGTGATCTGAGTCTGCTAAAGCACAGGGGACAGCTGCCTGCTGCTCCCAATAGCCCTCCTTGCAGCTCAAATACTTGAGTGCTTTTGCTGAAGGCAGCACATCTTCCTTGCAGTGATGGTCTTGGAGATGAGGGCACGTCAACCTAAACCAGCCTTTCCTGAGAATAAGGCTAAGAGAAATTGCTTAGCTCTTCTTAGGCATTCCCAACACACCAGTGGCATAGGGGAGGGCAGACAGTTGCATTTTGGAGGAACTGAGTTGGCCAGGGAAACCAAAGAAGGGATTTGCTCAGGAGCCAAAGATGTGCCTGCTGATGGCCTGGGCCAGTTGGTGTGCCGGAGGGTCTTGGAGAGGGGAGCCCCAAGGGCTGGTCCTGGCAGGGGGCAGTGGTGGCCAAGGGGCTACCCAGTCCCACAAGGCTGCCATCCCACCAGGAGGCTGCAGGCATCCAACCCAAACTGTTCTATGAGTCTATGACCTTCCCAGTGCTGGTGTGTGAGAAGCTTTGAGGCAATGTTTTTGTCTGTCTCTCCAGAAACCAGAACCTTGCAAGCTCTGAATGTGTTTCTGAAACAAATTACCTGGATTTTTCCTTTCTACAGAACAAAACCTCATCAGAATTTCCATCTTGCTGGAAATACTGTTATTTTGCTTTTTAATTGTAACTTGAAGCACCTGAATGAGAACATTGACATTCCCTTGGAGACAGAAATTTTGAGTTTAACCAAATGTTTTTCACCTTTCAAGCTCCAGCTTCTGCAGCAGCTGAGGCAGAGAAACTGCAGAGAACAACCTGTGTCATTGCACATTTCATTCATACCAGAACAACTCTGTTTTATATAGTGACCGAAGAAAAAGGCCTGTAAAAAAAGGCCAGTGACAAAGCAGCTGATGAATTT
The DNA here is from genome assembly GCF_000708025.1 of Charadrius vociferus. Classification (NCBI taxonomy): domain Eukaryota; kingdom Metazoa; phylum Chordata; class Aves; order Charadriiformes; family Charadriidae; genus Charadrius; species Charadrius vociferus. Next base: position 4,977,974 of record NW_009647401.1, on the reverse strand, counting down.
ATCATAATGCATATGAGCCATGGATATGTATATTAAATTTACAAGGTTGTCCTTACTTGCGGTGTTGCTTTATCCCTTCTGAGCACTGGTCTTTGCAACCTTAATATTTGCATTTGGGCATACTTCGTGCTTTTGGAACTGTGCTTTGAAAATGCACTGTGTAATCTACAGGGATTTAAAGCCATCCAATTAGGATACAAAGAAAGAGAAAAGAAGTTTTTCAAGTGGGGACATAACAATGCATGCCTCTAAATTAAGTCATGCATTTGTGGTAAGTACCGCTCAAGAGTTTATATCCTAAACTTGTGGTTGTGAATTTTACAGGTGGAAAAATGATTGGGAAAAATAGTGGTACCTAATATAGTAGCACCTAAAATTCCAAAGGGAGAAAAAAAATTCTCCTGTTATGAAGTTTCCAGATGGCAACAAGATTGCTGGTGTCAGGACTAGAGGAGTGGTGTAGTCTCCAGTACTTGAGGAGCTCAGCACATTACTTTGTTGTGCCTAAATTCAGTACGCGAGACAGACTGGTTTTATCAAGCAGTTCTGAAATAGAGGATATCTTTATTCTTTTGAAATAAGCACTAAATATGCAATATATCACTTTATATCCAATATATCCTGACATATCAAAAAATATTCTTCTTTTGAGAGAGGATGTGAGACTTCTGAGATGTATCATAGTTAAATTGGTTTCAGCTGCCTGGTATGAGCTTACTGCTGCTTTTGTATTCATGTAAGCATGACTTTTGTGCTCAGTAGAAAGGGAGAGTGTTAATTATTTACACTACTATAAATCTTTAATTACTGTGATATGGTGTCTGTAGTCCCTTTATCATTCGGCTCTCACTACGGTAGGCTCAAAATGGGATGTGACTGAAATGAAACCTGTTCATCACTGGCTCGTACGGGAAGCAGTGGTACATCTCGGGTCAGCAGGGCTCCGATGTCTACAGTGATGAGGACATCACTTGGTAAGCAAGAAGGGTGTGTGGCTGAGCTATTTACACTGCACTAAAATAATACAGTGTGTATACGGATAGCATTGGGTATGATTTAGTGTTTGTCCTCTGGTTGCTGCAAAGAGACGTCTCACATCCCTTAAAGGCCCAAGTACTAAGCAGTATCATCATTCAAGCAGTCACTCCAGCTTCAGTGGGACTATCTGTGCTCTTACAGTCAGGCCTCGTAAGTAACTGCCTTGTTGGATCAGGGCTTGTCTTGCCTTTGTATTAGGGGATTTTTCAGCTCTTGTTTGTATAGGATTCAAATGTCACCACATTTATTACAATAAATGGAGACTGAGATGGAAATAATAAGTGAAAAAGGATAGCAAGCTTTTTGTCATGGCTTTTATCTTTGCAGCTATAATTGCATAGCCTAGCTGGGTACCTACATAATTCATGCAGCCTATAACTAAAGATAATCAGGAAGCAAATGATATCAAGAGGGAACACGATAAATTCATACCCTCATTTATACGAAGCTGCTGCCCCTGTTACTGTGAAACCAAATCCAGCATATTGCAGGTGGTTCTCTCCTGTTCTGTGTTACCCTTTTTCTCATTGCTTCACAATATTTCTTTTGGCTTCTGCTTCCAGTATTTTGCTATTTATTAAGGATAACCTCCCTTTCTGCAGACGGGGGCCTCTGCTCAGACCAGCCTTAGCTTCTTTCATCTTTTTCTGAACAAAAAGACTGGATAGAGCCTCCTTTTTGGGCATAAGCACTGCTCTGTCTCAGAATCACTTTAACGTGGTGTTTGGACCTGGTCGCAGCAAGACATGACTGCTACTGAAATTATTTTTCCCTTATCTATGACAGACTGGTGGAGGCCCATGAGAAAACTTTTGCCTGTATGCTAGAAACACCTCGGGATCTAACATTTTTCTTTTCTTTGGACAGAAGAAGTAATGTTTTCTAGCTTAGAGCGTGATACTGTGACAACTTAGACTGTGTTACTGTGATTTATCCGCTGACACTGGGAATGTATGAAGCTGTATGAAACTAATAGCCGTTCTCTGTGGGGACTAATATATTCCGGGTTTTTGCTTCAAAATGAGAGCAAAGTGATGGAGCAGACGAGCTGGGGAATGGCTGGAAGTGCCAGGAGATCCCTGAGAGCCTCACAGGCAAAGGATCTGGCAACGAGCTATGTACCGTGTACCAGCCCTGCCCTGGGAAGCAGGAAGAACCAGTGATGTCTTCAGCTTCCTTCCAACCTGTTTTTCTGTTATTTGAGTCTGTACATCACCTTTCTCTAGTCTCTGCTCTGGGACTTGGAGTTCAGATGAATTCCCATACTGAGACGTGAAAGAGAGAGCTGTCATTAATCATCAGTTAAGCTTTGTGATGTATCCTACATGCAAATGGTGATGACTTTGAGGCATTCATCAAACTGAGTCCATCGCTCTCAGGTTCACTCTGCTGTGGCGCTGCCGATTTGGCTTAGTTTAAATACAAAATAGCGTAAAAGCAGATTTTTAATGGTTTAGAGGTGAAACCATTAACTGAGCTAGCATTTGTGGTAGCCACTGGACAGTCATCTGGCTTCACTGAAGTGTACGAACTCTGATAAACTTGAGCTGAGTTTTTATTTAACCACTTATTTGTAATATACTTACTTATAATGTCCCTTAGCAGTGAAGTGTGTAAGAGGACCAGGTTTCTAATAGTAATGCTGCTCTTGGTTATGCGTACTTGTGTGACTTCTCTTTAACTCAGAAAATAATCTCTATTAGTCTAATTAGTCAGATTAACTGAGAAGTTTGTTTTAAATCTCCAGTATTCCTCAACTTTTTAAAAAGAAAATTTAAAAATAATTAAAAAAATTCACTTTGAAAAAAAAAGTCCCAGAAATCAGCTTCATTTCACTATTGTTTATGAATTAATAACTTAGAATACAGGCAAAATAGAATTGATTTCTGAAAGTAGTTGAGAGAAAGAAAACTTTTCATACCACTTTCAGGGGCTCTTTTGGTTGTCATCATCAGAACTTCTTCCTTTGTGGTTAGGGAAAGGGAAATATATTTTTAAAACCTGCAATACACCAATAGCAGTTTGTTTCACAAGGAGTAAGAGAAGAAATATCCCTATGGAAGGTTTCATATCTTCTTTCACGGTTTCTCTAAACTAGCCCTCCTTTTACCTTCATTCTCTGGTAATCCTTCAGGATTCAATATTGCAGGAGAATGCTTGTTCACTGTTGCTATAAATGTTACCCTTGAAATTATAACGTGGAAAGCTTCCTCAAGACCTCGTGGAAGAAACCTGAACATGTCAACTTAGGAAATTCAATGGATATACTAATTAGATTGGCTAATCAGATGAATATTCATTCGGTTTCTTCAACTTTGCTCATAAAGATTTACTGCTGCTCTGTTGCTCTCTTTGCTGCATTACACCAGTGTGCCCAGAAAGAGGAAGCACAGATATAAAATGGCTTTGCTTCTTATTTTCACATTCCATAACTTGTCTATCAGTAGCTTTTACTTGTATTTTGCTTTTACTTTTATTTTCTGTTTATTATCATCCATCTAAAAAACACAACACATTGCAAAATGATTGCTTTATAATTGATTGATGACACTCTTCACTCGGGCATTAAAGTCCAGCATATCCTCATAGTTTAGCATATACATTATTTTTATAAGAACTGAGTTTAAATTCTAATTTTAATAGCAAAATTGTGACTTGAAATGTGACTGTTAGAAATATTTTCTCAGTTACTTCCGGACTTTTTTACACTTAGAGCTCTAAAAATTGAAGTGTGGAAAAAGTATGCTGTTATCAGAAGTTAGCTGGCAGAGTTATTGAATAATCAAAGATTAAAAGCAGAGTATTAAATTTACAATACTTAGTGTAGTGAAGATTTGTTTTATCAGTAATTGAGCAGTTAAGATGTAAAATGCAGAGGGAACTGGCAGCTACAATATCTGAGCATGCAAACCTCCCATGAGAACATCAACCAGATATGCTACAGTCTTTTTCTAACATGACTGCATTAAAGGGTTAGTGCAAATACTTCGTAGAGGATGCGTGCTTCATAACACAGTCTTACTTTTGGCTTAAAATTTTAGTTTCTAATATTTTCAGTTTTTTCTCTCAAGAGTGTACAAAGTCTGATTCTTAGAAACTATAATGCTCTTATTGCTCCCAGATAGATCTTTATTCATACAGATGCTCATAGCTGCCTCCCTGGTACAGTAGCAGTAGGTTCCTTGAGCTGACACTACCTTAGTGTCTGCAGTAATAGAGTTAGTACTTTATGCTTGTATACTTCATCAGGGGTTTTATTTAATAAAGGAAAATTCTTTTCGTTGTACTACAAGAGATTTTTTTGCTGAGGTATAAAATAAAATCGTTTCTGAACATGTGTAAAAGAGCAAGGAAACAGGTCAAATTTGGTTAAATATTGTTAAGTCATTCTCCAAAGTTTAGATTGTCCTGCTTGAGGAGCAGTGAGTTAACACATACAGGGAACAGTGTGCAGATGTTTGGTAATGGTATTGACCTTTTATCATTAGAGATGACAGCTTGCTTCTTGATCATCCTTTACTTTTCCACAGGAATGCAGACAAACTTTGAATTTCAATTTCATGAGTGAAACAGAAAATTAAGAAATGATCATCAAAGGGTATGTGGATTCATGAACATTGTAATTTTTTGATGGAAAAAAGGAACATAATTTTACAATGCAAGATCCAGTTGATTTTGCCGAGAGATTTAACAGAACATTTCCTGGTTGCTTTTGGGCAAAGGGAGCACAACAGGAACCCTGGTCTTACATGCCTGTCTGAATGACTTCAGCTGAAAGCCAGATTTGTTGCTTACAGTGTCTATCTATATTGTTGTGCTCATTCAGGGCACTGAAAGGACCCCTGCGTTTAGGGCTTTTTGTGTGTATGTTGAAAACATTCGTTTCTTTCAGTAGGTAGCGCATGTTATGTAATATCACTTCAGCCTATGCAACGTGGTGCACCATTGCATAAGGCTATTACTTTTGCCCCTTGGCATGGCAGAGAATAAAAATGGGATTTAAATTGTTCCCTTCATACTTGAAATATCCCAAGGCACTTTTTAAAGTAAAATTCTCAATTATACAAAGGAAAGCTGAGTGGATATTAGGTAACCAGCAACATCCTGGACACAGCAGCAGAAAGGCTTCTGCTTTCTTTGCAAAAAGAGAATTTGTGGGCCAAGAGAGATGTGTTGTGTTTGAAAGCTCCACGTACAGCTGACAAGAGCAATTATTTGAAGTCCATCATGCCATTTTGCACTATCACAATGGGAATGAATTTTGTGGTCAGATCTGCCTATTTTTAGATCTATTCAAAACACAGCAATTATTTGGATGCTGGTGCAATATTAATGCGTTGTGTATGTATTACCTTCATAATTTGATATTATATATTATGTTTGAGAGCTATGAGTCATTTATTGCTGGAGTTTATTTATAACGTTGTAGTCATAAGCCATAGTGCAATTATGCTAAGGAAATTAGATAAATAGGAAGATTAAGAACTGCCCAGATTGATAAAGTCAAATTCAAACTTTGAAAGTACAATTCCCACCATCTTTGTCACCCAAAGTATTTCAGTATAAAATTTCTGCAGTAAGAACTCAATTCCATGAGCTATAAAATGTATCAAAGCTTTCTTCCTGCGTCTCTTCTGTACTGTTTCTCTGGTGTTTGATGGATGACTGCTTAAGCCTTTTCCTCTTTTCCTAAAGCCTGGGCAACTGGCTCTAGGTGGCCCTGCTTGAGCAGTGGTTGGACAAGATGACCTCCAGAGGTCCCCTCCAACCTCAATTCTTAATCATTCTGTGATTCTGTGAATAATTTGGATTCATTTCTTATTCCTGCCACTGATTTTCAAAAAAACTTGTACATCATTACTATTTCAGAAGCGTTGTCCCTGCTGTCAGCCTTGGCTGAAGCTGGTGAACAGCTTCCAAAGCGTTTGTAAGGACTCTGACAGTTAGTTGAGTGGCACAGGAGCTTTTGTCTTGATTCCTAGGAAGTCCAGTCCCAAGAATGTATAGCGTAAAAACAGTGAAACAGTTCCAAAGGGATGAGACAAAGGATCCATCTAACCCTGTACCTTTTCTTCAACACTGGACATAAGTAGGTGCTTCAGGAACAGCAATAACAAGACAAACTTCTTTGATAGGGCCCATAGAATAAAAGGTTTCTTTTCCATGTACTCATCCTGTTTCCTGGAGAACTCAGCTAAACTGTAGTTTTTTGTGACTTCTTTGGGCAGTGAACTTCATAGTTCTAGAACCTGCTGTACAAAGAACCAGCTCTCATTGTTATGAACCTTGCTCCCATCTTCATTTGATAGGCCCTAGATTTTTTATTGAAAGGGGTCAAAACCTGATCACTATTCACTCTCTCCAAGGCACTTGTAATATTGTAGACTTCTATTGTTGGTTGCCATGAGTTGTGTCTTTCCTAAGCTGAAGACTCCCGGCCTACTTGTGCCAAACCAATTGTCTCCTAGAAAACACTTGTTGCCCTCCTTGAATCTTTCTGGTTATTAAAAAAAAAACAACTGGACAAAAAGAGCGAGAGAAAGGAAGAAGTGATAAGCAATCTCAGCCTCACGTGGGCCCAGGCATGTGTTTCTCAGTGACAATAAAGGTTGCAACTGTACTGCCGCAAATCTCTAGGAGCAAACCTAATAACGTGTCTCAGTGCTGGTGTGCCTGCCTTTCAAACATTCCTTGTATTACTTGAAAACATGGCTGGAAATATTTTCTGTGACACAGAAACAATTTAAAGCACAGCTTTTAAATAAATGAACCACGGAGTTCATGAATGCCTTCCAAAGTGTCTGAGGCATAGCAATACCTGTGATACTACACTGAAAATCAAACCAACACTTCACAATGACAACAATTAAAACATTGGCCGTGCTATATGAACATAGCTAGGAGAAAAGAAAAGCTTGATTCCTATCAAAAGCCATTGTTATGTCAATGTATAGAAACTCAAAGTGGAAACAGGTTACTTCTTCCTTTGACTCACTGGATTAAATAAGGCATATATAATCAAGAGTAACTTAATTTTTGCTTTCAGTTTATCCTGAAGTACTACAACAAACAATTCAAAGGCTATACTATTCCATAAACTGCATTTGTGATGATTTGGTCAGGATTTAGTCTTGAGTCTTCTTTTGCTGCTGGAAGCAAAAAGCTTTGTCTTGGAAGTTGACGTATATAGATTGACCAACACACCCTAATATTCAGTGTAGCACTAGTTAACGTGAAGAACAGCACTAAATGCAGTCATCAGACACAATTCAGACAGCTGAGTGTCCAGTTTTGTTCAATAAAAGTGATGTATTGATAAAAAAGTATTTACTTTTTTGCCTGTGTCTGTCCTAACTAATTTTATACCTATGATGAGTAAAGCTTGGTTTGCTGCCAGGTCTTCTGGACGAGCATTATAAGCAATGGCATTGTAGTCACTGTTGTTCCAGTGCCATCCATTAGTGCCATAGATATTGCAGGGACACAGTCTCTAACTTTAGGAGTTTATATTGAGACAAATCAGAAATATAAATAGGAATGGAGGAGTGGGAAAGACAGGATAATGGTTATAATAAAAACAATGTCATACAGTTTTATAGGACACAGGCATACATAATTCATACGCATTTGTTCCTGGACCTGCAATGATGGCTTTGGTGGTTCTTTTTACATACTAATGAAATTCCACTGGCGAGACAAAGCAATGGGAGTTTTTTAGGATAGACATGAATGAGAGAAGGGAAGTCCAGCATATTTCAGGAAGGCCAAGAATTTGGAATTCAGACTATTTCTTTTAGAAATACAGAGCACATTTCAAAGGTTTCCTGCCTGTCAGGTGACTGATGTTCCCTAGTGCAGAGTTTTCTGTATTTAGAAGTAATTTTAGCAAAAAATGCTGAATTCTTTTCTGATGGGCTTGAGCACATGCCTGCAAAAAGAGGACAGAACAAAAAACGTTTTAGTAAGCTTCTTTGCTCTGTCCAATTATTCTCTTAAAAGATTTCTGAGGGGAAAAGGGAGTGGACTAATTTTATATGAAGGAGACATTGGACAGAGTTGCCAGAACACTGATAAATGTCATTACAATTGACAAAACAGGTCAGCTAAGGATTTTAGTGTGATCTTCTGGACTTCTGTATCACAAAATTAGCACCTCTCTGCTCAAACAGTCCCCAAGATTTATTCATGGTGATGCTGTTTTTCAGAGTCCTGCTGTGTGTCCATGACTCACTGCTTTGAAATGAAAAACTCGTTTCATACAAGAGGACCACTGTGCAAAGTGGTCTGGCAAAAAAAAGTGACGTGATATTTCTGTTTAATAGATTGGTGCAACACCTAATGAATGGTGTGAGCTTATAGCTTCTGTCACATGAAGACCTGAAGCATAAAAATAAGAAAGGCACGAATGAAGCATGAAGAACAGACAGATGCAATGATGAGCTATGAAAGACCTTCCAGTTCTTCCTACCTGAACCGAAAGTTCTGGCGTGTCAAAGTATAGTAGGTTAAAAGTCAGAGAAAATTATTGTGGTGGTTTGACCTTGGCTGGCTGCCAGACACTGCTCCCCCACAAGTTGCTCTCTCACTCCCCCTCCTCAGTTGGTGGGGGAAGAAAATATGATGGGCAAGCTCATGGGTTGAGATAAAGGCAATTTAATGAGAAAAGCAAAGGCTGCAGGCAGAAGCAAAGCAAAATGAGGAGATGTATTCTCTACTTCCCATCAGTTGGTGATGTCCAGCTGCTGCCAGGGAAGCAGGCCCTCAGTAGGTCTAGTGGTTGCTTCGGAAGACAAATACCTTGACTCCCTCCCACCCCTCACGCCCTTTCTCTCATTTTTTATTGCTGAGCATGACATGATATGGTATGGAATATCCCTTTAGTCAGTTAGGGTCAGCTGTCCTGGCTGTATCGCCTCCCAACCTCTTGCCCACTGCCAGCCTACTGCTCTTTGGTGGGAAAGGTTGGACAGACAGCCTTGATGCTGTGTGAGCACTGTTCAGCAATAGCCAAACCCTGGGTGTCTTATCAACACCACTCTAGCCACAAATGCAAAGCACAGGTCTATATGGATTCTTATTGCTGAGCATGACATGATATGGTATGGAATATCCCTTTAGTCAGTTAGGGTCAGCTGTCCTGGCTGTATCGCCAGCCTACTGCTCTTTGGTGGGAAAGGTTGGACAGACAGCCTTGATGCTGTGTGAGCACTGTTCAGCAATAGCCAAACCCTGGGTGTCTTATCAACACCACTCTAGCCACAAATGCAAAGCACAGGTCTATATGGATTCTTGTGAGGAAAGTTAACTCCATCCCAGCCAGAACCACTACAATTATAAATACGTAAATTTGCACTTTTATTTGTACAAGTCGGCTTATATCCAAGGATGTATCATGGATATTTGCAAACCTGGGTACAAATTCCAAAGCAGATTGCTTTTATCAGTTACAATCTCAGTTCCCAACCAGGGAAATAAATAAACTGGCAGTTAAAGCTCTTTAAAAAACAGCTTGCTAAATGAATTCCACCCTGCCTTTTAGTCCCTGGGGCCAACGTACAATATTTATATTTAAATGGGGTTTGTTGAGATGGTACATTAATGTCCCCCTTGGTACAGAGAAAGTGGTGAAGCAACCATTTGCTGCTTGGAATGTGCTAGCGAAGCCTGAAAGAGAAGGCAAGTGTTTAAAGAACTGTTTTAAGTTAACCTGGTTTGAACATCATGAACTCTGCAACTCCTTCAGTATTTCTGGCAGCTTCCTTAACAAATTCATTCTGATTAGGTTCATAAAACAGGTTAATCTCTGCATGTCCTCCACTATTAATATCGCACAAATTTTTACAAGCTTTAGTAGGGATGCTAAGCTTTAAGGAATAGAAACCAGTTAATTAATACTAAACTATCACAGGTTCTTGCAATTATGATCAGTGCTATTGCAAAGGGGTTTATAATGAGAAAGCATTCCTTTAACATGCTACCGGCTTAATCATGTATTCCCAAGAAATACGTTTCCCAGCATTGGTGGATTTTGGATTAATTTATATATTGAAAGCATACCCTTTTCCCTGAGTTAATTCTCATCATGTGGACAGCAATCTTCTGATACAAAATTCTGTTAAGAATATCAATGAGAAATTATTTGATGTCTGGCTTTTCCCACATCAAAAGAGCTGAAAAGCTCATGAAAAGAAAATACTTACAAAAACTAAAATGCATTTAGCAAAGCAAAGCATACTAGAAAAGACAGAACACCGACTGTAGAGCATGGAAAACCATGGTAGAGATAAACAAAGAACTACTTATGAGCTGTCATTAGTGCTGGAGTGTGGGAGAATGGTGCAGCTGAATTCTGCTGCCTTTTGTACTCATTTGTCTCAGTAGCTTTGTATTTTGGTGACCAAGTTCCCAAACTATATGAATTATTCTGACCTGACTTGGCTAAGGTGTGCATTTTTAAAAAAGGTTTGAGAATATAAAGTTTTGTCAGCTATTGTGCAGATATACATGGGTGCAGAGGCTGACATCACCTGTCTTGCTATAATTCCTTCCATAGTATCAAAGGAGTATGACACTCTTAATTTAACCTTCTTAGCTCTTGGGTGTGCTTAGTTCAATCTCAGCTGCAACTTGACTTTGGTCATGAAATGGTCCATATATACTTACTAAGTATGGCACCTTACTGTTAGCAACTTTTTATTAGATGACAGCTATATTGCAACACACAGACAATTTTTTTTTTTTAAATCCTACAAACAATTACTTAGGGAAACAACATTTGAATATATCTTAGTTGTGTTTAACCCTCTTCTTCTTCCCTGTAGTGTAGTAAGACACTTAGTTAATATGTAGTCGATTTAACTTCTTGGATAGGGAAAAAATCCAAGCCTGTTGGCTAAAGGGACTAAAGGGAAGGGCAAACTGAGCCTACCCACTGCTTTAATAAGCTGCTATTGCTTTTTCAGTGGGAAGGGAGGAGCTTCTCTCTGACTTTACTGCACTCCGTTATGGGCGGCAGCCCATGAGTCACTGCCTTGAAGAGAGAGTGACTTATTTTAATTACCCTCAATGAACCCTGCATTTGCAGGAATGAGTCATAGCCTAATGCAATTTCATAATAATTATATAAGAAGTATTTTAAAGTGATGCCTTGTAGCTTCGCCTATTTTATTTGTTCTCCAGGGTGACTGGAGAACATGATTCATTTTAAATGAGCTAGCATATATTATTTACTAGTAATAATTACTCCTGTTATTTATAGATAGAGAGTGTGCACGGTTCTATACAGATTGACAATATGATAAGGCTCCTGAGCCCAGGGGCATGCAGCACATGGACGCAGACATCAGAGTGATTAAAAATATGGTGGGTGAGATTGGTGCTATGATAAGCAGACAGAGCAGCTCTCTGAAAAGTGCTTTGCTTACCTGTTAATGAATAATGTGGGGTCAGGTCAAGTGCTCCCAATCAGGTATAGGGGTGCTAACGGCCGGGGGAGTGCATGAAGCAGAAAGGCAGGCAGTGCAGTTTGAAGGGAAGTGTGTAAGAATTGGGGGTTAAGACCTCAAACCTCCTTTCCTTCTCTTTTACCACTGCTGAATGCCATTTTGTCACAGTTGCACTCTTTTGTAGAGGGTTATCAGGTTGGGCAAAGCATATTTGCTGGAAAGGATTCCAAGGGCTTGCTCATTGGAGAGTGTGCGTGTTTTCCACTCGGTACTGGGAAGGACATATTTTATTAAGTAACTGATTAGACAGTGCTCTGGTAACAATGTGCTGCTGTTAGGAGGTGGTGTAACAATGTACAAGGTATACCGCTTTACATGCTCACGAGGGATTTTTGCCTTACTCTTCTGAAGGAAAGAGGGGGAATCATCGCACAGCACAGCGGCATATATGCTTGTGTTAGAGCGTGTAATCCCTGTAAGGGAACCTGTTGCTAGGTAGAAAAGACTGGAAGGTTGGGGTGGGTTTTTTGAAATGTGGAGAGCTAGTTTAGGCGTGTTTGTGTGCTGCTGGGGAGGAGCTCATTTATGAAAAAGGAATTTTCTTTGTTTTCTCTCCAGCTGCCCATTCCCCCGGGCTACTTTCCTTGGGTGGCGTCTATCTACTTACCATAACAAGGCTTGGTCTTCTTGCTCACCTGGTGTTTGCTTGCCCAACACTCTTAGCATAGATATAGACTTTAGGGAAAGTTTGGTTAAGAAGGTTGGTGTAAATGGATAATTACAATATATCACTCTTTATGGTAACCTAATTACTCATATATGCAACTAAAACCAGTGAATGTGCTTTCTGTTGTCAAAATGAAGCAAATACTTACATTGTCCCAGGGTGGTTTGAAAGCCCTGTTATCATAACGCTCTCTTCTCTCTGGAAGGAGAATTCACACAAGAGGTAAGGTGAATGACTGGTACAAACTCACACAGAAATCATGGTTCTGCATAAAGAAGGGAATCCATATGTCTTCAGTCACAGGCAAAGTCTATTAACCACAAGACCATTCTCGCTCCTGTACAAACAAGCAGCTTGCTTTCGTTTCTATCTTGTCGGTGGTTATGATAGACGGTTCACACATAAATGTTAGTGGCAGAGGGTTTGCTGTAAGAAACATGTTTGGAACGGAGACTTGAAAGATGAATGAGTCAATGGGTTAATGGAAAAGAAAAGCTTTTTCATTTATATGAAGACTATTATTGCCTGGTGTGTCAATTTTATTTCTGAAAGGATCAACTGGAGCCGGGATGTTTAAGCTGTGAATCAAAATGCTTACAGGTATTGTGAGAAACAGGAATGAACAGACTACTTTTTAAATCATCCTGTCCATTTGCCTATCATTATTATGAAGTATGTCATCTTTCTTGGATTTAATCAGGAATCTATCTGAATCACTTACTACCGTGGTGCCTGTGGAATAGACATGGCAAAAGAAAACATCGACTGCCTTCCAGAAGGGTTTGGTCTAACTGTCAGCAACTGGTTTGGTTGTGGTTCCAGACTTTCTTTTTGCTCTCATTCCTTGAAGAATATGTTGATGAGCAGTGTCTCTTCCTATGCTGAAATCACTGAACACAGGAATATTTGCAGTATTTTATCTCTGGCAGAGGGAATTCTACTGAGCATTTACTGCATGGGATGTTGTGTCATATTATTCCCAAAAGCCCGAATGGGAATTAAACAGCCACTTGGAGAAAGAGTATAAAACTATCATAATTACTCTGAGTTTAACTCACATCTGGCCTGATTAATTTGGCCACAAATTGTTTATCTGCAAACATTTTTTTTCTCTCCTTGAAAGTGACTGCCAAGGACATAGAGAAGGGGAAAAGACTGGATTGCCGGTGGCAAACACTATTGGTTGTAATCCCATCTGATGTTCAGGGAAGATTGATATTACAGTGTGCTGAAGTATTTTCTTGGTAGTTTGCGTGCTGGCCCTGAAAATTACAGTTTCTGTCAGAGGAAGTGAGAGGTGCTGCCAGAGCTGTCCTCTGTCCCTCCCCATGTCCTGGCTAGATTTGATAGATGTTCTTTTCTGAGTGTTAACAGCAAACATTGCAAGAATGCTTGTAATAAAGAGGCTTGACACATCAAATTAAACTGCATAAGACCAGCCCTGCTTTTGAACTGTTTGCTCTGGTAAGGGGGGCTGCGGCCACTGGCGCCTGTGGCCGGATGACAGCTCGTTATACAACAGCAAAACAACAAAGTTGACTCCTGAGGAGCTTGATGCTTTGTTCTACAAAGGCTGGGGGGAGAGAAGAGGCTGCTCTGCTGCTTCCGTGGAATAGCTCCATTGTTAGATAGACAATACTTGGACACAAAGCACACATACCTTTTGAAGCCTCGGGGTGCAATATGGGTCTCTTACTTTCACTGTAGGAAGCATGTGACATGCTTGTAAAAGAAGCACACACAACTGGCAAAAGCTAATAGTGTAGAAGAGTTGGGCTGATGTGTAAATAACATCTGACAATGTTTCTGGCTTTGTTTTAAGGACTTTCTACAGGCCCTGGGTACAAAATCTGTGTGTGTGAGTGGCCAACCCATTATGCTAAGACTAGATGTAGTTGCTTCTAAAAGTAAGTACCTTTTCTTTTTCCTTGTTATAACACTGGAAAAAAATCTGCAAAGGTGGCGAAGAACTAGAAGAGGCCAGGGACCAAAGAAATGTCATCCAGTTTTCTGAGGATATTCCTGAATTATTTCTAACGCTCTACTGCAGTGATCCAAAAGTGCAGCACCTGCCAGAAACAGAGGGCATGAATGTTTTCAGAAAAGCAAAGTACAGCTGATTCCAAATGCAGTGAATAAAATGCTTGAAAACTGACACCTGAATATGTTTGTCCATTTCTTTACCTTGGCCGAAGACAAAGGGTTGGTTGGAATACTTATGAATAAATTATGAATGAATATTTTTGTTAGCATATGCCATTTCACCACTGCCAAAACAGCATTGCAAAGCGATATTGGCACTGACAAAATTAGAGAGGGAGAGAGGGAAAGACTAAGAGATCTGAAGTATGAGAAAGCAACTTTACTTCACCTAATCTAAAGAAACCCGGAAGGAAAGCTTTGCTTTTAATCAGAGCCAGGGTTTGTAACAAGCTCACCCACATGTTTCAAATTTCAAACCGAAAATAGGCTTTTTGAAACAAATGTGGTTTGTGAAAATGGCTGAAGAGGATTGCTTTCAATCTGTGCTTGCGCAGAATTGGAGGATTGGTCAGGATTAATGAGCTGTTTCAATAGTATGGATATGTGAACCGGACAGCCCTCTAAAATGCTGAGGTTCTGATGTCTCTGAGAGCATCAAACACGCTGGTGAGGCAAAAGCAAAAGGTAGCAAGATGGGGAGAAGCTGTGACACCAGGGAATACATCCTCCAGGGTGACCTGCTTCCCCGGCTTCATTGCAGCTTGCACTGCCTGCAGCTTCTCCCATGTACTTGGACTTCTCTGTCACGGCCCTGGGTCACACTTCTCCCAAAGACCGGAGCCTGGCACCACAGGTCCTGCTGCAGGAGACACAGTGGTGTGGTGTGGCGAGTACCAGCAACGCAAAGCTGTAGCATCAAGGTGGGGTGTAAAGAAGTAGGTTTTGTGTTCAATCCATGGGATACGACTGCCTTGAATTTAGGGTTTCTTCCTAAATGCTTATTTTTAGAAATCTTTGGAGTCTGTCACACTGTTCTGTCCTGGGTTCAGCTGGCGTCACTTGTTCAAGGTTTGTAACGGTATGTCCTCCCTTGCTGTTTGCCCAGGTGGAACATTTACATTGACGTTGTGCAAGTTATAGAGTGGCTTAAACACTTCCAGTTTCACTAATAAACTATTTCTGGCAGAGGTTGGTCCAGAGGTTATCATAAACAGGGCTGGGCTGTGCAAGTGCCTGGACAACTCGAGTACCTTTTTATGAGAACTCAGAGTACTCATTTAGAGGAACTTTTTCCTTGTCTGATGACTACCCCAAAAGCAGCCAGGTAGAAGGGAAAACAAAGGTCACAGCACTTCAAAACATGAAAATTACATCACCATGAACATCAAACATCCAAAGAGAACACAGCACTGTAATGTCATGAATCATTTGAGTAAAATCAAACCTCTCTCTGAACATGTGGGGTGACTCCTCAACACAGCTTCCTATGCAAATAGTTGCAGGAGGGAACCCTCCTGGTCAAGTCTGTCAAACTAATGACAGGCTCTTTGTCTGAAGGCAGGGAATTAAATCTCTCCAGACATTTTCAGCAGCTGTCATTTTAAAACCTACCTATTCATAAAAAACAAAACTGAAAAAACAGAGTACTTTTTTGAGAGTTTTAGATCCTTTCCCTGTTTTCTTTTGCCCACTTGCCCCTTTTAACTTTAGTTAGGTGAACTGTTTATTAGATTTGCATCATATCTGAGGCTGAGGACAATGAAACTGTTTTGGTGTAAAATACGTTGAGGTGAGGATAAAGCTGCTTGGTTTCTTATGTTTTACTGTGAAATGCCTAACTAGAATTCTGTGACCAGTTACAGTGAAATTTTTAGGTGGATTGCCTGGATTGCTACTGCCTGCTTTTTAAAAAAAATTATGTGGCCTGTTAGCTCAGTCATATTATGATGGGTTTTGTTCACTGGTTTGATAGGAGGAACATATATGTCAATAGAAAATCGCTGATGTCACTTAAGACAATACCCAGGATGTGAACACAAAGTTCTTGGATGCGAAAGGAAAATGCTTTATCCTGCCTCTTCAGCCAGCCCTCCGTGGACTGACAGGAAACCGAAGTACACAACACCCTCCAACAAAGCAGCCCTTATGTTTGGAAGAGACAAAGAAATAGAAAATCTTATCCGTGACATACACCATTGGTGAAGCAAGCACTAGATTTTCCATGTGGATATTCGGTAAGGCCTTAAAATGCATTGCAAAATTCAAAGTTCATTTGCCCCATCCCAGCACTTTTCTAATGATACTTCCAAATGGGACAAGAGGCCGTCCAATTGCTTTTTGTTGTGCAACAACATGGGAAAGCATTGACTGAGTTCAAATCTTTCACAACTGCCCCACAAGCAGTTAATTTTGAGAGCTCTCACTTCTGAGATTTCAAAACAGCTAAAAAAAATTGTACCTCAGACATGACTAATCCTGAAATCCATGGAATGATTGGAATATCCCATCGTAGGAGTAAATCTTGGGAGATTATCTCCTTCATGTGAGAGGCAAGTCCTAACAGCTACAAAATAAATCCCTCCTGTTCCCTGGCTTGCTTATGTCAATTTGTGTGCTAATGGCAAGGGAAAGGACGTACAGTGTAGTTGTTGCAGGACAATTTGGTATAGTCGCTGGAGAAGCATTTTGCTGATGGTGTTTGCTCCGGGCAAATAAACTAGTCTGAGTTGTAGCTACAATATCCCTGCTAGAAAACAGCCTGGAATGGAGATTACATGTTTTAACATCAAAGTGCAATTGTTGCAGGTTTTTAAGTTTGCATGAAAAGTGCAAAATAAGTGACTTGTAAGAAGGTCTCTTCTTTGTCATAGCATCTTAAAATTTTTGTAGTTGTTTGTACAACTTGTCACATGGTCTTGCCAGATACCAGCTGTGCTTGTTCTGGGGCTGCATGTCACCCTGTATATAAACTGTTTATAGAGAGCAGTGCTGAACTTCTGGTTTGAGTGCCAGGTTTGCTGTGTGGCATAAAGTTTGAATGGCATTAGTGTGTGGTACCGGAGAAAAATACTCATTATACCCTACCAACCCAAATTCACTGCTTGCCTGGTCAGTCTTCTCTGCAGCCCTCGCTGGGTCTGCCAAGACCACAGATGAGATCTTTGAACTTCTCTTTCACCTTGTTACCTTTCTGGACGGAAACTGAAAATAGTTTTATAACTACCAGCTTTACACACAGGGCTCATTTGAAGTGACTGGAACACATCCAACTTTTGTCTTACTGGATGTTCACCAGATAACAACCTCGTTGTGGCTGCGTCTGGGCTATTTTTGTCTCAGAGGCCTGCAGATGAACGGCTCTGTATGTTATTACAGCTTTACTGGGCCATTAAGCATTGCTCCCAGTATAAATATCAAAATTCTGCATTGCAGCCTTCACCCCCATAATTATATTTGTATTTCATTTAGTCCAAAGAGAGCAGGGATAACTTCCTGAAGTGCTGTAGAGCTCTTTTCTTGAGAAAACTTGAGGAAAACCTCTCCCACATGCATGCTGTCTCTACCATGGCCTATTTGTCTGTATTCTTTTTTTTAACCAATGCTGAGACTAATTTAATTTTGTAAGTATTCTCATGGCATCATCAAGTTAATGCCTCCTGTCAGCTGATAAATTGTACCTTTTATTGAACATACTGCTAATTAGTAAAGAGTGATGCTTAAGCAGCTTGTCAAAGCAGGTCTGACACTAGCGATCTATGAATCAGCGTGAGGCTCTCAACCCGAAAAATAGTTTACAAGAAGGGTTTCATTTCCATACGACTTATATTTGTGTTGAACAAAGTCTTTCTCCCAGCGACCTCTGAACTTAAAGATAGACATGACAGATCAAAAATCACTTCTATGAGAAGAATTTGGATCAGTTATAGACTGCATCAAAACCCCTTGCTTAGTGCCACCATGCAGCAGTAAATCACATAAAGTCATGGAAAATATCTGCCTGGCTTACAAAATCTGTCTCAGGGAGAAGAAACTGGTTTGGTGTTGTACAAGACGCCATTTCCACTGGACTATTTCTTTGCTTAACGAGTCTCAAATGGAAGCAAGGGGCTTGGCTCCAGAGTCTTTGTCTGAGGAATGCTTGTTTACCTTAGAGGCTACTGAATTTCATTAATAGTAAACAATCTTTTTGCAGATTGCCCTTAGGTATCCTGCTTGCATTGCCAGCTGCCTGTGGAGGGGTGGCTGATTAGTGAAGAGGGACAACTGTTTATTCCCTTGTCCCTCGCGGTAGGGCAGGATCCTGAACTGCTGCTCTTGATCGATCTGTTCTGACAGTGCATGGAAATTACAGTGCATCCTTTTCTAGGGCAGTCTCCAATTTAAAAAAGAAAACACATTTTAATAGCTTGATAGGTCTCTATGAATGTGGATATGTCTTGGTAATTGGTTGCTGTGCTCCCAAAATTACATTCTAACATTCCACTGTATGCGATCGACTGAAAAATACTGTATAAATAGGAAGGATAACTGTATTAACTGCAAGATGACAGTGATTAAGATCCTAACCTGGGTTCTGGACCCTCTCTTTTAGCAACAGCTTCCTGTGTGACTCAAAGGAAATCGATAAAGGTTAGGTTTCTCCATATCCTGGGAGACCTGGGCTTCAGTTTCTCTGTGCAGTCTGTAAAGTAGGAACTGCAGCATCCTTCCATTGCACCAGTTCTCTAAGAGTGTATGTTTCAAGAAACTCTTCATATGCTGAAGATACAAGTGCATATCTACTCCATCAATCAATGGGAAAAGTTAGGCTAAATCATATTATCAAAACACAAATCCTGACTTTTCTGGACTGTTTCACATGGTTTGATAGAAGCAGAGACAAGCAAGGGGGGCTGAATGGGAAACTTCCTGTTGATGTGGAGTGAAGTAGTTTATGAGGAACATCCTCACAGGACTGGGCAGAAGATTTGGTCAGATAAGGGCGTGGGTAGAGCATCGCATTTTGTCTGCCTGCAACCTGTACCAAAGGTAGCTCTAGAGCCGCCTCTGCCTGTGAGCATCTCTGTGTCTACAAGTCCTTGCTCAGGAGCTATAGCTCTCTCTGTACTGATTTGGAGGGATTACTAGCTACTTTGCAGGGAGCAAAGACCTGCAGCTGTCAAAGGAATAGCCAAACATACAAACTGAACAAATGCTGGAGCAACTCTTTTCTATACCATCTCTTATGCAAGATGTGTCTGTTGGGTGTCATGTGATACATTAAAAAAATGATACCAGCTACCATTCACCAGAAGCATATTGTCCTACGCTGCTGCTGCTTACAGCACAGTGGCCAGCCATGGCCAAAAAGTGATGAACAACTTGTTTATCTCCTTTCTGAGACATTTAAAGCTTAATGCATTTTCTTTTATGCTGCTGTGTGTCTGCAGTATGTCAAGTGACTGGACAGGGAAGGGCTTCTGTGAGGTTGTATGGGGATTGGGTAACACTAAGTTAAAATTTCTCTTAGGAAGACCCAGCAAGGTCCAGCAAGAATGCTCTCTTTCTC
>NW_009647401.1:4829942-4958219 GCF_000708025.1 Charadrius vociferus | reverse complement strand
CTTCCCTACACTGTGGCTGGGTGTAGGAGGTCATCAGAATAAGGGCCACACTGACAAAGTGGTTTTTTCTTTTTTCTTTTTTTCTCTTTTATCTTTTGGGGTTTTTTTATTATTTTTTTTCTTTTCTCTTTTTTTTTCTTTTTTTTATTTTCTCTTTTTAATTTTCTCTTTTTTCTTTTCTCTTTTCTCTTTTTTTTCTTTTTTCTTTTTAACTGGAGGAGTAGGAGGAAAGCAACATAATTACACGAGGAGAGATAATTATAAGGAACTAACATTCAGTATGTGAAATTTGCCTGGCCTGACAATGCTCCTGTGAAATGTCATTTGTGGTATTTATCAACATGAGTAGTTGCTAAATTACATGATAAATGTATACGATGGATTAAATGGATGACTATACAACCACCTAAGCCTTATACTGCTGCTTCGGTGGTCACAGTAATATGCCCTATTTTTGTGTTTTGTTCTGCAATTCATCCAGAAAGAGCTGCCAGTCACATGTTGCAGTTTTGTGGTTTAGTATGTCCTGTATAGGTAATTTTTTAAAAGAATCAATGGTAATTTATCTTGATTTTCTAAATCCGTATTACTTTACCATACTCATATCATTTACAGTACATGAAGAAACGCATTTGCAAATTTGAGACATTTAATTGCCAATCAGTGTTCCAGACTCATGTCAACTGATTTACAAGTTCAGTGATAGCTTAGCGCGGCCTTCATTTCTAGTCAAGGAGGTTGTGCTTGGCAGGCATCACTGTTCTGTTATGTTCAGCCAATGAATACTTACCAAACCAGTACAAAAGAGAGTGGAGTATGGAAATAATGTTTTGAAGTAGAAAGTTCTGGCTCGAGGTGTCTGGCATATGTGAGGAGGTGAAAAAATACTTGGTCAAATTACATGTTCTATCACAGACTACTAGGTACCTCAGATTAATATGGTAGTACTTAATGATGAACATAAAGAACAAATAACTCTCCTCAATTCATCCACCCTGCTTGGATTTCTAAACATCTGTGGCAATGACCACATGCACACGTGGGCTCCTGTAAAAACAAGCATTGAGGTTTATTTAAAAAACAGGGATGGATTACTCAAGCCTGTGCCAAACCTCTAGCGAGGGCCACGAGAAAAGTTTTTGAGACACTTTAGTCAGGTCTTCCAGCGAGGTACATATGGGAAAATCTTTCTCTGTCTCACTTTTGCTTTTTCTCATACTCTTATTGACCTTCACTTAACCTCAGAGGCTTGATTTTCACAAGGTGTATTAGAATATCTGCTTCCATTGTTTTTTATCCCTCAGGGATTACAGAGATTGGATGCTCCGTGATGTCAACAGAGGATTTGCAATGTCAGGCTTCTGGGAACTAAATTATGTGATCAGCCAAGATATTGCAATGTACAGATCTCACTAGTTAGATGAATCAAGGGCAATTGTGTACATGTGAGAATTAGAGGGTGTGTATTACTACTCTGTGGCTCAGTTTTTTGAACTTTATGATCTCTTGGTTTTCACAAACTGGGATTTTTTTTGTTTAAGGGGAAGTATCATGTTTCAAGCTAGAACCTGAAACCACTGATTTCTATTGCCCATCAATTTCTTTTGCAACTATTGGCATCTTTTAGCCACAATGGACCCCGATTTCTCCATTTGTAAAATGAGATAAATCTCAAGGAATGGGACAGGCACTTGATAATGTCATTTTCATTATTACTGTTGGGTTGAGTTGATTAGATCTGAGAATTTCTTGGTACTGATACGAAAAATTGTAAGCATCTAGCTTCAAACTTAACACACCCCAGAACACCTTGAAGGTTCCAGATCCACAATTTCCTTCATGCCAATAATAAAAACACAAATAAAAATTAAATCAGATTAAATCAAAATACAGTTGAGATAAGCTTTTCGGTTTGCCACTAGGGAAGAGCCCTGAAGAAATCTGCCCCTGTTTTCACAAAACACCTGAGAATGAGTCAATATGTTTTGGTAATCTTGTTTACAGTATTTTCTTTTCAATTACAACAACAGCTAAATATATTTAAATGAGATCTACAGCTTCCAGATCT
Source organism: Charadrius vociferus (assembly GCF_000708025.1). Classification (NCBI taxonomy): domain Eukaryota; kingdom Metazoa; phylum Chordata; class Aves; order Charadriiformes; family Charadriidae; genus Charadrius; species Charadrius vociferus. The sequence goes on along the minus strand of NW_009647401.1, from coordinate 4,956,151 downwards.
TTTCCTTGGCAGAATTTAGTACCAAGTATGTTACACTGTTGGCTCCCAGAAAGACTAGATGATGCCTGGGTGCTTGATTCCAGTCCCACCAGAGCCATCGAGGCCCCATTGTAGCACAAACCCAGTGGAAGCAGGACCAGGACAAAGCTGATCTGGCTTCTTCCTTTCCTGCTGGGGACCCTTACCTGGTACTTCATCCTCACATAACCTGTCTCACTTGGGGCTTTGCAGGAGATTCCCAAGAGAGACCTTTCAGCAGTTACTGCCACCGACTGAATGTCTGCTATTTTCATAGGCTTGCTGTAGTCTTAACAAAATATGTCTAAAAATAGTAATAAAAACAATAACAGTAATATTTTGTGTATGTGCCATCAACCCTAAGGACATGAAAGCCCGGCACCTATTGTGCTGACTTAATGATTGTTATAATGATTGGCATGAGAAAGGAACATCATAGTTCCTTTGATACTTCAGGGAACAAAGGCACGCTTTTCATCCCCAAGTTTACTTGCAAGACTTAAGGATGAGACTTAACAGTGCAAGGACTTGGCAGTGTCGAGGGGGGGAAGGGAGAAACCTACAGCTTTTATTTCCATAAGTAAATATGGCCTGTTTTTCTTAATTTGTCTCTATGAGTTGAGCCATGTGCGGTAGCACTGTATCACTTCAGAGGATGTTGTTGCGGCAGAAAAAGGTATTTTCCAACTCTTATCCACCCACAGAAGTATTACCAAGAAAGGTCCTTCTAATATGCATGCCTCAGGAAACAAACATTTATGATTCCTGATGTTAGAAATGTGCCTGCTAGTACTGGCATGTTCTGCTTTCCTCTGTCTTTATTTGGACATTTTCCATTTTTTGTTCTACTTAAGGTTGCCGGTGCAACCTTGTTCTTGCACTAATCTGCTTTATCATGCCCCTTCAGCTGAACCTGCAAGACAGCTTCAAATCTCAGCATGCTTCAGCCCTTGGATTACGCCAGCATCCATTTGAATTGAAAGTATACCTCACTGCAAGGCAGACAGGCACGGCCCTGGGGCTTTGGACGCAGTCTTGACCTCAGATGCACGGATGAAGTAGGGCAAGACGGATGTCACAGGCTATGAAACTCCAAAATGTTACAAGATATAAGTGGAAATAGTCGAGGGGGAAGCTGCAGGTCAGCTGTTGCAAAGAATGTGGCCAGACTCACTGATCAGCTTGTTTCAAAACACTGGGTTCCCCTTTCATAGCTGCAAGTTAATTAGGCACAGAAATACTTTCTGTTTTCTAGAAATGGAAAGGAACTGGAATATCAGCAAGTTTACTGTCCTTATTAAAAGCAGAATTGCCGTTATTTTGAGCAGAAGATATTAACTATGATATTTGACCTTTTTCCAAATGTAAAAAGATCTTTTAATTACTACTGGTTTTCTGTATTTTATTGGATTTTCTTTTTCAATTGCCTCAAGGTTTTATTCTTTACCAGTAGTTGTAGGGTATGGATAACACGTAATTAGCCAAGCAGGTCACAGATCTGTCGCTGATTTACCATCTCAGAAATAATATTATAGAGTGAAGATGAATTCTGTTGTGTAATTACACCGACATGGAATTGCTTCAATTAGTCACTGAGGGAATATACTCCAGAGCTTTTAAGTCAAAGCTGTATGGTCATTTTCAATAACTCCACCACGCAAAAAACTTCCAATTCATTACTACTTTGGAGCGTACAATATGACTATAACAGATTTGAATCACCCGAATGCTTTGTTTGCCTTCATTCGACTGCTTATTTTGAGTCCAAGTGCACCTCACCAATATTTAGCCATTAGACATGCAGGCCACGGTTCTTCAATACATGTGTCCTGAGCAAGTGAGAAGACCAAGTTGCTTTTGCATACTAACTTGATCAACAAGAAGCACTCTCCAGTCTTCGGACATCAGCCAGGGAGACCGAGGTATTCCGCATTGGGCTGCCATGCTGTCTACCACCTCAGGCAGCAGTAAAAGCTATACCAGCATGTAGCTATGTTTGTTTGTAAATTTATTTTCAAATTAACTCGCATAACTTGCATACCAACTTCCCAATCGCTTGGATTAAAGCTTCCAAAAAGGCCCTCATTTAGGTGCTATTTATTCTTAATGTTTTAATGACGATTTTTAGCACAGAGAGATTAAGGTATGACTTGTGGTATTTGTTGCCATTTATGGTGATGTTTAGGAGAGATCTATCTTTTGGACAGAAAACAGAGTGAAAGAATGCTGTACCAAGACTTTTTTTCTGCCTTATCTGTTTCTAAAATTCCATTTGACCATTCGCTATGACAGTCTGAATATGTTTATTACTGATTAAAATAATTAATATTTAACATTAATATGAGTATTTTAACTACATTCCCTTTAAGTTCCTCAAAAGAGGGGAATGTAGAATTGCAACAGACTGCTCTTAGGTGTTTATCTCTCTCTTCCCTCTAGTGTTTGTGTTCAAGTATCTCATAAGGAGAACATGAGAATAAGGTTACCGCTTACGCTGCCTGGAGATTGAACTTATTAATCTTGCTTTAGAGCATTTTGGAAAAGAATATAATGTCATAGAATCATAGAATGGTTTAGGTTGGAAGGGACCTTGAAGATCATCTAGTTCCAACCTCCCTGCCATGGGGGACACCCCCCACTAGACCAGGTTGCTCAAAGCCCCATCCAGCCTGGCCTTGAACACCTCCAGGGATGGAGCTTCCACAACTTCTCTGGGCAACCTGTTCCAGAGCCTTACCACCCTCATAATGAAAAATTTCTTCCTAATATCTAGTCTAAATCTATCCTCTTCCAGTTTGAAGCCATTCCTCCTTGTCCTATCACTACATGCCCTTGTAAAAAGTGTCATACTGTGCTGGACAGTTTCCTGATCCTGACCACTGAGAACTGTTAATATCATTGTATTACTGGAAAAGAAGTTGTGCAAAAGGTGTTGCAAAACCTCTCCAGCATCAGCTGCTGTTCTGCCGCAAGGCTGGGCATGGATTCGGCTGGCTTTGCAGCCTGTAGCCACCTCGAGTTCCCTTTCTTTAGGGAGCACACAAGGCGGACCACTCTGCCCCTTCTTTTTGCTGAACTGTATTTTTAACTTCACAGGTAGCCTTCCATTTCCCCTCTGGATGTGTGAAAACATTTCTTCCTTCTTCCTTTCTTCCCTTGCGTGTTTATTCGGGATAGGAAATCAACACCTGTGCCGCATTGTTGAAAAATCCTGCCGGTGTGAGCAGCGGTAGGAGGGGAGATGCTCACGGGTGCCAGCCCACCCTGACCACCAAAATCTCCCTGTGAGCCCCCAGACCTGACGCCGGGGTACCCGGGTGGCCGGGGGCAGAGCAGGGGCGGGACGCAGCGGCGGCTGTGGCGGTGCCCGGCGGGGGGTGTCCCGGGGGCGGCGGGCAGGCGGGGGAGGGGTACCCTGCCCGGGCCCGACGGGGTGGCCCGGCGGCCCCGGGGCGGGGAGGGTTTTTTGGTCCAGAGTGGTCCCTGAGTTAAGAACCGATGGCAAATAAAATGAGTGGGGGCAATATAGTGCTGCAGAGCGGCCCGACAGAGCATCGGGAGGTGGTGTCACCAAACAGCCTCCCTGACGCTGCTGTGACCTTCAGGAAAGTGTATCATCAAAATAAAATCAGAAAAAAACACGATTTTTTAATATTCCCTGCAGAAACTGAGGTCTCCTTTTCAATCCCCACCTTCTCCTTCTGCTTGTCATCCCCTTTGTGCAAAGATTGATCACGTCTCTCCAAATGAGGTTTGGCTCTTTATTTTCCCAGTGTGTCATCGTGTGCCCACTTCCTAAAGAGCAGCCCACAGCAGTGATGTGGATTGCTGTCAGAGGGATGAGTAAGACCAGGAGAGAAAGCATAAGGCTGAAAATCATTTGTAGAACTGTAAAAAAAATACAGGCTTACAGTCCTTATTGAGCCAAACTCATGCAGGGTAGTAAAAGACCTACCATATGCTGTAAACAGCCTCCTTTTAACATTTGCAATGACTTATTTAAAAAAAAAAAATAATCAACTGACACTCCTCAAATGCTGTTAACTGTTTGCAAATCCTGTGGGGCTGAAAGCTCACTGAGTGACTTTTTCCGCTTTGCAGTTTGGGGGTTCACCTTGTGCCAATATCTGAAGCAGGCAGCATCAGTTATCTGCAGGGTGATGTGTCTCCTGAAGATGTCCCCAAGAAGAGCCAGGGTACAGGCAGGCTGCCTGCTCATGCGCCGCGCTTCCAGCAGTACCCCCCAGGGGCCATCTGGGCCAGCCGCAGGGCAGCTTGGCACCAGAGCAGAGCTGTCCCAGTGCCATGGAGGATTGGGGCCACTGGCTCGGGCTGTTCATGGCCTGGGTGACCTCCTAAGCCCACAGTGGCCAGGGAGTTGAAGGGCTGGGGGTTACTGCAATGTCATGTTTGCAGTATCATGGCAACTTACCCAAGATTTAGCTGCTCAGGCAGTAATTGTGGCAGGAACGCTCAGGGTAGGTCATTACACTTGTAATTTGCCCGGCCCTCAATTCAGCTTTTGTTGGGCAAAATAAAAAAACAGAGCTGTTGCCTTGAGTGCTACCGAGCAAGACAAAAACCAGTGGCTGGCTAGACATCTCCCATGAGCTTGGTTTTTAAGAGGGTTAGCAACACTGTGATATTGTTCCCATGCCATGCTGACGTTTAGTCCTGCCTGATACCAGAAGGGCCAACTCCAGCAGCTCAGGGTGGTGCAGCCCAACACCCTTTGTTTATGACCTTCTGCTTTCCGTGCTTTGCCTCTGCTGATTGCCACGTCTCTGTCCTCCTGAACAGTTTCTTCTCAGCTGTTTACTGAGTTTGGAAATGCTCGCCTTATTGCTTTATGGCCTGTAAGATAAATGCTTATTCTCTGTCTGATCTTTTTCCACCCCCTTTCTCTTCACCAAATGGAGGTGAGAGGTGGCAACTTGTTTGTAGCCACTCACTGCTCAGGTTCTCGTGTTTCCCATTTATTTCATTTAAAAAAGACAGTACCTACACCCACAGAAAAACGTTGACAAACTGACTGGCAAGCGCCAGGAGCCACAGCTCGGAGTGACATTACCAGGGTCTGCCCCTGTTCATTTGCAGGCACCTGGCAGGTGAGATTTAACAACACCCTTGAACTCAGAACACACCAGGATGTCTCCGGGATACCTGCATCCCCATGAGATTTCTCCAGGACAAATAAAGCCACAGGTCAGATCCTCCCTACCCAGCCACGCACTGGAAGATGTGTCTTCCACCCACAAAAAAAAGCAGAAAAAAGAAGGTCACAGAAGGCCGGGCTGAAGATTTTCCTGCTACTGGTACCCGGAGGCGTAGCGAGAAGTTTGGCTGTAACTTTTGCAGTACAGAAGCTGAGCAGAGGAGCCTTCTGAAAAGGGAACAGTCTGGTAGCACGAGAATTGTCTTTGGCACACCTTTTCATAAACTACGCCCACGCGTTTTGGTGTCGCTGAGAGGAAAGTGGAGATGGATACGTGCTCTCTGTGACTTGGAGCAGCTGGTAGGCATCGTGGAAGGAAGCGGCGTCGGGGCTGGGGGCTGCTGGAGCGTGTTTGTGCTGGGTCCAGTGGCACTGCGCAGCTCTGCTCGCAAGCTGCAAAAACAACCAACGGGCCCGTTATTGCTGTTATTATTGGAGAGGTTAAGAAAATGAGACGCATCCACGCCAGCACTTAAAAGCATTAACAATCTCCATAATTTACCTCGCTGTTCTTGCTGACATGATTAATTTCCAAAGGAGTCTGCATGATTGCCAGATTTTGAAAATATCAGAAATTATTTCCCAGAAGCCTTCCTTTTCAACATTGGTTGGTTAAGGGTGGCATAAATTATAGTCCTGTTGCTTTAATAAACCGGCTATTAACAGACATTGTAATAGCACATACAGCTTTACTCAGTGATTCAATTTAGGATTATACCATACTGTTTTATAATGACCTGAAATTGGGTATTGAAGAGGAACATGCATTGGCTTAATTATCCTGATGACACAGACAGCTTTATAAAACTTGCTACAGGTTCATGATTTCAGACCCACATATAATTCATATCGGGCACAGGAAAAGTACTTAAAAATGTAATGGCACCATTGATAACAGTCATTACTCATCTGTTCTTTAAACGCAATGAAATGATCACCTAATATTTAAGATTGCCAACACTGGGGGATTTCCACTTTTCCCAAGTGGATAAAGCAGTTTCGTACTGTTTCCCTGTGTGTCTGTTCAGCTCAACACCATCAAGCCTACCTCTGCAGGTGACAGGTTGGCTGCCAAACCTTTAGCATGACATTGCCCAACTTTCCTTGTCCACCTATACAGGGTTGTGGTGTACAGTTACGTGCTGGGATAGTGCAGCCAGGTTAGCTAACAACCAAGAAAGACTGTTGAATCTTCAGCTCTGGAGAATCCATCACCAGCTGGGACACATCAAGAATGGTGTCGGTTGGTCTTCGGATAAAAATGACTTTTCGGAGTCCTGCCCCTCCTTTTATTCTGCGATATTATGATAGTTTTTATTGTACTGGAACACCTACTTGACCAGTAGGCCTGGCCTATCAGGATTTTTACTGGTGAATCTGACTTTTTGGTCCTTAATATAAGCCTGTTTTAATTAGAAACTAACTGTAATATTCATTTGCACCCCTAGTTTCACTTGCTTGTAGCTGTGCCTGTGGAGTGCTTTTCAAGGCTCTACCTGCAGACACTAATTTCTGCAGTCATCCTTTTTTTTTTTTACATGCAGAAGCTGTATGCAAATGCAGAGTACTGGCTGTAACGTAGTTACAGTGTTGTATATAAATAAATCAGTTTAAGCTACACTGCATTGTAGCTAAGAATTTCCAAAGCACACCTGGAACACAAGAATAATGTAATTTCAAGAGAATTTAATGATGCTGTAACTCGAGACAGGTAATGGGAATAACCATAATGCAAGAGCAAAGCTTCAGTTTCCTGAATCCTAAAATAGATTCACGGCTTTAATGGATGTTCTTCTGAATATATGTCAAATAAAAGGCACGCTTGTTTTTACATTTCTTTCTCTGCTGCTTGCCTCATATCATTTTCTCATCCTCAGCTGTTCTTTGGCTTTTGCCCTCCTTTTATGAGTTCCTCTCATGCTCCCATATTATACTGGTTCACAAAAGTTCACTCATAAAAATTTCAGTATTTATTTACCTTGTGCAACTTTCTTATTACATCCTCTCTGAATGTACTGTACATTTCTGATTCCAGAGCAGTACATGACGTTCAGAACACCTGGGTGACAAAGTGTGTGCATGTATCTGGGATTACGTGCACACACACCATTTTATAGGGTCCTTTTCAATTATGCTTACACGCCAAACTACTGAAGCATTTCAGCTTTTTCTTGTTTGTCATAATTCCTTTTAATCTAAATAAATGTGATTTTGAATAATGCCACATTGCTTCTTATGTTCATTAGAATACTGATTTCTGGTGAAATCCTACCTTGCATTATTACATTTGCTCATTTAATGAATCCACTGAAGTTTTATTTGGTGATTCCCACCCTGATCTATGCAGCTTAAGGTATGTTGCCTTGTTTTGTTCAGTAGCGAGTATGCTTTGTTCTGCCACTATATACAAAAGAGATACTTTTGTATGGGGTAAGCTCCTGTATGGTATATATATGGTCCAAAGTGCATGTTGGATTCCTCCAGGATGATGGAATCAGGAGCAAATAAAATATATTGCAGATATAGAATATACATGGTGTTAAATATAATAACACTTATAATATATGTTATTAATGAACAATGATAATATAATATAGAGGTTTGAGTTAATAAATGGGCATATATAAAGAAAAGGCAAACAAATACAGTTTTTTCCTTCATAAATCCTGTATGGTTGTGTGGGTCCTGAATAGTGGTGAAATCCTCAGATCCCGCTGCTCCCTTCCATTGCACCAGAGCTATGTGGCTTTTTTTTTTTCAATTGTGGGTTCAAAGTTATGTGTAGCAGACTAGAAGAATTCTGCAGCTTGTGGTAAGTGGAAGCAAGAGAGCAGAAAGCTCCTTTAAACGTTTATTGCCTGTGAGTGGGTGGCACTATGGGAGGACTGGGGTTTGTCTGTACAGCACACTGAGTCTGTTCCGGTCCCGTGTTTGCCATAGGTTCACGTATCTATTCCCAAGCATCAGCTTCTAGATTCGGAGACACGCAAACAATAGTTAAACGGTTGTTAAAGTTCAACAACTTTACATTATATTTGACTTTTACTTTCTATTACACCTTTTATAACTTTTACCTTTTGTTGCTGTCTATAGGCAGCAGGGTGTCCAGGCCACAGGCCAGAGGTCTGCGTTGAAATAGGCATAAATATATGATTTTTTTTTTATGTTAGATGCTTCAGTTTTCACTTTTCATGTTATTCATTTTTCATCTTTAGTTAAATCCACTCTTCCTGTCCCTTTAAAATTCAAGTGGTTTGAAAAGGTCTTTGATTCACTGTGGCACCACTTCAGCCAGCGTCATTTAACTCCTACATGAATAGTCACAGCTTTCATAGAAAAAAAGTCATGCAAGAGCCAGAAGAAAAATGAGCTGCAATGTCTCCCACGCCACCTGCCTGCACTGGAAGAGGTAAGGAAGGAATGCCAGGGTAAGCTATTTTTTAAACCTAGTACAGCAAATACCTCCAGAAGACAATACTTCATAAGTCATTACAAAGGTCACATCAGTTTACCCTCTTAGGTCATAAATATGACGCTACCACTTTCAAAATCCACCTGCCAGCAACACCAAGCAATTAAACTCCTCTCTCTTGCTCCCTTGCGTATCTTCCCTGTGATGCTGAGACGTCCATCCCTCCTTCCCTCCTGCTGCGAGGCAGCGAGAACTTCCCTGGAGCCAGGCACTGGGGCAGGCGGCTGCAGGTGGCCCTGTGGTCTGAGACCAATGGGGCTGGGTCGGCCAAGCTGCCGGCCTAAAAGAAACCCCTGGGATGCAGAAGCTGCATCTCCTGACAACTCCCTTCATCCATGTGCATCAGTCCTGGCACTGTGGTAGCCAGTTATTTTGCAGCTAATACAGTTAGCTCACTGCCAGCCTCCTGAATCCTGTCTCCTCCACATATCTTGGCGAGCTGATGGGGATTTAAACAATATTTGACTTGGAGGTACTACAAGGCAAACACACAAGCCATCAAAGGCATGTTTTATAATCATGGGTTAACAAGATTCTTTTCTTTGGCATTTGACCGAAAGAAAAAAAGAGAGAAAAAATAATTTAAAAAGCCTTATGATTTTAAGCATGCAGAATGTCCCAGCTTTCTATCATTGTGAATCTGTTTTCCCATGTCAAAGGGGGAAAGTTTACTTGGGAGTAATAAGCAAGTCCCGTGGGACTGCAGCGTGCTACTGCAGTCATGCACAAAGCCAGTCGGCCAGGAAAGGGATGTCGGCCAAGAGCCCGGAGTCCCTCCCTTCAAAGGACACCTCATGGGCAGCAGCTTTATTTTCTTTTGCAGAAAATGATCTGATGAGTAGTTTGCTGCATTGCTAGTGGTGCTGCTGAGAGACACTGTCCTGTGCACGTGGAAATCTAAAGGGATGCTTCTTATCTTCTTTACACGTGCTGTGGTGTCCCAAAAAGGGGGACTGCATCACGTAACAAATTTTAAATGACCATATGCCCAACCTCATTACCAGGCCTAATAGGGAGCAGATGAGAATCAAGTTAGTGGGACGCTATTTCCTGAGGAGAGGTCATTGCTTATCTGCATCTCATCGCTTTGAGCTATTTATAGGTATTTAATCACTCAAGCACTTAGGGCAAAGCCTTCTTGGACAAATCTATTTTGGAGAGGGTTACCTCCACATGAGGTAGGTCTTATTTAGCTTGGCAAACCTCAAGAGCAGCACTGGAGATTACCTGTGGGTGGGAGGGACGCCTACGGGGATGACATGACAATAATGCCAGGCCAGCCCCACTGCTGCCCCTAAAACAGGGTAACGGAGCTTACGGGGAACTCTTTGCACCGCTTCAGAGCCCCATCTCTGTCGGGATAACCACTCCGAACTGCTGCTCTGCCTCATGATCATTTTGCTAATCCGGACCCCAAGACCATATGTGAAAGAGTAATTTCTCTGTGCATGTACAGCAGGATGCGAGTCGATCTGAGAGCCTGAGTGACAAAGCCTGCCCTCTCTAGTACGATGCTCAAAATGAGGTGAATACACCGAGGTTGGGAGGTGGAATAGGATTTGGTACCTAATGCAAAGCAAACAGTAAGGTCACCCTGCAGTGGACAGGGCAGAAATAGTCTGGATCTTGATTTAGAAAGTGTCAGCCTCATGACAGAACCTGAAATTAGCACCCATGGGGTTGTGCGACCTCATGGGTAAACTCAGCATCTGCTGTTGTGGGTGTCAGCATAAAAAGCGTGGGTCTGAGGGCATATGGGCTTACGTGTGATCTTTATCACATTTATGCAGGGCTTAGCTATAGCTATAGAGATATTTTCTTCTTAGTCTTTTCCCTGCCAGTTGACAGTTGTAACCCACTATTCAAGAAGTAAGGCTTTTTGTCTATTGCTTTTTACCTTGCCTCTTTGACGTCAAAACTTTATTTAACTTACCAGTGTCTACACTTTTTCATCAGACACCCTATGATATGGTATCCATTTTTCCACTGAATTATTTGGAAAGCAGATTCTGTTTTTTTCAAGAAAAACAATTTCAAACGGGAGAATTAATTACTGCAAACACCTAATTCTAGGTTGATCAAATATTAAAAACAGGACAGCCCCGAGAAAGCAAATCCCTTCACTGAGTAAGGTTCCAAATTTCATTATTGCTGGGTTTTAGTTTGAAATTACAGTAAGTCCAATGCTCCTATACATTCAGCTGCTATTTTCACAACAATACCATGACCTGGTGACAGTTCTCCTCTCCAGTCTGAAGCAGAGAAGGCAGTGTGGGATGATCAGCTAATATATTCATCACAATGTTGGAGCCAGGTGAATGAGAGAAGTGGGGATTTTTTAATCCAAAGGTTACTACTGCATGACAGTTCAAGAAAGCACATGTTGGGCAACGGTGGAATTGCCTAAAACTACATTACTTAAATAATTGGCAAAGGTGAACACTTCTACGCTCAAATTTGCATCTTTCTTTATGTTCTGCATTAAACAGCTCCTGCCCTCTGCCACGTGCCCGGAGCAGCGGGTTACCCGGCTCTCAGGACGGGGCTCTGAGCTAAAAACACATATGCTTGTTTCCCCGCCCACGCAATGCTCAGCTCTTTCGCCACCTGAGTGCCACCTAGCACCAGGGCCTGACCTTCTCCTCATGCCAGCATTTCAGGGAGGCAAATCCCTCAACAGCTGATCTTGCGTACTGCTTTAGGGCATTGCTTTGCGACTGAAAACAGGAGCTACAAAGACCATTTTTCCTGTCAGATAGTTGATCTTACCATACCCAGAGTCTTGGTTCAGCTTCCAGCAGTGTTTCCATATGCTGACCAACAAAAATGAGCAGGCAGTAAAACATTTATGTCTTCCAATTTGGTAAACTCATTTGTTACTTAATCTTAATCATGTGCTATACGATGCCCCTTGATTGGTTCTTTCATCTCAGAAAAGTCTGAAAGACCAGGATTTGGGGAAGAGCCATTTTCTTTTCTCAACAGAATATAGGTTAGATTTGTAGAGCTACCTGGACAAGACAGCAGACTTCCTGAATTTTTAAGACTATTTTAACCCTTTTTGGTCTCAGTGCTCCATTGCAGGTCCTCTCAAATACTGAAACATAAGAGGACATTATTTCCTGCAGAAGGAGTCTAGGGAACTTTCCCAGAGGGAAAAATGTGAAGAAACCTCATCAAAGGCTCAGTTTTAACATTTTCATAGGGCTGAGCATGATTCACCATGTTTATGTCTCCACTTGGATGGGTGTGGGGTAAATGCTTACTAACCAGACAGAGGAAGCATCCAGCACACTGTCTATCTTTTCATCTTCCTTTATCAGTAGACAGTTCAAGTTAAAACAAAAAATTAACTTCTTTCCTTTAAAAAAAAAAAAAAGGAAAAATATGCTACCACAGTGGTTGATTTAAACTGTGGTCACATGTTTTGCTAGTATTACCAGGGAACCAGAAATGAGTACAAACCTGGTTAAGGCTGAGTGTCACAGCCTAAGCAACAGCTTCCCTAAATGACCCTGTGATGGGTAGCTTAAGTAAAATCATCAAATATGTTGTATTTATAGCCTGATTAGGAGTAAATGCAGAGCTGAGCATTAATCAGACCAGGTATATTGTGAAATTCACTGCTATTGCACTAAAAGATTACAAGGTGAGTTTACTAGCAAGGTTCGTTTCTCCCATTGAGAGTGCTCAGGATTGGTGGAAGACAAATTACAATTACTTTTACCTTGGTGCAGAGCACAAAATAAGTAGTATCTTTTCCCCCTGCTTTGTAGAAGAAAATGCGTATCTTTGTCCTGAAAATATTGCTCCTAAAGATGCGATTGCTTCACAGAGAAAGCACTGCTGCAGTTTATGTGATAAAGCAGATTGATTTGCAGAGTCATGATAGGGGTACAGAGAGCAACATGTTGTGAAAAGAAGTATTATCTATGAACTGAAGCAGAGAACTAGAATCACAGCTCTGGAGGGATGATCTTGCTCGTACTGCGCCACCATATGCAGAAGGTTCAATAAGCTCTTCCTGTCCTTGTTTTGTACCTTCAAAATCAAGTTTATAATCTTCCTTACTTCCCAATAATAAACTAATATTAGCAACATGCTTGGATACCTGAAAGAGAGGCAACAATCTCTAAAGGGAAACTCAGTGTTACTCAGTTTTGCTGATATGCAGCACAGCTGCTGGTGATCTATCCCTTTGCATGGATGAGGATGTGCAAAAGGGTATCTTGGCCCATTCTGCTCTGTATCATGGTAGCAATTCCTGTCTATTGCTAAAGCATTTAATTTGATTTTTTTGGTCTATTAAGCATTACCAATTGAGGGCTGAAAATGATTTTGAGCCTTCTCTGAATGTAGTGGCAACGAGAAGTTCAAAGGGCGGAGTTCAAAGGTATTTCTTCTGCACAGAGGATGGGGATTGTAATTCCAGACAACTGAAGCACCAGTGGCCTGGTGAAGGACACTCTGAAGATCTACACAGGCTTCTTGACCTCACCGTAGTCTTAAATGTTTCCTCTGAGGACAAACATGTTAGTGGGGTTCTGCTTTTCATGTCACTTGTCTTTTTTCAGGTGCTTGATTCATTGCATTTTACATCACCTTTGCTTGCACAAGAACAGGCTCAACTCCTTGGAAGCAATTGCTAAATTTTGTTTTCTTTGGCATTGTCTTCTTATTTTGGTCACCAAGTAGAGAAGAAACCAAGATGCACTCCCTCTCTGTATTTCTTCTTGTTAGAAAGATAACGAGCATCTGCAGTCAAAGTGGGCCTACTGAGGTGTGAATGAGGGCACATTTCAAGTATCTCTATCAGAAAGGAGGTAAAAGGAAACTAAATATATTTGGAATATCTCACCATTATTCCTTAAACAAAGGGGTAAAAAATGTTCCTAAATGTACCTGTCTCACCTCCCTCTGCAGCCAATTTAGAACAAGTCCATCTTCAAAAAGTCATTTTGGGGGGTTTTACTGAGAGCAGAACATGAAGCTTGACGTTCTCACCTGGACTAATCACCTCTGAGCAATGCCTTCCTGAGCCAGTCACTACAGAATTGATCAGAAGTTCCTTCAAGCATAAAGGGAGCCATGTTTAGCCCATCCAAGCATATTCTTCAGAAAGAGGAAGTGTTTTATGTCGGGAAGTCAGTGGCCTGCACAAGTGTGCATTTCAGCAGGGAAGAGCACAGACAGTGATCTGAGGTTTTACAAATCCATTTGAAGGAGACCAACAAAAAGCTTGGGCTAACCTGTTTGTTATTCTGGAGATCGGTGCTCCCCTGAGACTTTCTAGAGGGCATTATTAATGTTGCATGGCGTGAACACTTTGATCAGCCAGAAGAAGTCCTCAGAGCTGACAACAGCTGCCTCTCATCTTCCCTCAGTGCTTCTCTACGCTTTGGCTGCTGAGAACTTCTTTCTCAGAGACGAAAAGGAAAATAAAATCAATGAGGGAGGGAGGGGCAGCTAATTTAAACCAGTCTCCGAACTGTTGCTAGGTGCTGATGGTTTAATACCTGGGAAACAAATGCACACTGATGTCTCACCTGTCCTTTTCGGTTAGTCTCGTTATGTCAGCCAGGAAGGTTGCTCTATGCCCTGGGAGAAGGCTGGCTGTTCCTGGCATGGGGACAAGTGACTCAGGCATGACTCATTGGTGCAGGAGAACCTGCCGGCAGCCAGGCACTCTCCTCGACGGCAGCAGAAGTCCTCTCTGCAGCTCAAGCACGGGGAACTGCGGCAAGCCAGCCTGCACCCGAGTGCCACAGCATGGCACCCTGATGGCACAGACCCAGTAAAGCAAAGGAAGCCCTGAGGGCACAGAGCATAGCAACAAGTCCTTGCAGAGCTGACCACACAAGGTGCCTTTTCCAGCCTTGCTTCAGCTCAGCAGGGCCAACTCTTCTGCAGGCTGACTGGCTTTATCCTCGGGATAATTTTTCTTCCTCAGCTTCATTTGCCATGGCAGACAGTGCCACAGCCCTCACATCCATCACAGCTAGTGGGAGACAGCTCCTGCCCAGCGTCCCTGTGCAGGCTGTGGCCAGGCTGTGGAGATGAGGAATGATGCTCCCCACAGCGGCAGTCACAGCGGCCAGGGTGGCCATTCATCACCATTGCCTCCGCCTCAAAAGGCACCCAGCATGGTTCTTTCATGAAGCGGATCAAATGATCCTGGGGCTGTTCTCCTAGGACCCAGTTAAATATGCTTACAATGGCTGGCATTTAATTCCATGAGTAGTCCCGATAGCTACTATGAACTGTGTAAGGAGCAGAACATTGGTCCTCTTAAGAGTTTCAGGCTTTGGTTGTTCCTGGCACAGGCTGTTCCTGGTAGCTGCCTTTCCTCTGAGGTTAGAGGCTTGTCTTCCCACTTATTATTCTTCATGGTTTTGATACTTTTCTGCTCTCTGTAAAATATCTAGAGACAACGATTAGATTAGAAACTGACAATCATTTGAGGAGAGCCAAGGGTAAACCTTGCACACTGATGTGAAATCAGGAATTATTAATATACTTGCTGCAGATAGGATAACTGGCAATAGCAGAAAGGCACTGATTTTCCTGATGTGACATGAGGAATCCCTGTGAAACTGGTGGGGAAAGAAATAAGGCAAGTGACAACTGTAGACTTATTTTCCTGCTTGGCATGCTGAGGGTCACGCTCACATGGTTAATATGCAATCCCAAAGGAGGAAAGATTAAAGATAGCCTCTCTGTTGATCAGAGATGTCATCAGCTGATCTGAGGCTACAGTAGCTCATGTGAGGCAGTAGCACTGCGTGCTGCCCTGTGTGCTGTCTTTGTGATAGCAGCACATCCCCCTGGGTGCTGCACGTTGTCCCTTTGGTGTGCCTCCTGCCTCCGTGCGAATGTGGATGCCGGCTCCCCAGGGCTGGTGTGACATATGGGCCACTCTGCAGCACTGCCTGGGGCTGGCGGGGAGACATCTCTGGTGTTGCTGCAGTGTGGCAGCGTGACTACACAGAAACTTCTTTGTTTTTCTTCTTAGCACTCTTCTTTGCTGTTGGATGTAAAAAAAAAAACCAAACCTGTCCGTTTGTAACCAAATTTTAATTCCAGGTGTGAAGAATAAAACTTTCCTGCCAAATTCCACCTCTGAGAGATGTCACCAGCTTTGCTGGTATTTCATGGGGGACAAATGTGGCCCACTGACCTTAGAGATCAGGGGGTGTACGTCCTGGATTTGAGTCTCTGCCAAACCAGGTTAACAGTCTTTTTCAGTGAAAGATGCAGAGACATGGGAAATGCAGCACACACAGTTTATCTGGATTTTAGGGATACTATGGACACAGTAGCACACTGATAACTTAGAGCAACATTGAAGAAGCATTGTTTGTCAAATAACATAAAAAAGGTGGATGATAAAACTGGCTGATTGGAGGGATACAGAGAGCAGTCACCAATGGTGGTGTATCAGAATAGGACTTTCACCAAGCATGGTTCCCCTGAGATTAACATATGCTACTATGACCAGGATTATTCTGCCTAGTTATTAGCAAGCTGTGAGAGCAGTATCATTCAGCCATGGCTGAATGTGAAGCTGGTACAAGACACGTTAGGTGCAGAAGCATGCAAATAAGATATTACTGGATCAGAGTTTTAAAGGAAGAAAAACGTGTATGAAATGATGTATTTAGATAAGAAGTCTACAAGAAAACTAAATAGCTGTGCTACAGTCTTTCTCCCATGTCTGATATGGCTCTGGTAGTGGTCTGTGAAAGTCTTCAAGTTAGATCCATAAGAAGACTTATCAGAAAGTGGACTTATCAGACCAGCACTGTTGACCATTAAATCTAAAATTATGTCCTCCGAATCTGTCTGTTGCCTGTTCTTAGTCTTGGAAACACATGAAGTCACTAGGCACTTATGCTTCCTTCACTAATACCGCCTATGTGTCCAAGCTTACTCTGCATGCAACACGGTGATGGGTAAAAGATCTCCAACGTGGCCTCAAATGGTTTGGCTCAGTAATTGCCACAGTGCATTGCTGTGCAGAAATATCAGCTCAGGAACCTGACGCTATGGAGGCTTGCTGGGCTGATGCTGCAGGCAGGCAAATTGTCAGGGCAAATGGCTGCACTGCAATGGCTCCCAGAGCACAAGCTCACTTAGCTGTTGTTTGCTCGGAGAACAGCAACAGGCAGGTTAGATGTGCCCTAGGTGTCTGCTACGGGGGCTGAGCAGAGCTGATGACGGTCTTTGCAGTGTTGTGCAGCTGGATGCCCATCTCAGGTCTGTGATGAAGGGCTTTGACAGACAAGATGAATCTTTCCTGCCCTTTCTTGCCCATGAGATCTGAGCTGGTAAGAATTTTCTGAAAATCCCTGGCAGATTAGGCTATGTGCGATACAGGGAAGATAGTGACTATTTCCACCTATTGAGAAATTGCTTCATGATGAAAGCATTCACTCATTAGGAAGAGCAATGTTTAAGTCCTGCCTTGGTGAAACGGATCCTGGACCTTATGCAGCCTCCAGACAACTGCCCCCAGGCACAGAGCGACCATGTGTTCAGTGGCAGGGCTTGCCGGCTCTCCTGTGTAAAGCAGTGCAGCCTCCATGGCATAATTAAACACTTATTGGTCCAGAGACAGAATAAAAAAGATTTATGCTTAGGGATTTTAAAAGTATCTAGGAAAGTTTTGGGTGTGTTCCAGCACCCCTTTCTAAGTCTTCATACTGGACTTGTCCATAAAAACTACCCAGCTTGATGCTTAAGATTCCTAACTCACCTGCACTCCTGGCGTATGCAGGAAGCAGATAAAACCTCCTTTGCCAGACTTCTGTTCCCATGTAGTTCTGAACACCTTGGGCTGGGAGATGGCATAAAGGTTACTTTCGAATCCGTAAGTATGGATTTGCCTACCTTGCTTCTTTTGAAAATTATGAAATGAAGGAAAGGACAAACAATCTTGTGCCTGAAGCAGAGGGCTGGCATTCATGAGTTTGGGGCTCTATTCAGCTGTTCCCTGGGCTTCCTGCCTGACCCTGGGCAAATTGCAATCTCTCAATGCCAAAGTTTCCTCCTCTGTAATGTGCAGATAAGGGTTCCTACTTCACAGGGTTTGTGTGAAGCTAAATTCGTTATAATATTCACGTGTTTTCAGGATTTTTTTTTCCTGAGATTTGCACTCCTATTGGAAGCACAAAGAATTATTTTAATCATTATTGCTAACAATAATGATGAATGCACTTTAGTTTGGAATGTGCTTGCTCTCACATGTTTGTTTATAACTCAGAGTATAATAAATAATTCTGCAGATACAATCTCTTCATCTTGTTCCCCAGCCCTCTGCTCACCCGGCATGAACCTGCAGTTACACTGGCAGTCCTAGACCAGAGCTTCAGGGTTAGCTTGGGCTGCCACATTCCCTCATGGAGTTTATAATCAGTAAGACCATCTCTAAGCATAGCCTCCCTCAGCACAGCATTACCCTGCCATGGTTCCCAGGCAGCAGCATTTGAGAGGAGAGACAGGAACAACTCTCTCTCCTGCAGGTCAGTAGTGGTCTACATCTCCATAGGCAATGTCTTTGCTCCATGGCTTATGAAGATCCTACATCAACGGTGCTAACTGTCATTTCATGCTCCTTCAAGTGTGAAAAGTATTGCCCTCACTCTATTCTTGTGGCTGTGTGTTCTGATGTTCCGTCCTTCTCCAATTTTAACACTCCCATAATTTTATTTTTACACCTTCCCTCTGTTTTTTCCTGTCACTCTCCCCTGAGTTGTCCCAAATTGCTTAGTTTTTCACTTCCTCTGGTGTATCCTCCACGCTTTCTCCCTTCAACTTAGTGACACAGACAGACCTCTGAACTCCTAAATCTAAGATTATCAGGAATCCAAACATGCTTTAGAATGTGCACATAACTTTTATCACTGCACAACCTTAACATTTCTTAATTATTTTGTCAACTTTTCACTGGTCTTTCACTCCTCTTCCACTTCATTAGTTTTGCTGCCTGCTACTTGTTGCTTTCATTGACTGTCCCATCTAAAACCGGAGCCCCATTCTGTAAAAAACTGTACAGCTGGGTTACAGTGTTTGCTGTTATCTGGAGTTCAGTGGTTAATTCCACTACAAATGACTTCATGAGCTCTGGTTCTCATTGTGTCTCTGCCTTGAAAAAAATCTCAAGAAAATGGGGCATGACAGTATCTTGAGAAGGACAAGCTACCGATATTCCCTTTAAAGGCTTTTGCAAGGTGTGACAGGGACAGTCCAGCTACAAAAGAGGTTCTTTTTGGAAGAGGTGCACATGATGACATGGCCACCCTCTTCTCATGCAGTATGGAATGCATAACCAGTGGGCACCATGTGGCATGGAATGGGCAGGTCCAAAGAGACAGGGAGACCTCAGTCACCAGCTATTGGCATATGTACTGTGTATCATTTTTCTTTGTTAATGTAGTGCATGGAGAAGAGGAGTCTCTACAAAGTATTTTGTCATGTTTTTGCATTCCTCTTCTTTTTCTAAATTATGTATCACATTTCCTACTATCAATTTTCCCAGTGCTGAACAAGGCATCATGTTCGTGGTGTTTTTTTTTTTAACTGGGGGGAAATTAATCTCCCTGCCTTCTGTCTGAGCTGTTCACCCAAGTCTCTTGGTTGTCTTTCATTTTCATAATTCCGTTGGTATGTCAGAGGCTTTTAACCTCACCTCCCAACCAAAGGAATTGCTTGTCCTTGCAGACCAAGTCTTGATGACTAGTGATGAACATGATCCGTTGTCTATATCTATCCCACAACATGTCCAGGCTTGTTTGTCTATTTGGGAAATCCTAGTTCTCAGTTGTTATGTTGTGACCCTTTTTAAGTAGTGATGTCACCCACATTTGTTTGTCCCCTTAGTAGGCATAACTGTGAATTGACGGTACTGACTTGTAAGCTGAGCACCGAGACCATAAGGCTAAGAGTGTTTTGACGTCACCTCAGAGCAGGACCTCCACAAACAAGATCAGCATGTTCTGGCCAGCTCATCACACCAGCTCCTCTTTCAAGTTGCATCATAAAGGGATTAAGCTTTCTTCCTCTTTTATGTAGCAATAAGGGAGCAAACAAGACTCTCTTTTAAGAACTAGTTTGAGATGATCTGTCCTTCATCAAAGCAGCTGAGTTATCTTGCTTGAGTTAGCTTGGCCCAGAGCAGTGATTTGAGGTAACTAAGTGTCTTGCAGGAGCTGCACCATACATTTTCTGTCCTTCAGTTCCCTGTATGTACAATTTTTCTCCTGAAAACAAATACCTTCCCAGTTCGGATGCATGGGGCTCCTTTATAGTACTGTGAACATTTAGCAGCTCTATCCTGCTTTTTCCTTTAATGGTTGTCTGCCTGAGGACACTTAGAGGTGGAATATTCTGAATAACTGTAAATTCAAGGAAACAACCCCCTTCTCAAAAAATCTTACAGGGGTAAAAATAACTATAGAAACAAAAATGCAGGGGAAAATGAAATAGCTAGTCAAAGATATGAAACTATATTTATTTATTTATTTATTATCAAGAAATGTCTTATGTGTAATTCAGTTAGCAAGAGGAAAGTACTGCTTATACTATAGGTATATGCAAAGATGTGTTTAAATTATTTTCCACTGCATAAAGCCAAATAGATGCAGTAGAAGAGATATACTGCAATGTAAAGTGGTTATGGGTAAGTTTGCTTGGTGGCATGTCTCTGAACAACAGGAAAATTGAAGTGTTACAAATAGAAGGCATCAATGTTGTTAATTTATAACTATAAAAGAAAGTTATAGCTATAGTGTTCATAAGTAGTCAATGTCATAATGAATACAGAAAAGAAATATACTTCTAGAAAAATGTCTGGGAAAGGATATCTCTGTATATATATTTTTAGTGCAGTTTAGTCAGTACAGTCTTAAGGTCTAAGAGTAATACTTGTATAATTCCAGACTTTCTAGTAGTCATTAGGTACCTACACAGTACTTTATCATCGTAGGTAAAATGCTGTAGCTGGAGGTAAAGTTAGGCATTGTGCATACAACTGCAACACAAATTAAACATTTTATGCAATAAAATAAACTTTATAA
Organism: Charadrius vociferus; assembly: GCF_000708025.1. Taxonomy (NCBI): domain Eukaryota; kingdom Metazoa; phylum Chordata; class Aves; order Charadriiformes; family Charadriidae; genus Charadrius; species Charadrius vociferus. Next base: position 4,935,372 of record NW_009647401.1, on the reverse strand, counting down.
TGCCTGCATAATACAAGTTTTTCCTTGTAACTTCTCCAACTGGAATTGGATCTGGATATTCTGACCTTTATTTCTGCTCTGATCTTTATGCACTTCATCTGCAGTAGTGAAGATTTGAAACACATTTCCCATTTTTTCCACTCCCATTCAGAGGGAAAAAATACTGCATTAACATTTCATTTTAATTTTTCTCTAGATTTCTCATTTTTTCATACCAGGCCTTTAGATGCCATTCCCAGAGGAAAAATCTCTCAGAACGACAAGTCATCTCATCTGGGTTTCAAATCTCAGCTGCTGTTACTGTATAAAAGATTCTTTTTAGAGTCATCTTGGCCTCATGTGACACTCCGTCATCAAAACCCAGCAAGCCTCAGCCACACGTTTAGTGCCAACTCAGCATCTTTGTCTACAGCACTTTTTCATATCCTTCAAAATACCAGAAGTCAGATTTTGAGAACTTACACCTATTAAATGCAGAGCTTCACAGAGGGGATGAGTTTTTATCTTCTTGGCTGAAAGAGCACACTTGGAACACTGTAGAAGAAGACTTTGAGAAAGAGCTATGCAGTTTAGGCAGCAAGAAAAGCAGGCAACAGATAGCAAGGTTCTGAATTTGGCAACAGGAGCAATAACAATACAATAAACTTTTATTTATATTTACATAATTGAATTTCATAATTTAATTCTGCTGTTATACACATGAATTTGTGTCAAGTCCAACAGCACAAAACCAAATTCAATTTAATCAAGACATAATAACACAGCAAGATCCCATTGTATAATTACACTAAGGCCTTGATGAGCAACCAAATGAACCTGCTATCGTCTCCCTTGTCCTTCTTTGGTGACAGTCATTTTTTGTGCAGCTCAAACTGAAGCATTTTTTTTTTCTTGACCGCGAATGCTCACATTGATATTTCACTGTCTTCCCTGTAGCATGGGTAGGTTATCTAAAACAAGGCATAGTGTATGACCTAAGCACTAGAAGAACAAGACATGAATTCTGCAGGAACTCTGTGTGCATTGCCAAGAGAGATTTTTCTCTGCTTCAGTGATGGGAAGTCTATGGGCGCATAAGATTTAAGGTGCACTTTGATGTGTTGTATTTGGATCATATGTTCAATCACCGGTTGATTTTAAAAAATATATTAAGTTCAAGAGGGCTGTGAGCTCATGGCAAGCAGAGGGTTATTGACCTAGGCTGTGATGGACGTGGTTACTGTCTTTTTGTGTGTGTGTGTGTGGCAGGCACCTCTGGCAGTCACATGACTGTTCAGACCTCATTTAATAATTTACAATTCATGATACACGTGGGCTGAGCTGTATTGGCAGCTCTAATACTAATAATAACTAAAGACTCACACATACATTGTGTTTGCCTGTAGCCTTGTATCTTGGTTTGCTTCTCTTGTCTAATTAGGCTGTAAACTCTTGCAGGTAGTAGATGTCTTTTACTCAGTGTTTGTATAGCACATCAGCATCCCAGTCCTGAGCGATGCCTCCAGGTGCTGCTAGAATAGTAATGATCAGATTCATTGCACATCCTTTGCATGTGAGCCATCGCCTTAGTCTTGCTTGGCTCGGTAAGATGCCGTCCTTTTTGTGCTCCCTAACTGGATAAACATTCTCAGCTGGCCAGAGTAAATTCATTTCAAATGCAAGTAATATTCAAGGGTCTCTGTTGGCCTGTTTGTGGGTTTTGTTTTATTTGACCATGTGCTTTTCAACAACCAAGTTGGCTAAATAGAGATAATGTGGAAAGAAGGGAGAAAAGCTGTAGTTGAGCTGGTAAAACAGGCTTTCCTATGGAAAGTAGGTTCTTCTTATCTAGTAAGCAGAACTGAAAAGCTTGATTCTCTGATATCCTGCATCTTGTGACACTGGTAACACTAAAGCAAATACCTTTTTCTAAATTGGCAATTTTTTCCATCCACTTTGCATTCAGGAAAATACTGATTAAAAGAACCATGCAAAAATCATCCTAGGAGAGCATAATGAGTGAAATGGCAAGATGAAGGGGCAAAATATATTTACTTACATGGCTCTTTCCTATCGCAGCTGAAAGATTAGCTTTCATAATCTTGTTATTTCATGTTCTCAGTTAATGTGCAGCATTTCTAACCCATGTTTAGCTAAATATTGCTGCTCTCCACACATTTTTTAACCCATGATGTAAAAGCATTGCATTAAATGAGTACCATGTGCAGCACAAATATGCTCTTGCATTAAAGTCACATAATCAGAAGCGCATCTATAGGTATTTATTTTGCCAGTAATTGATCCTTTGTAGTTAACCTTCTTAAAGCCTGTGGACAGAGGCCTTCAAAAAGCCTGAAAATTAGAGGGAATTCCAGCAGAAGAACAGGCAACAGTTTCATAGTTCATCTTGTTTTTCTTTTCAGGCAACAAAGAGGGCCTGGGAAAACTCTCCTGGGTTGAAATTACAGCTGTGTCACAGAAATGACACAGGCACAGGAAATAGTTGCCTTATAACCATTAGCTGGGGTCCCAGCTGACTTCAGTGACGTTCGCTGCAGCTTAAGTATGTGTGTGAATCAGGAGCAGCAGAGGAATGTTCCCAAAACCAGTGCTCCTTGGCCCAGTAATGGGTTTCTCTGCCCCATTCAGGCTTTCTGTGAAGAGGATGCTTGGAGAACGAGATGATTTTACAGGGGGTCCCTTACCACTGCCTTACTCTCTCCACAGAAAAGTATCCAAAATGAGGGACAGGAAGTTTCTACTGTGTTTGTCAAAGAAAAATATGAAATAACTTACATCTCTTTCCAGTTAATTAGGTAATTATATTGTTTCGTGTCAAAAGAGCTTCAAGTGATTAAACTGTTGAAAGTGGTTGAAAGTCCTCAATTACAGGAAGCCTCCAGGGACCACATTATAGCTGCAATGCTAATAAATAATGGTTATCATCATCATAATAGATAACACAGAGGCATGATACTTCTGAGTTGTCCTAATGACTGCATAACTTGATAAGAAGAATACCATTGCCGGTAGATAAGAAACACCTGATACTTTACTAGGTCAAATGTAAATTACTCTTTGAAAAAAGGTTTTGTAAACAAAGCAATTCTGTTCTCAGGTATGACAATTTTGCATCCTTCCCACTGAGAAAATTAATTGTTTGCAAATCAAGATGTGAGAAGTAGGCTAAAGGAGGAACATTTTTAATGAAAAATCACAAGCAATCTATGTGCCAAAATCTCCTTTCAGACTTGATAGCAGCAAACAAATCAGTGATGTGAAGCTTTCATAATAACTTTGTAGTTCATTGTTAAGTCTAAAAGCACATAAACACATATAAGATACTGTAATAAAACAGGATTGATATCTGTAAAGATAAGAAGTTATGTAGGTGCATATCTTTGTCTATTTTGGTTTTCTTTGTAATTTAAAAATCTAAAATCAAATGCTGTTATCTTTTATTTTCGGCTATCCCTTCTATTTTTGTATTTAACTACTGTTATAGCTAAACCCAAATGTATGTTTTTAAACATTTTGCAAATACATAGGATAAAATAATCCAGGAATCTTAATGGACAGCTTTGTGAAGCATATTGGGCAAATGTAAACCGAACAGCACTAGTATCGATTTTGCAAAAGACTTAAATGCAAGTTTCATTTAAGTGTCCTGTAAGTACCAAGCTAGCTGTTGACATTTATGTATGATAGTCCTTTAATTTCTAAGTTTTGTAGGGTTGTTTGTTTTTTTTTTTCACAGCTTCAATTTCTCTGCTTGATAGTATGAACTGATACTGCTGCCAACTCCTTTAGAGAAGGAGGAACTGAATGAATACAGGAGAGAACCTGCAGGACTTTCCTGTCACCCTGAAATTCAGTGACTCCTTTCTCTCTCTGCCTATAATGATATAAAGAAGTTCTACTTAACAGTTGTGTAACCATTTGACAGCAAAACAGCAAATCTTTGGAAGGTTCTCCCATGGTTCTGAACACAGTTTCACATTATTACTTTTTATTTCAAAGTATCCCAGACTTCCAAATGAGAAAGAAGACAGAGCAAAAATGGTGTTTTGTCAGACACCTCACTCAGTGTCTGTCAGGGTACTTCACAAGTGGTTTCATCTTCACTTTTTTATTAAAAAAAAATTATCTTAATGGAGCCGGTTGTATAGTAGAGAGGAGGAAGCTAAAGGTGTGTGGGCAGAATGGAAAAAGTAGGTGATATAGTAGGAAATGAAAAAAATGGCAGGTCTCTCACTTCAAATATACACACAGAAATGCTGCACTGCACAAACACTCCGTAATTACGGAAAGATTTTGTAACACAAAAATAAACCCTTTAATTATATTTAGTGCTGGCTGCAGATAATGATGGGGATTTAGCTGGGAATGGATTAAAGAGATGTGAACATATTTTTTCATTCAGGCAGTGGTGTTTTTTCCCTGCCAAGACATTAGGACAAAGTAGGAGGCACACATGGAACAAGGAACCTCTCAGCATTCATCTTCAGAGTTGGGCAGAGACCGGCTCTGCGTTAGCCCCCATCCCTCCCCTCCAAATGTCCTCCTTATGTGACTTCTGCAGGGTGTGAGTGCAGCTTGGCTTGCATCTCCTTAACAAAAGCCTCGTCCACGCGTGCTCAGAGCAGGACAGCACTACGCACAACCAAACGTTGGCTGCGGTTGAATCCCTGCTCCTGGTCCGGTGCCTCCGCTGCAGGTGGGAGATCTGAAGAGGAACAATACCCAGCAGGATTGGTAGTAACTGGCAGGCATTAGGAGAGCTGTTGTTGGCTGTCCAAAAATGCAATGGGTAATTGGTTCTGCTGAGCTTGCAGGACAATTCATGGAGCAGGGGAAGCCATAAATACATTTTTCAGGATCCAGTTCAAGTTGGGATTGATTCTCCTTCTTCTATTTTTAGGCCAGAATGACATAGCTGACTTCAATGTGTAAGCACAGGCTTACTGCTGAGTTTAGTAGCCAAGCTCATTCAGATATTCCCTTCACCTGGAGATAGGGTCACAATTGTGGAGAGCAGAGGGAAGGAGAGTGGACTTTTCCTGCTGTGTGTGATGCCACAGGCGGACAGTGCAGGACAGTGCAATTACGATCCTGCCCCCCCTTCCCCCCCTGAACTACTGCGAGTCAGGCTGAGGCCAGATCCATAGCCCACACACAGCGGCTTATAAAATAATAAAGCAAAAGAGATCTCCCAATGCCTGGTCCCACTGCACCTCAAGCGTGGTCATACTCTTTCTTGCTCCAAGCAGGTGGCAGTGAGGGAGGGGCTGGACCCCTTTGCTCTAGGGTAGCCTCCTTCTCAACTACCAGCCACCTCCTGTATCTTTCTGGAAAACACTTTATGCATTTTAGACCTGTGACTGAGTGTGACATGGTGCCTGTCCTGCCAGCCAGCTGCCACCAGTTCTGCTCCTCAGCCAGAAAGAGCTGGGAGCCAGCAAATGGCCCCAAACCTGCCGGATGGGACATCTGGAAAGTGAAGCTGAGGGTATTTGGGATCTGAGGTTACTTTTTGGGGAAGGAGGGCAGAGGAAACGCAGAAGGGCCAGGGCTTCCTGGAGGAGCAGCCATCACCACCTCTCACACCAGCGCCAGCACCAGCATCAGCACTGGCAGCACCAGCACCAGCAAGTCCCTCCCCACAGCCCCCTGCTGCAGTGCTGCGCTTCTCCTCTCCTCCTCTTTCTGTGTCAGGATCTGTACAGCCTGCACCTTTGTCCTTAAGCTGCCAACATCTTGCTCCTGCCACAAAGATCCCTCAGACGGGCTTTTCCCAGCGCTGCTGCGCTCCCCCCGCGGCTGGGTTGTCTGACCGGGAACACCTCAGCCCGCGGCGTGTCTGTGGGAAGCTGCACCGGGTTTGTGCAATGCTCAGCAAGCCTTACCAGGGCCTATTTTGAGACAGCAACGATGTCAACCTTTATTAATTGGTGGTGTAACTTAATTAAATTCACCGCCTTTGCATCATTAGTTTTGACTTGTTTTGCCAAAGGGAGAGGACAGCCAAATGAAATGCTCAGGTTTGAATTGACTTAACGAGTAAGGTTCAGCTCAGCTTTGGACATTGATGGAACAGTCTGGCCAGACACAGTTTATACCCTCAGCTACAGTGAGGCAGCTTACTTTTAGTGAAGGTGAGACAGCGATTTCCACCCAGGTAAGCTGATAAGTCCAGAAAATCTAACTGCCGCCTGGTATACTTAAAATAATACAGCAGACTCTGTACTGGCATAGTTTAGAAATACAATATTATTTTATACTGCTTTGCATAATTCCATATGGAAATCAAAAGGCATGTTGAATGACCATGAATATGGTCTTATTTATTCAGCTGTACAGTGGCCTCTACCTGAGGGCTTTTACTGCCACAGTAATTCCAGTTAAAAAGGAATCACATCTCTAAACAAAATAGTAGGACCAGTAAAATATTTGAAGTGCAAAGTGGCCTGAGTGGGTGTGCCTGTCCCTGTAGTCAATGCCGGTAAGATAGGAAGGGTCAGCACTATTTTAAACTCAACCATTAGTTACTTTTCCTGCAACGCCCCTGCCTGTACATCTAGCCTGGTGCACACTTAGCTCCAAAATGGGTTGTTCGGAAGCTGAGAGATTTTGGGTGTGTTTGAACTTTCATAACCCCCTCATCTCTTGTGCTGCAATCTCTGCAACAGCAAAAGACTTCTTTCTGCCTTTGCCTTGAAGAAATAAGTTCTCATTGCTTTTTCTAGAGTTAGGGATGAGAAAACACTTTTCGATCTTACTTTTCACTTTTTCTGACTGACCTTTGTGGACACCTGCAACTCACTAGACCAATTATAATCCCTTTTTTTATTCTTGCTCATTATTTTTCCTTAGTTCTCTACACTGTCCTGAGGTCCATATCTTCACCCAGATTTGTCAGCCTTCCCTCCTGATTCCTCTCTGTTTCAGGGTCTGGTTTTGTTTCATATCCTGCCTTACTTTTAGACCTTTTTCAGACTTGTCCATTCCCGGGGGCAAGGTTGGAGATTTATCCTTTTGACTACCAGCCGGCCCTCACTCTGGGGAAAGAGACATGACAGCAGACAGGAGTCGTAGCATTTTGAATGCTTTCATGCTCTGGAATTGCTTCAAGTCTGTTTTCTTCCCCCAACAAGCACTTTTCCCTTCTTTACACTGTTTTTGTGAAGCAATTCTAGCAGTGGACTGCTGCTGCGGGAGGAAAAGCCAGGCTGGCTCTTGGCGTCCTGCCATCCCTCTGGGGCACAAGGTTTCTGCAAACTCTGCCTGACTTGGGTGCCACTTGACTTCAGCACATGCTTCTTAACAACAGCAATGAAAAATCAGTGGCTATCCTTTCCCTCCAAGTATCTCCACGCACTGTCCATATACGAATGAACCTTTAAAGCACTTCTCCGGCATGAGTTGGTATATAGGAAGTGCCCAAGATCATGCAGTGAATAACTACAAGGAAAATATGAAGAATTTAAATCACTGGTTAGTGCTTTTTTCCCTCTTCTTGAATCTTTCCTGTGTGATCATGTACAGGTCACAAATTTTCTATGACCAAGTTTCCACTTCTTTAACAACAAAGTAATAATCCCCATTTTCTAGGAATGCTATGAGGCTAATTCTTCAACGATTGTGTAGTGCTTTGAGATCATCACTCAGAAAGGTCACAACCAACAGTAACAGCAAGAGCCCGGGCCTCTGCCCTCTTCTGTTTTAGTTCTCAGCATGAAGAACCTTCTAGGTTCACTAGCCACCGCTCTGGTGATACACTTGCACTACCCACGTCTTAGGGTGAAGAAGGCAGAAAAAATAGTTTTCCGTGTGAGTGTATGTACAAGGCTTGTATGTTCTAACATCTTCCATCGGCAATATATGTTGTGCTATTACTAAAAGACAGGAACTTGCAGAAAAGCAAGAGAAGAATTTAAGAAGCGGTTACCTGACAGTAAAACTGGAATATTTCAGTCTGCGTTTGTGCAGGGGAACAAGTGGCCTGCTACAGAGAAAAGCTGAGCAATTACCACTTCCAATCCATGGTAGGATGGAGTTGCAGCTTCTAATTTTATTTGAATGGGGATTTCATCTGTGATTTATATATCTGAATTCAGAGGAATCGCTATTATGCCATGGCCTGGGGTGGCTAATGAGCCTTTTCTCCGCTGATGGGTGTATGTAGCTCTTGTCAGCAAGAACTGCAGTAATATTTTGGTACCAACAGGGAAATAACTCCCAGTGCTTAGCAGTACTTCTGAAGTGAAACAGAAAGGAGAAAGCCTTTCTATTTTATTCCTCTTCTCCTTTTGGAAGGGAACTCACAGCAGCTCACTGTGGCTTAGTCAGTAAATCCCCAGCTGGGATTTGAAACTCATGACATCAGAGAACAAAGCATCTTTGCTGTGCTAATGTAGGCAGCAATGATGTGTCATTGGCTACCACGCACATGTTAGTGTATCATGAGGGTTCAGTGCTGTTTTGGTGACAAGGAGCAACCTTATACTTTGGTACTATGTAAACACTAAGTCTATTCACAGTCTCTCTCCTTGTGTAATAGTTCTCACATACAAAGTAGCAACATGAAAAAATCATTCTGCTGATGAATGAATCACTTTGATCAGTGCATTTTGTTAGTGTTCTTTATTTTTAAGTAGTGAAAAAAGAAGCTTCTTTTGTATGAGAGTCACAGGCCAAGGAAGAAAAAACGTGATTTGTATAAAGTGGCAACAGGAACTCATCCATGCAGGGGAGTTCCTAGAAAGCAGAGGGTAAGAAGTGGCACCCAGAATATTCCTTTATGCTACAGTTAGTCTTTGAATGTCAGATTAATAGAGCCAGGAGCATAGAAATTGCTGCACAAACTCATGCCAGCAGTAAGCTTAGCTCTATTCTCCTCTCCTAAAGAGTACCAAACTGCCATGAACTAAAAAATAATGGCCTTTAGTTAACAGCATCAGGAACCCCAGCTATTGCTCAGTACCTCCACCTGCCAAACGCTAAAATGCGTATGAAGTTTTTATTTCTGATTACCTGGTGCCAGCTGCTCCATAGGGACTATGTGTTTGCACAGACTTGTCCTGTGCAGCTTGCTGCCGCAAGGTGAGGTCTCATCCCTCCTTGCAACAGGGGGACACGTCTCCGGGTGGCTCCCGTGTCGTGGCAGATGCTGTGTGAGAAAGCGTGTCTCTGTCAGAGCTGCTGAGTACCACAGATGTGGAAAAAATGCCATGCCATGCTGTGCCTACATCTAGATGTGGGTAACCTGCTTGGAGGTTACCTGCCAGGCATTCCTGGTACCGTCACCCTCAGGCACCCATGTCCAGTTTCCACCTTACCCTGGCAGTGTGGGGGGAGTTCCCTGCCTTGGGCTCAGCTGTGGGGAGCGAAAGCCACGTGTGCTGGGCCCCAGGTGACCAACTGCTGCTTACAGTTATTTCTGCTCTCCATGGAAATGTGTTTACAAGTTTTTTGAAGGTGAACATGTTGGTGTATTTTCATAGCCTAGCTTACATATGGGTTATATTTCCTGTGTTATTGCTTCACATGAGTTATCTCATTTCTGGTCCCCTGCTCCCTCTCCCTATTGCCTTTGATAATTCAAAACAGACTGTAGTTAAAGACTGATTTATACCCTTCTAAAAATCTTCTTACATTTTTATTACAACTCAGAGTATTCTTGTTATTATCCCACCTCTCCAGGAATATAATTAACTACTTGAGGGATTTTAAAAAGTCATATCGTAGTCATTATTCCAAGGGGCTTCACCTTCACAACAGCAATTTTGAGGGTAAAGATGATCCAAGTAACTGGCAAGATTTTAATAAACTAGGTATTGAATCGTAGCAGAAAGGAATCATCTTCTTCAAAGGTATAAATGAAACCTAGGAAGAGAAGACAAACACAAAAAAAATGTTAGAATATTAGCTATTAACCCATCAGGGAAATATCTCACAGCAAAGGTGAGGAAGTCAATTTGTCTATCCTTTTCAGAAACATTATTATAGCATATAATAACATATGAGGGCAAACCTCATCTTTAAATAAAATAAAACCCCAAGTTAATCTTCTACTTCATCCCAAATTATTGCCATTTCATCCCCTTTCCTTGAGTACTTTATACATTTCAGTGAACAGCGCAAAGCTCCTGCACGATCATAAAATTTGGGAGCTGCAGTATTACATATTATTAGCTTTAAATGACCCATTGCCCAAAAACAAATGAACATAAATAAATAATATTAAAAGAAAACAATATTCAAACCGTTGAAATAAAGGGAGGAGGTGATACTGACTGCATTTCTTGGGAATAAACTTGCAATTGACTGAGAAGCAAAGGTTGTTCTGCTCTAGTTGGTTTTCTCTGATTTGTTTTTAAACAATAAATTTCATACCATTTTCTGCCAAGAAGAGGAAGGGGAGAGAGGGATGGAAAGGACATTAAGAGAGGTGCAGCTCAGTCTGCCTGGCAGTCTGCTAAGTGACACTTGGGTGATACAGCAAAGTGTCCAGTCTAAGAGCCTACTTAGAGTGGTATTGTGAAAATTAGGAGCAGTATTTTCTTTTTTGTTTTAAATTTTATTTATGCTTGAAATGAAACAAATAATTTACAGGAGAATTTCTTATAGTATTGCTAATTTTCTTTCACAGTTCTGAAACATTATTTGACTATGCTTTTGCACTAAAGATTTTAAATATGTACATTCACTTTTTTCATTAAGAATCAATGTCAGACATAGTGCTACGACATTTTTATCTGAAACCCTAGGACTGCATTATTAAGAACTATAGTGCCTGAGCCATTACTGTAGGGGCTGTAGAGAAATCTGTATTTAGCCTTATTGTGGACAACTGAGGACTTAACAGTTTCTGGAAAACAGCAACAAGTAAACTATACCAGTGCAGATACTCAGTAGTGACAAAGAATACCGTACTTAGTAGAAAGTGCTTGGATATCTTGCTGTGGCAGTAAATATTAGACATGAAAAATCACCCTTGAGAAGGAAAAGGCTTTTGTAGTTGGGATAAATCCGAAAAAGGGCCTTAAGAGCTGTATGTAGCAGAACAAAACACTAGCATTTCAACATAATCGTACAATCCCTTGGCAGTTGACATAATACAGTAGTGACAGTCACCAGGGAAAGGGTAAAGGGGCAGTGTACAGATGCCATATGTAAATCTCTACAGCCTTTTGTGCTTAAGTTTCTACCTGTCACTTTGAAACTGTGCTAACATGACAAAGAAATGGTTTACAACCAAAACATTTTATTTTATTTTTTAAAATAACCCCGAATAGTAGAAAAATCTATTCACAGAGGCTAACTAAAAAGCATATAATTTATTTTGTGTCCCACACAGGTTTCACATTAAACAGTAACTCACTCAGGATTTTCAAAATGACACAGTCATCACAGGGGGGTTTTGTGGTGTCTTGTCTGATGGTAGAATGATAATCTATTTAGCAGCTAGAAATAGTTCCAAAGACACTATTAAAGTGGAATAATGTACTGGAAAAGAAGTAACCAGAGCCCATAGAACTGGGAAGAAACCTTCAAACAGAAGTCTTTTAACAGCAACTGTTCCCAACAGAACTGTGATGCCTGTCTGGTAGTACCTTCTTGAAGAGGACTCGGAGAGGCACAGATATTCATGAACTTGGCTGGCAGCTGAGTAGCAGATTCCTGTGCCCTTGAGGGAACTTAAGAAGCACAAACACCAAAAAATCACCCAGAGAGAAGTTCAAAGGTGAGCTAGAAGCAGTGATAGCTTACAGGTTCAAAGGAGTCTGTATATCCAAGCAAGTGCCCCAACACTCCAAACCCAGACATGGTGGGGGACACAGCTGGGACTCAGCCTCGCTTGCTTCAGCAACAGTCGGAACCATCAAAACAGGTTGGGGGGGGAGGGGTGTGTAGGGGGGAAAGGATAGATCAAGAAAAAACATTTTTCATAATTAGATACCTAGTTTTCATCTGACTTGACCTCGTTCAATGGTTGCATGTTAAAGCACTGAGTTGTCCTAAATTTTGTGTAAGCCACAGGCTGAGGAACACAATTGTTTCATTGGCAGTAAGTGACACCAGAGATGACGTTGTGAGACCACAATCACCACTGAACATCCTGAGAGGCCAATATCTCATGCGGAGACCCTAGTGTTGGTATGGTAATAAATTGCTCACATCTTGCATTCCTAAGCAGCATGGGCTTCCAGCGAACAGGCCCTTCCTGAAATACCCAATATTTTTCCAATTCCACTTCATAAACCAAGCTGCCCAGAAAAATTCACAGTGAATTAGTCAAAGCTTCTGAAAACTGTAAACTGGGCTATAGGTGGCATCAAACCTGCAAAGAGCTAAGCTTCCTTGTCCAGCTGATGTCAACAGCAACAGATCACAAGCAGTGTTTTTTAAGAACTTGCTTGGTGTTGCCCAGGATCAGCTCTAGCCTAGTGTCCTGGTTTGAGGTAAAACAGAGCCCATTTTCTGTTTTGTAATTTTACATTGCAGCTAAGCCTTGTCTAACTAACCGAACTCTCTGAAATTAACAGCATATTGTGCAGACACTACTCCCACAGAGGTAAGACCTGGTTGTCTCTAATTGATGCCAAGGCATGGTATGCAGAGAGGCTCTTGCTTAAACTCATTACTGTAACGACCAAGGGCAGCTCACTTTGTCATTTGCCCCATTGGAGGGTCAGAATCTGAAAAGCGCAGTGGGGTCCCGCCTGTGGGGAGGAGTAGGCAGGACAGGTGACCCAAAACTGACCAACAGGGTATTCCATCCCGTCTGCCTCATGCTCAGTATAAAAGCTGAGGGATCAAAGGGTCAGCCCTCTTTCTTCAACAGCTGACATCTGAGGAGGACTCTGTCTGTTCATCTGCCTTTGATCCCAATCACTGAATCCAGATCTGGAATCCAGTTCCTGTCCGTCACTGAGTCCAGCCTGGGACTGTGCCAGTTCCTGCTGGTGACGTGATCATCGTCCTGGGAGCTTGATCTGGTTTTGTATATATTTCATTATTTCCTTTTTATTATGTTATTAATATTTCATTAAAGTAGTTGAGTTTCTTTTCTAAACTCATAAGTCTCTTCCTCTTTCTTCCCTCTCTCCTTGGAGAGAGAGGTGGGGGAGCATCTGTCATTCATTTCAGTGGCCAGTCTGGTCCAAGCCACGACACCTAGTGAAAGGGATTTGGAAGAATTGAGAGAAACCAGACAAGCTGCCCAGAATGAATATTTTTCTACACAATTTCTGAATTCTGAAGGTTTCCGAATTTTCCTCAGCAGGTCTCAAAATAAAACAATGCAATGATGGCTCAATGGTTTCTTAGGATAAAACACTTCCTTTTACAGAGTTTCTACTAGGTAGGTTTAAAAGAGCAAGGTTTGTGTGTGTGAGAGTAAATAAATATTTTATACGAGAACAATATCTAGGAACTGACATGGCCTCATTTCTCACTGTCTCGGAGGGCAATGACACATGAATTCCTAGAAAAGCAAGGAGGAAAAAATATGTCAGATTTGAATTTGGCTTACATCCTCCTCATAATACAGTGCAGATAAGTATTTTGCTTAAAAACCTCGAAAAGTTGTTGAGATAAGAGGCACCTCAGGCATTAGTGATGCAGAATGAAAGAAAAGCCAAGTTCAGGTCAGTACCTACTGCCGAACCCTTCCACAACCACGAGAGGCAGGCGTGAGTTTTCCAAGTTTAAAAAAAAAAAAAAAAAAAAGCTACCCTTATATACATAAAAGAGCACAGGAATTTTCCATGGGGGTGGGGAAAAACAATAGAAAAGTGATGACCTTGGGATGGCGCCTAGAGACTGAACAGCTTGGCTATTGTATGGAAACAGCTGACTTCTGCACAGGAAGCAATCACTGCTGATTAGAGACTCGGAACCCCTGCCTCTATTTTTTTCTGTCCTTTTTTTGTACGTAACGCAAAGCTCCTGAGGCCTCTTCAGACTCTCACAATTTCACCCCCTTGCCTGCTACACGCCGGTGCATGCGTCATGGGCTGGCGGGGAGGGAGAGACCCGGAGGGGCCGTGCCGTTCCTGCGCTGCAGCTCCCAGAGGACATGGCACTCAAGGGCACAGGGTCAGCCTAGAAGGCACTTTTCGGCTGAGGATCACGGCTATTCAGCAGCGAACCTGGGATCTGGCCTTCTGTTTCTCATTGACTCTCGGGGCTTGTTCCCAGGTATCCCCGTGCAAGAAGGAATTTCTAGTTTTTGTGCTCTCAGTGTCGGTTCCCCCTCCAGCCTTTTTTTGTAACAGTCAGGTTTTATCGATGAGTTAGATGCTAAATTAATGCTAGATGGAACATGTTGTCAATTTGAGAATGAGCCCCTTAACAAAAGCATACTGTGTGGAAAAGCTTCAGCCTTTACTGACTCAGGGATAGGGATGAGGGGAACATAATGAAGCACAAAACCAGTCTCCTGGAGAGTAACAAAAATTGGAGGTTTAATTGCACACTACCAGTTTTGTTAAACTGATACATGCTGAATGTTTGGAGGCAAAAAGACAACCACAAACACTGCAGCCAGCTGGGAGGAGGTCAGCTGGGAACTGTTTGCAATCCTTGTTGAATCAGGTGGGAAAACCAGCTCTTTCCAAAGATGCAGGGAGCACCAAGCAGACGTGAAGGTGGAAGGACAGAAAGGGGGAGGACACCAGAATTGAAGCTCCCTCCTCCACTTTCTTCCAGTGCAGCCACCAGGGAGGGAAAGGCAGAGGGGACAGCAAAGCTGCAGAGTTAACTTAACTGGCTGGAAATGCTGCAGAGGAGAGCAAGCCTTCCTCTGTAAGCTGCCTTGGACTCTTCCTCTTCCTGGGAGCTCGGCCCGGTGCCACTGTGCTCCGCAACACCGCCCTTCCGAAGAGGAATGTAAGTATCATGAAGAACGTAAGCACTTCCAGGCTTAACCAACAGCAAAGATAAGGTTTTTCAGATTCAAATGTTGGATTTGTGTGTTTGTGGAGGCAGTTAGGGACTGAAACTGCTTTGGGTTTATAATGTTTGGACTGTAGTCATGCTGACATGCTTTATCTAGTGACACTCACATTTGGTATTATGCTGCTTACTCACTGCCTGCCCAACCCAGGGTAACCAAGAGATGCTATCACTACCCGGTCCCACTGCGGTGCTTTACAGATCTGGTACCTGACAGTCTCAGCTGCTGTGGCCAATTTCTAATGATGCAGCACTGTGGTAAGCAGTTGAGATCCATGTCAATGAAATGTGGTACTTAGTCACTGAATTTTACATGAAGTGATTCAGACTGATATCAGACAAAGGAAAGGAGAGACCAAGGGATGATAGTCCTTGTCGGATAGGCCTTTTCTTAAGGTACTGTTTGACCAGAGTGTAGTGGCACCAGAAGTCATGTTACCATGTTTACTCTTTTACTACTCTGTTGCACACTTTAGACTTTAGGTTACTAAACTGGTCTAATTCGTGATGACTGTATGATTTAATTTCCACCACGCTTTAAAGCTTTCACATTAAGTGAAAGCAAGTAGAAGCAGCTGCTGAGTCCTGGCAAGCTTGTGGGAGGATGGCTAAAGCTGGAACTGCATAAATAACAATGCGACAACTGACTTAAGAGGTTATACTCCTCCATCGTCTCCCTTTAAATCACTGCCAGGACATCTCACCTTACTTTGCTGACCCTCCCTCTGTTTCAGGTACACTCTTAAGTGCCAGCGTAAATCTTTCAGGCACTCACTTCTTCTTGAAGAATGGATTTGGGATTTAGACAGACTTTTCTTCAGAGATGCATTGAGAACAATGAGAAATACAGCAAGTCTCTGTACAGAGTCAGGAATCAACAGAATTATATTAACTATCTCTGAGATAGATCTTCAGCCTTCCAACACAGAGAGCTTTCCTTCAACACAGAGAATCTGAGAAGCCCCAGGAAAGGGTTAGACATGTTTGGAAGTGACACGGTTGCTTTCTAAACAGTTCTTATATTAAAGATAAGTATTACTTTGAAAAGACACAGTCATACTAAGACACTCTTTACCGTATGGTATTCTTTACCAGTCAACTCCCTTAATTTCTGCAATGTGGGAAAAATATATTTCAGCAGCACCTAACTTCTAAAATGATGTCTTAATCTCAGAAACTTGGCAAATTAAAGGTTTGTTTTCTATTATATTCTATACATCACAAAAATAATGCCATTTTTAGTAAGACCACTGTTCAGGTGAAAAACGTCGAGGCTGGAATTTATTTCACCTAGCTTTAATTGTCTTAAAGTTATGGGAATAGCCTCAGCCTAAACCAGGATTCCTCCTCAGTCAACTCAGATCAAGGGGAAAATTCACTCTGTCCCAGCTCAGGTCTACCAATTCACCCTGAACCTCCCTGTGTGTGTGACACATTAATGTTCCTGATGGTACCCAAATGTCAGCCATGGAAAAAACATGTTGATGTCACAGTACAGATGACCATATACATATGTCTACCTGGTAGTGGCTACTGTGCTTGTTTGTTCGTCAAACTCTCAGCTATTTAAGACAACTGTTGTGCTGAAGATTTAAAGCTGATCTTAGCGTAGGTGTTTATACAGTGTTCTTGAATGGGCACTATATTATGCTTATACAGCATTACACACAGCAAAGGCCTAATATGCCTGAAGTCTTTGGGCACCATTGTAATCCTCAGTATTATTACTAAAATTCTCACAGGCCTTGCATTTGACCAAAAATTTCCTTTGATCGCTGGCCTGAGTTGCTTTCTCCTTACTGCATTAAATTAACATTTTAATAAATTGACAGTCTCCTGATTTCTCTAATGTGTATCCTGCTGCCCTTTGTTTAGCATACCCTGACCTATCTCAGTAAGGAAAACAAAAAATTACAGATGTTTATAAAATATTTAATTCCCCCTTTTCCTCAATATTTTTTTTCTTGTTGTATTCTTTGGTGTGATTTTCCTTTCAGTCTGACTTTGCCCTAAGTACTGATTCCAGTGGCTCTTCTCCAGCAGTATTGTGGGGCAGGCAGCCTGCCCTCCCACCTGCCTGCCCTGCCTGCTGTGTCCCCTGCCCCAGCTCAGCCTCACCCCGCTGCTCTGAGCCCACCCAGGAAGCCTCATGATGTCTGGATCCAGACAGACAAGTGATCAAGAGTAAAAAAGGACATTCTTCTCCCTTTCAGGCTGGATGGCACTTACGCATTGGAGGCAGATGGAAGTAAAGCTCTTTTTTTAGAGTGTCCAAATAGGCAGCACAGAGGGGATCCGCCAGCAGTATTTATAGATATGAAAATTTAAAAATAGATTTTGTTACCAGAGTGGACTGTGAGGGGGTGATGCTATTTTTTGTAATAATTTCCTCCTCCCACACACTATGCCACCCATCCCCACATACACTCAATGAATTTTTGGTCTGGCATTTTCCTTCCTCTATAAACATCACAGGGTGATTAAGTCGTGGAGCTATCCCCAGCTATCAGAACCTGCTTGTGATCCATGAGCTGGGCTCAGGCCTAATGCTCAGTAATTAGTTTGTGAAAGACAAGTTACTTCCAGTTCCTTCTTACCAATCTCCTCTCACTGCAGTTTGACCTTTCCTGAAATACTTCTGGTAGGGAGATGCCAAACAAGTAGAGCACATGTCTATCTCTTTCCACAGTACCCTATAGCAGAAAAGGGCATTTATTCCATAGGATTTGATGAGAACATCTACTCTTTAGAAATGGCTACATTTTGTCCTTGTACTCCCAAATTCAATTACACACTTGCCCACGTGGCAGATGCATACGGTACTCATTTGTACTTACAAACAGCCTCAGCTTAGATCTCCCTTGTGGTTAATTACACGACTCCATGAACAACCGCAAGTCCTGCAAAGCCACAGCCTGAAGCAGAAGACCAGTCTGTAGCCATATGACAAGAAAAGCCCTGTTGGGTTGAGTTTCTTTCACGGTGTCTAAGTTCATGTCTGAATGACTCTCTCTTAGTTACATCCTTCTCAACTCTATTTCTTATATAATCCAATCTCTGTCAAGCGCAGTGAAACAATGGTGTGCAACACTCCGCAGCCTCCTAGCTGTTGTAGATTTCCCCCGTTTGCTTTCCAGTGCTTAAAGTGTTTAGCGTCATAAGTGTATGTGGCCTTTCCTTGCTGAGAGAAACTCACGCTAGATGAAAAATGCTTTTAAACCTTTCTATAACGAGTGTGCTATTCATATGGAGAGGGAAGGAGAAGGAGGAGCTAGTTCGACCTGTCATCCACTTCCACCAGAGGCTCCTGAGGATACTGTTATTGCTCAGGACTACTCTTTTCCGCAGCCCAGAATAATGCCCACCAGCCGGTACAATGTGTGCCTTCTTTAAGGTGCTGCCATCCATCCCTCTGGAACAAACAGAGGAAATGCATCAGGAGGCCTCGGCTGCAGATGGAAAGCACATCACCGAGCGGCGCTTACGCTGCGAGATCCCCCAGATGAAAGCCAATTTCAATGAGCATTGTGTTTCAAGACCCACTTCCTCCGACTCTGGAAAGCTTAAGAAGGAACATCCCACTTGTGTCTGCTGACACAAAGGGCTGCTGTGGCTTGGGAGATGTTATCGGCCTTCCCGTGCCACGGCAGCAGCCTTCCAGTGGCGTCTCCCAAGAATTAGTCATTGTTCCCAGGGAGGCTTGACTCCTCTGGGTGGGATCTCATGGCATCCAGTTCAGATGGAAGTAGGTGGTGCTGGGAGGCCAGCCAGGCTCATGACAAAGATCTCTGGCTACGGGGGAGCTATGCTGGGGGACCAAGCTAACAAAGTCCTTAGCAATCACAGATGTGGATACTGATTCATAAAATGTGGCCCTCTTTGTTGGTTGTGGTTAGTAAGTACTGTTCGGAGCAATCAAATCACTGAATAATGTGAGTCTCAGCTCCTAGATTGAGTCTAAGAAACTGAGATGTCATTTTCTTTCTTTTTTGTTCCTGCACATAGGCACTATTAATTTGTAAAAACTCTTTCCTATAGTTGGCAGCTTGGAGCTTGATTCTGTCACAGCCACCTTAAATAGGGAAATCAGGAGCAATCCATGCTTTTAAAGACCTTCATTTGAAATCCAGAGATTCTGGGAGACACATAGGACTCTTGAAAAGCTCCAGTCAGGTTAGGTTTGCAGAAGCCTCTTGCAAGGTGGATGCATGCTCACATTATCCAAACCTCTTATCTCTAAAATTAGAGTGGAGGTATAAAAAGCAGCTTCCCTGGGAGGCTTCCTAGAACTGATGCTTCCGGTGCCAACTGAAGATACTGGGAACAACCACTTTCCTCACAATGTTTTGGCACCATGGCTCCCGGACGGCACCTCGAAGCACAAAAAAGGAAAAGGAAAAATGATCTGAACATTTCCGGATTTCGGCAAAACTTTGATTTGCAGCCTGGCAGGCTTACGTTTGAACTGAGGAATTTATTTGTTCTTTTTTTTTTTTTTTCTCTGTTCTGTCATTCCAGTAAATCCATCTCTGGCTTCTCTTTCTTATCTCTTTTTTTTTTTTATTATTTTAGGAGGTCAGTGGGAGATAAACTGCAAAGAAAAAATGTCTGCCAGCAGTGATTTCTTACATATAAATGAAAAAAAATTGAAAACATATGTTATGGAGAGGTACGAGAGAAAGACAGCAGAAAGAGAGTCAGATAGAGCCTTTCCAAAAAGAAAACATTTAGTCTGCCTTCCAAGCAATGGAAATTCCAATTTTAGAAATTGTGCTACAGGCTAATAACGTACAACATTGTTGGCTATGGCACATGGAAAAAAAGGAAAAAAAAAAAAAAAAGCTTTTGTAATTCTGTCCCTCTCGCCAGAGGAATGACGCGAAGCCAGTCAAGCACATCAGGGAGAAATGTTAATTTTGCACAGATACAGCCTAAGAGAATCCAGCTAATATTGGTCATGCATAACTATGTCTTGTGCCCGTGCCGTAGCAGTGTATCATATCGTTTGGTAAAACACGAACTTTCAAGTTTTCCATCAATGGCAGCCCTGCAAGCTCCAGTTAGCATCTCAGCAATTAGCATATAGGGAGCCTGGTGGAGTAAGGACAGAAGTTCTTGCATAGTTCTCCTAAAATAACATTGTTATTTTGTGTAGCATATGCCACAACTCCATGGCAACCCGGCCAGGGAAGATGGTGACTGAATGGTGACAATGATGCTGAGCTATCTCCTGATAACCTCACTCACCCCGTTTCTGGACAAAGTGTCATGCCAGTCAGCTGCTGATGGCATGGTGCCACCAGCCTCTACCAGCCAGAAGGAGAGAGAGGTTTTGAAAGAACTGCTGACAAATAAGGCCAAATGTATGCTTGGACTAACTTTTTAGTTTAGTGGTTACCAAAAGAGTGAATTTGGCCTATGGCTGTGTTTAAACCACTTTCTTGAGGATGGTGTGCTGTTTCTGTGGAGGCAGGGGAGATTACTTGTGACACATGAGTGCAGTAATCAATGCAGATATATCCTCTGTGGCTCCTGGACTATGCCGTATGGCTCATGGAGAAAGAATGATACGATTAACAGCTGACATGAGGGCAGTGGGATGTCCTGGATGAACAAAAATGAAATCATTACAAATGCATGGCACAGAGAAATTCAAGGTATCCCTGCACGAAATCCCCAATTCACTTACAGGCCTGAACTGCAAATATTTGGCACATTTTAACAAGAGAGAAAAGAATATATCTGTAACTGTTTTCACATGTTACAGACCAGTTTGTGGTCGGTAATTCAGAGCAGCCCAAAGAGTGCCAATGAGTATTGTTTCCTTTGGTCATGATGGGTCAGTTCAATAGTTAGGGGTCTTGCAGGGCTAGAGGAAGCCCTGGATGCCTGGATGTACCCACTGGTATTTGGGTACACCTTGAGATAGCCATAAAAGTCCAACGACATACAACAGTGAAAACTCCTGTGGCTGGAAGAGCTGTCCTTCCTCAGAGTAATCAAGACGGACGATAACTACTAATCACACATATTGTTGCTTAAAATTGCTAAGTTATCCTAGGATCTGCTACAAAGCTGTAGCTGAGATTAGGATTTTCATTTAGGTGAAAATGTACAAATTAAGATTTATCTTTTTGATAAATCCTTCACTTGCAACCAGCGACAGACTTTTAGTTGCATTTGGGTGCCTTTGGAAGCAGAGAAATACTTGGGTAGATTGGAAAAAAATGGCAAGGGACACAAACTGTGAAAAGCTTGTCACCACACTTAGCACGGTGCCAGCTAGTTTATAGTCTGGCCATGAGACATCCCTGAATGGAGCCGTGTGAAGACCAAGGGAAAGGAACCTGCAAGAACAAATTTCTTCCCTCCTCGGCAGTGACACTAGGGAGCTGTTTTCTGAGCATCTCTCTCAGTGCCTGGGGGACTTTGCTCCTCACTCCTACAGGTGGTAGCAGGCTGGAGCCTTTGAGGCTTATGGGATTGTGTTTAAGTGCTCCAAAATAGAGGTTAGATAGAAGCTAAATATCTAAACGTTGCACACCTGGCAGTGCCTCACTCCCACTGATCTGTGAGCTAGAGGATGATGTGCTTTGGAGACTCCCAGTCAGTGCCTATCTATGTGTTTAAGCAACAAACTGCATTAATGTATTTATCTGACAAAAATCAGCTTTAGCCCTGATGCCAAAGATGATATTAAAGGCAAATAGGATCCAAAAAAAAGTTGTATACTTGGAATCAGCTTCAAGAAGGAGTTTCTCCAGTTAACGGCAGTAGCATGCTCATCTTCTGGAAAAAGGCGGTCACAGAGGTCTCCTGGAATCACCACCAGGAGATATTAGCTGCTTACTCTGGACCTACTGATAAGGAGGGAGTGACATCTCTGATGCAAAAAAGCAAAGAGCTCCTTTGGGAGCAGTACAATTCTTCAGTCAGATGGTGATAAATATGGATAGCTTCTGGACCAGGCTAGAGGGCTGCCAGGGAAAGTGAGTTGCTGAGAAAATTTGTGTACTTTTGTCACTGGTCCTAGCCTGCAATTTGAAAGTGACTTCAAGGCAATTCCAGACTAAGGAAATCTGCAGCACTGACAATAGAAACAGACAGACATGGCACAAATCCTTAACAAAATTGTAAAACAAATGCTAAAACCCACTTGCTAAATAAGCATGACAGATACCATTTTCTTGGTTGTGTACTCCTTTTCGTCCTCACCCAAAGCCATACTGATGACATGAATATTTCTTAGAGGTTCCTCATTTAGTATTTCTGGTGATAAATTGGAAAAAAAAAAAAAAAAAGAGAGAGACAAAAAAACCCAAAACCAAAGTGGGGGATTCTTTTATTTAATTACTTACCTCTTTCCTGACTATTCCATTTGTTTGGAGATGCACATTTCCAAAGACACAGCAGCTGTGATGCTGCATGAATGGTCCTTCTCAAGCTGCTGCTTGGGAACATGATCAGTTGGCATCTACTGCTAAGGTTGTTTATAGCATTAAAAACATTTGCAATCTTAAAGAGATGCATTGGGTCCAAGGAACAAACTAAGGTGGTGTTTCCTCTTAGTTAGTGCCATCCATTTCTGCCTGTAGGCTACTACTTCACAACATTTCCAGGCAGTTTGTGTTGTCAGGGAAAAAAAAAGAAATTGAAGAACAGTGTGTCATTGGTGTTCCCTTAGGACAAATCCAGGTTCAGGAGTGGCATGGGTCCAGCTTTTCTACTCTGATAGAAATCTTTTCAGCACAAGATAGTAAAAGGAACTGCTGGCTACTTTTTGCTGCTTCTTTGCTGATATGCCTCAGTTTGCTCTGATCCATGACCTTGAGCGACGACTCTCTCAACCACACGCACTGTCAGGATCTGTCAGTATAGATGTGTAGGAGGTCTGGCACATACTTATTCTTCTCATTGGATCAATAAATCTCCTATCATCAGCTCTATCTGCTCAGCTTTGCTCCCAGCTGACTTGCTGCAATCATGGCACCATAACTTACCTGTAAGCAAACTGTACACCTTGTTCCAAGAGTTTCTGAGGGTCTGTTGCTTTCCACGTGGACAGTCAAGGTGGTACTTTTAGAATATCGTGGTGTTGGAAAGTCCAGTAGTTCCAACCACCACAAGCAGCCTAAGGTTAATGTGTACAAAAAAAAAACCCTTCAGTGCCAGGTTTTACAACAGCAAAATACTATATATAGCTTTGCAAGAGATAAGGGTAATTCAGCCTGATACTCGAAGGCATAAAGTCATCAGTGGTGAGAACTGGAAAGAAATGCTTCACTCCATGTGTACCAATGCCTAATTGGGTAAGGACAGCACGTTTTGTCTATAATTCCGTTTGATCACCACGTGCTACTTGTTACTACCCAGGCTGAATACCAGACAGGATTGACTAATAACTTCACCCAGCGGGCCAAATCTGTGTTCTGAAATGATGGTTATTTTTAGGAATGCAAATCAGTACAGAGACTTACTGAATCAAATTTAGGCTTCTTGTCTTTACCTCAGAAAACCTTCTCAACTTCTTTATTTCTATGATAAAACTATCATAAAGCTCCTATCTTCTTCTTTGATCAGTGTCAATGTTTTCAACCTCACCACCTTCTCTTTATGTAATACAAATTTGATATTTCTTGCACAGTCTAACACCAGAATTCCCTCTCTGAGCAGATCTCCCTCTTCTCTTTCGATTCCCCTCCTGAAGCCTGTATCTTCATTCAAGGTCTTCGGCAACATAAGCAGAGCAGCTTAGCTGAGCACTGTTCTATTCTGTTCTTGGTTCTGAGCAAGCCCATCACCTGTTTTGTACCTCATTTTCCTCATTTGTAAATGCTACTGGTAACAGTTTTTAGATTTAGTAATGATCAGGGCACAAAAAGAACCACATACTACAGCGTAATGTCAAGACTGGGGTTTATCTGGCTGTGACTATATTGCAGACTAAATGAAGTGGTTCCTAAAGGTGACAGAATGTCCATCCACACAGCTCCATTCCGGTGCTTCTACAGCAGAGTGGCTACATTCACACATTGTAGCACTTGGCCCTGGGTCTCTTTAGGTCCCATGGGTTATGCCTCTGGCTTTAAGAACATCACGATTATCCTATCCTTTTTGTGTTGTTTTTTTTTTTTTCAGTTCAAAGGGATTGAAATAATGATAGGGTTGCTTTACAGCCCACCCAGCTGGTGATTTTTTGTCCTGGTGCTGAAGACATGCATGCTCAGGCTTCAGGCTAGAGGCCATGTGGAGTTACTGTGAGGGACAAAGTCCACTCGAGGACTAGGTAAGGCAGGGGAGCCAACTCTAGAGCATCCATAAAAACGTTTGAGACTGGTCTGTTGAGCGACCTGTCACTCAAACTGTGTTGCGAAATCTAGCTGCAGTGATCCGAGTCAGACTGAGGTAACACTTAAGCAACGTAGACTCATGTCTGTGTAGTGCTCAGCTGGCCTTCTTCCATTTGGCAATATATCTCCCACAGACACCAGTGTGCAGGGGATCTAAGGCTAAAAGCAAAGGCTTACAGCAGCAAGCTCTCCAGGCTTGTGGTCAACTGGCAGGAAAAAAAGTGCTATAAAACCCACTCACCTTGGAGGTATACCTCTGTGTGTGAACAAGAAGGTAGACTTTCTCAGAAAGACTGTCTGGAGGAGACCCTGGCATGCTTCCTTCCCTATTTCTCTTGATATCCACTTTGTGCCGGGAAGGGGAAATCCAGAAGCCGGACGCTTGACTGTGATGGCAAACACCAGCAGGGTGTTTGGCCAGGGTGATATTGTGCTGGGTCACGTACCAGCCAGTGCCAAGCTGCTTCTACAACAAAGTGGCATCAAAAAAATTACTTGAGAGTAGTGCTTGCTACTTCTGCAGTTGCCGTCCCCTTCTGCCTCCTTGCCTACCTCAACTTTGCCACAGCCTCTTCTGGAAAAAGGTGCCAGCTCCAAAGGTTAGGTAGATAGATGCACATGAGTTCTTGTAACCTGCCTACATCCATCCTGGTTTATGTGGAGCTGCAGAAAGATGTGCCTTTCTATCCTGGGTGTTTGTTATTACTTTTGCCAAGGGCTGTTCATATAAGTCTGGGGACCAGACACATAAGTTAGGAGCAGAGCATCACAAACTGAGGTTCCTTTGTCCTTGATCCTGCTTCAGAGATCCAACAGAGTCATACACTGGTCCTGATTTATGTGTATATCAACAGCAAATACTCAGCCCACCCCCTTGGGCCTCCTCCACTTCCCCAGCCTTCTCTGCAGAGACTCCGGGTGTATTAATTCCAGCTGGGCACACAAGTTCAGAGACTGGAAGAGAAGCAGTAAAACAAAAGGAAGAGAGAGACACTCTCTTTTGGGGCTTTTTTTTTTTTGCTCCAGGAAGCAAAGAGACAGCCGTCCAGACAGCAGAAACGACAGGTCACGGAGCGGGCATTTCCTACGAGACAGGAAGCCATAGCGCCCTTTACAGGGGGCTGTGGTGGTCTAATGGCTCCATTCCCTCCTTTGGACTTTTATTGACGCACCAGGCACCGCGGTGGCTCAAAAGCACTGCCGCAATGGGCAAGGCACCCTGTGGCGAGAGAAGCTGTTCAAACAGCTTTGTGTTCAGTGTCAGGTGCCGCCATCAAGCAGAAGTCTTCAGTTGAGTTATGAGGAGCCACGCGATGCCAGCTGAAGGAGCTGGAGTGCCGGGAGCTCAACCACTGGGTACCAGAGGCATGTGGCTAGATCCGTGTGGATCATGAGTGGCGGACTTACAGCACCTTCACGAGGAGAAAAAAGTGGCTCTTAGACACCCAAACTACCTAAAATGTGTCTTCATTGATCTGTTCACTGGTTTATGTCATACCCTAAATGTCTAGTAGGGTTATCAATGTGAAATGCTAAGGGGTATCTGAGGAGAGTGTAATTTTTTTTTTTTTAATGAAATTGATTTTAAAAGAAATTACAACTCTGCCTTCCAGCATTAGTTTGTAGGATATATCCTATATTTATTACTCTTAGTGTAGTTGCTGTTTACATTTCACAAATGTGCGGAAGCTCCGGGCATGGACTGTAATGGTAGGCCGTGTCCAAACACAACAAACTTAAGGCTCCTGCAAGTATTGATGAATTGCGGTCTAAGGAATGTGTGTGTGAGAGAGAGCAAATTAGTACATGGGAGAGAAAAATCTGGCTCCTGGCAGGAAATATTTACAAATATATACATGTACATATTTTTATGCATGTATATATCCAGTTTCTGCTGGTGTAGTTGAAGGGGAAGCACAAGAGGGTCAGTTGCGACTCTCATTTAGGAGTCTCAGCGCTCAAACAGATTGGAGCACCCTGAAGGCTTTCCTATTGTGTGCTGGCCAGTAATGGCCCTTTGCCACCTGTGCATTGCCCCAGAATGGTTCTAACTTTTAGGACTGACAGAGGGTGGCATAACATTCTACATACTAGTCCTTCAGAGCCCTTTTTGCTGCTGGTGCAACCATCAGCGAGGGATATCTGCCAGGCGTTTTATTCTTGTGGAAGTGCAAGATAGCAATTTGGCTTCATATAACACAATGCATTTTGATTCAAGTGATGCCATCAGTTGCGCTATAGTGATTAATGATGTCAATGCAGAGACAGTAATAAATACAATTAATACTCAGAAATCTGGAGTTAATTTTCTATACCACAATTATTAGGCTGTCTTGAGCTCAGGAACCAGATGTGACATAGTGTTTCTAAATTTAGGTTTTTGAATGATCTTCCCAAGACAAAATACGCTAACATTGTAAATAGCTAAAAGTGTGAAGCTAAAGCATGCAAGTTAATATAGGAACAAAGAAACCAAACTATGGAAAGACCCCAACCTCTCTTATCTTTCTGAAAATGCCATGAATGTGGTGATATAACAAAAAAGGAGAGATGACTGAAGCTCTGAAACCCTCTAGGGTTTCAAATTGTTCCAAAAGTTGAGTTGGTGCAAAGCAGGTAGAAGTCTGCTTTGCTCTTGTGGTTTGTGCTGGAAAGTGTATAACTGTCAGTAAGAAGAAATGTGACCTAGTGAGATGCTGAGATACACATTAGAAAGAACTAGCTACCAAATGGAACAGGCATGGTTTCCAGGGCTATGGGAAGAATATGAAATCAGCATGGAGAGTTATGTAGGGAATTTTTTTTTGGAAATCACAGAAAATTGGTTAATTACAGTAGTTATGGAAGGTGATTTTATATGAGGACCAATGTGTTCATTTACTTACTGAACTGTGTGTTTCTAAATGGATGAATGCTTCTAAAAAAAATCTCGTCTTTATTCCAGTTAAGCTGAGAGTACTGGAACAGCTCATATTATTTTTCATGTAAGTTCATCTAGTTCTGGGTAAGCCCGTGGGGGTACTTCATTACACAGTAAAAGAACATAAAGATTGTTCAGAATATCAGTCTAAGTTTGTTTCAAGATTGAGTAGGTTCACTTAAAAAAAAAAAAAAAAAGGGAAAAAACAGAAAAAAGGTTAGTAATATTTTAGGAATTGTTTAGAAAAGATTCCTGCTAAAAAAAATTACATATTTTAAGTTGCTGAAAGTTTTCAAATGGTGAAAGAAGCAGGTAATTTCTGAATTATCAGAAATTTTCAAGAGCTGTTTTCCTTTAAACAAACAAACAAAAAAACCCAAACACAACAACCCCAAACAACGAGCCACACCTCTAAGTTTTTTTATTTGGAAAAGACTACAAAAGTGCACCAGTCTGATTTCATCCAGCCCGTAAGCACTGTGTTTCCATATCAGTTTTGCCCTTTATAGAGTTGCAAAGGAGCTGGGGAAATTCAAGTGAACTATTTCACCTTCTACAGAGCAGGAAACACACTGGAAAAAATTTCTGTAACAAGTGCCAGCTGTTCATCCACTGTCCAGTCCCTTGTTCTCACTGCTGCACAGAGCAAAGGGGTCACCTGAGGAAAAGCAAAGCTTTAAAGTCATGACCCTACCTTAAAACGATTGTGCTGGGTAGATCACGCTGCCTTACCCAGTCCCTTTTGTAACCTTTTATACCTGGGCCAAGTATGTTTCAAGTGGTCCCTTAAGTTCATAACTGCTTTGTGTTGCCAGACTGTCACAGAGCAGCAGGAGTAGACGGATAAATTTGATTCCAGTCGGTTGGACTCAAAGGAGAGTTGGACAGACTCCATCCACATGATGCTTGCATTTTAAGTGCGGTATCTGCTTCAACAAACAATGTGCTGTGTTTGCTAAAAAGGTCAGATTTCAGCTCAGGTGTCCTGGCTGAAGTGGGGTCTGAATACAGCCCCAGCTGGGGTGGGAGGGCTCCAGCACAGAGACTGAGTTTTGAGTTGAATAGGCAGTTTCTGCAAGAAATGAGAACTCTGCACTTCATCACAACAGCGGTGTGTCTGGTCTAAAGGTCATTGGGGCTGATGGAAAAGTTCCAGCTGAATTCAATAGCCCTGGAGCGGACTAATGTGTGTAATTTAGACTTCTCTCTACTTTTTTCCTCCTAAAAATTTTAGATATCTATTTTCCTGTGTATAGACACACCTTTCCTATTTCTAATTTCTCGTTTGCATTTGAGAAATATTTAAGAGCCCTTCACAGACTGGACAAGAGTGAGACAGAGGGGAAGTGACCAGAGTTATTAGTCGGCTTAGGGATATTTCTCAAGTCCTAGGGTGAAAAAAAAAAAATCCAATTTGTATTTCAGTCCATACTTCTGATCTATTGTCATTAAGCTGAAATATTTGCCTTATATTGCTAAATAAAAAGATTTTTAGGAAGCTTTGCAAAAGTATGTTTCTTAGTCATTTTATGGTGAACTCTGAATATGAGAAATGCTAGCTTGTGTTCGCTTTTATTAAAAAAGCCAAACTTCTTCCTCCAAAAGGAGTTGTACATGTTGATCAAACTGTTATTTCTGTGTTTCTCTTAAAATTGTTCCACTGGCTTCTTCCTCACCTGGAATCTCTCTCCTTGGACAAACCTAGAAATTTTCCACAGCCTTTTTAAAGTGCAAAAGTTGTTTCTAGGCCTGACAATTGCTGCCCTTGGTAAAATTAATCAAAGAAAATACAAAAAGGATTTTCCTTTTTACCAAAACACAATGAAGAATACATAAAATAGTATATTATTGAAAGATTAGTGCTATCATGATGTACACCAGTCAATTGTAGTACAAATTTATGACATATTAAACAAAACATCAAAAACAGTGATTCAGAGAAAGCACGCACATATAAAACTCAGAAAAGCTGTCTCAATGTGAAAGTCAAATGTTTCCTACAGCTTAAGGAAGTGGATGTCCAGAAATTAGCTTTTTGCTTTGCCGTAACTCTTAGCTCTCTGTGAATGAACACATTGACACTGTCTTCCCATGATGTTTGTGAATCCATTCAGTGCTATTGAAAGATAAGGGAAGGTGTCATCCAATGAAATGGGCAGATGTAAAATTCGACAGCCTGGTACATCCTTTTTCTTAGTCATTGTGTAAGGTGCTGTGCTGCTACCTAGTCACATAGCAGCTCCTCACTGATCAAGATCCACAGGCAGGTCCACCATGCTGGCTTCATTGCAGTGTTTCAGGGTTTGGTTTGTTCCAGTGAAGGCTTTGACTTCTTGTGCCCTATGCTTGAATGCCATGCTCCTGTGATGCATCATCCTGCATGTGGTTTTGCATGGAGGACTCTGAGTGTGGAGGACCAGGCTCACACTTTGAAGGACCTGGGAATTTTGCTACATTTTTTTTCTTTATTCATTTGACTTTCTGGTGTTTTTCCAAGAGGTCATTTTGCTATCTTCACTTCCTCAGTTTTGGGGGATTGCATTTTGCTGAGCAAGTGCAGAGCCAGAGGCGTGAGACTGAAACCATGGGCAGAGACCCTGTCTTCATCCCCTCTCATTGAGGTTACTTGAAGTGTTGGTTGTAGGGCACAGGAGACCTGTGGGTAGAATATTGTAGGGTGTGGGAAAACTGGGATGGACAGGAATGAAAAGCTTTCACATTCAGATGCTTTTTTTTGCCCCTTGCTAGCAATTCCTTTTTCCATCTAAAGAGTGTGATTCAGCATACGTAAGATGGAGGGTGGTCTTAGTTACTTTGATCCCTCCTATCTCCTGAAGTCTTACCCAACCTTGTGATGACAAAAATAAGGGCCTGCTGTTATCAAGAGGAGTTACCCCCTATTAACGATGGAAAAAATAGGCTTTGACAAAATAAGGGGTTTTACTTCAGTTCCTGAAACAATTCTTTCTTTGTGGTGGTTGAAGATATTTGTTGCCAAGGAATTGTTTTTCTTTATATATATAGAAAATCTTTCAGGCATTAGGCAATCCTAAGAGATGGGTTTTCCTTTTAAGTTTATTTCCTTAAACAGGTTTATGAGACATCAACATTTTGAACACCTTCTGTCCTTATCTTGAGCATATATGTACTTTTTGGTTACTTGGGAAAAAAAAATGGTTGCAACAGGAAACAATTTCTAATTACATGTAACATTTGTGGCAGTGTAATGGGCAGTACAGTCGCTTATAACATTCTTGTTTAAGTGACACTAAGTGAATACACATGGGTACTCCTTTCACAGGCAGAACTGCAGTCATCCATCAACAGTTGTTCAGTGAGGAGGGCATAAAGCTTTTTTTTAAGTGTAGCTATTTAATTTTTAAACTTTTTTTTTTCCAATCAAATGAAAAAACATTTCAAAATCTATGTCTGTTTTCTTGTTATTCCCACTGGCAAGCTTAGCACTGAATAATTCAGTAGACTCAGTAGCCTACGCCAAGTATAACCAAAAATCCCCAGACTTACAAAACTCAATTTCAAGTTTCTCACCTTAAGCAATGCATTTAATAAATTATGTATTTTCCAATGGATTGCAAATAGGCGAGACATTATCCCCTGATACTATTCATTTTCATATTAAAAGAAGAAAAAAAGCTGAATATGTTTTAAATATTCCCCTAACCAAAAACCTCACTGGTTTGTTTTTTTTTCATTGAATCTAACCCTGGGAAAATGTGGCCATACAGAAAAATTATTCTGAGTTCCTGTAATCTGCACTAGTTACTATTGCATGAAGAAAACAAGAGGTAAACATCTAATTAAATGCATAATCATGTCTTTGTGCAATTTGCAAAAGATATAATTTATTCTAAATTTACTGAAAAAAGTACAGAAGAAGGAATAATCTTTACAGCCTGGTAATTAGGTATGTGTCCTCTGGCACGTGGCCTGGCGTATTTTAGACCAAAAAGAGGATTCAAGTTTCACATTTTTGATGCAGATCTAGGCTGATTATGAACTCTCCAAAACTCAGGGTGTTTGGCTTAGGGTGCTGGCCGAGCCCAGCAGGATGGGTACAGCGGCGCCCTGCATGTGGTCAGATTCTTACTTCTGTTGACACTCACGTGATTTCGGGTTGAATTTTAGCCTTATGATGCTTTCGCTGATAAGTACCACAGAAAGCAATTAAGGTGTTGGGCAATCGAAGTAATGATTGTGAAGTTTCAGGGCTTGTTAAAACTGCTTGTTATCCTCTCCAGAAGATGCAAACACAGGGGAAAAAAAACACCATAAAGAGCTACTATGACCTCTTCTGACCTCTCATCCTTTGCCTCTGAAAGAGAAGAGTGAAGAAACGCACAAGTGCTTTTGTTAGTAACAGGCATACGTCCTTGTAGGTGGATCAATTCATTTCCATTAGCGTCACAAGTGGAAACGGAGCAGTGATCTAATCTACAGAGGCTTTTATCAAACAGCTTGCCTTAGTCTCCTCCACTGAGCTTTCTGCTTTAGTCCCTTGCCAAATTAACCTTGAAGTTACAACATGACTTTCTAGATCTTACCAGTGTCTGCAAAGGAGTTATTTTTCATTTTTTAATGTTGTAGCGGTGGGAGTCAAGGGCAACAATATTTTGACATCATTAAATAAGTAACGGGTTATTGTTCCTTAGAATAATCTTCAGATAAGCAAGGACCTGATTGTTATGCTGGGTGACTTTGTGGCCATATCCACCGAATTAGTAGAAACGATAATAACTGGCTTCATGTTCCTGTAGTCAGTCTACAAGAGACAGATTGTGTCACTTACTCTGAGCACTACTTACCTATAGGACACAGCACGACTACTGCCAAGGCACAATACTACACTGCATGTGCCCCCACACCTCCATGATGAGAAATGACCTCCAGTGACATTACTAGGAGACACCTTTTGAAGGGACAAGAGATCATCGTCTTGCCAAGTGAGAGCAAAGGTTTTGGAATCTGTCTCTTGAGGGAATGTGATTGGAAAGGTGCCTTTGGCAAAGGGGCTAATGGAAATCTTGACACAGTAGAAACAAGAGAAACAGTTGGAAGGTCTCTAATGGGGAAACATTCTCTAGGAAGACTAAGAGGAAAGCCTGCCTTATATCAACTACTTGACAGATTGGCTGGACGTGGCATCTGGAAACATGTTGTAGGAATTTGCACAAAAGCTTTAATTTTCCTTGAAAGGCATTTTTATGTTAGACAGGACTCTCAGTTTGTTCCACAGTGCTAACAATTGCAACTTTGTCCTATCTGAAGAAAATAAAAAGAAAATTCTTTATTGTTCTTTGTCTTTTTTTTATATCTTTCAGGTACATTTGAGAAACACTTTATGTGGCAATGGGAAATAAGTGGCCACTTATGTTTTCTGGGAAGAGCCACTTGAGTTGATTTAGCTGATTCAGTCCTGTGGAGTTTAATGAAATAGGAAAAAAATTTTTCCATCCAGCACATACAACCATTATAATTTGCTGCTTGTTTGGAAATAGCTGGTATCTTTCTTAAGCCAGCTTTGTAGTATCATAAGACCTTCCCTGCTCTCTTGAGAAATATGTTTTTTAAGAGCATATAAACTGAAAACACAAGATCGTATGGACCCCATTTTGGAGGAAGAAACTCCATGCCTGGAAAAACAAACATTATCATGCCCTCAAGGCAGGCGATATTCAGAGATGGACAATAGAAGAAGAAATAGTGAAAACAGGGATCAGAAAGCCAAGGATCAGAAGCCACTGAGGTTTTTCCTGCCTGCATACAGTGACATGAGTATTCATTCCACGAGTCAGCCCCTCTCTGTTTTCTTCCTCTGGCAATTGCTAAAGCTTAACCAACTACTGAACCAAGTGCCCATCTCCTACCAGAAGGTCTGGCTGTTATACAGCTATGTGGATGCTGCTCTGTGCAGAGCCTCCCCTCACAGCCCCCCCCGTGCAGGTCACTCTACCTGGGCAGGGCAAAGTGCCTGTGGGGCTTCTGAACTCTGATTAGAAATGTGATTTGCTCCTTCTTCTTATCAACATGCGATTTTTCTCGCTTTCAGAACCAGTTAACAGATAAAAAGATATAAATCTTCTCCAGGGTGCTCCACTGTTCATCGAGAGTATTAAATACAAGTATTAGTTAATATACCTGCTGCACTGAACAATATAAGAAAAGTGAAGTTGTATTAGAATACAAATAAAACCATATGCATCCTCATCTCTGAAGACCTTTTTATTGCATATCTTTGGTGAGGCCTTGAGATTATATAGAGGTCTTTCAATTAAGAAAACAAACTGCAACTAAAGAGTCCACTGCAACTGGGTCAACACTAATTACTTGATCATAAATGGTTAAAAATGAAATAGGCAAGGTGAAAAGGGGAAGAAAGGTAAACAGAGGACATGCTGCTCTGCTGGCTTTCTTTTTTGCATATCTTCAGAGCTATATGAAACCCTCCAGGAAACTGCTGGCACTTGGAGCAGGAGCCTCTGTTGTTACCCTTACAACCGCTTACTTGAATGGATGCCTTTCACATTCGGAGAGCAGCCCAGCTAACGAACAGAGCTAACTATATACAATTAGTTCTTAGGATTTGGTGCATGTTGCTGTGAAGTCTGAATGTGTAGGAGCAGCTGAGCTGCACCCACATTTGGATTTCCCAGCGGAGAGGATTTGAAACCCCTTTAAAACCCTCTCGATTAACTCTCCCTGCTATGACGCAGCTGAGCACCACCAGCCAACACGCATCTGCCCCCCAGGCAGCGCTGCACCTTCTTTCCAGCTGCTTCAGAGCCAGTGGGAAATTGCAGCAGTGGGGAAAACCTGTGTCTTCCCCCCAGCCACAGGATGTGAGCCAGAGTGAGCACCCTGATCTGCAGGAGCCCAGCATGGAGGAACGTCCCACTGGGAAGAGGCAGTCCCCTCCTGTCTCCCCTTTATGGGAGCTGTGCCTGTTGTTGGAGCCTCTTCTGGCCCCAGCAGTTGTTCTGGGGAGCTGTTACCATGAGGGGGCTGCAAGTGTCAGAGCAGGTGGGTAAAAGGTCGAGGAGTGCAGGACTTCCCTGAGGCAATAAAAGCACATGACTTGAGTGCCCGTCACCGGCCCCTGGCTACCATAGCTCACAGAGATTGGAAACCTGGGGATGTGAAGGAAGCTAGAGAGTGTAAACCAGCCTAATAAAAGCCACAACTGAGCTTTAGTTAATATATAAATATATAAATTACTGGTCAGAGAAAGATGTGAAAAAAAATTTAAATGCAATGGAAAGAAAGAAGTAAAAATTATAATTTGATGCTCTCAGCTCCACAGCTTGAGAAGAGAAAGGAAAGATGGGGGAGGGCAGAGAACTGGGGAGGAAGGGGGTGAAGAAGTCTTAACCTGCATAAGCACCATGTAGCACAAAAACTGCCCCATAAGATACAGGGTCTTCTGCCAGAAAGAACCAATTTTTGTTTTAAACTCACGAGTAAGTTGAAAGAAGTAACAATAAAGGTGGAGAAGGGAAGGAAAAAAGAAAAGGGCCAACAGGAGGAAATCAGGAAGAGGTAGGCAAAGAGAGCACGTTCCCAAGCCGTGGGAGAAGGAGCAGTCTGCCCAGCACGTGTGGGAAGCGGCACGCGCACGGGGCACAGATACTGCAAAGGGGAAAACTGCTTCCCAGGCCAAGTGCTGGAGATGTGAGCAGGCATGTTGACAGGCAATTGAAGAGGAGCCAGTGCTTATTTTCGCCGTTAAGACTACTGCGACATCGTCTGTTACGCTCCAATTTCCTTTTTGAACGTTTGCATCTGTTTGTTTTCCCACCCGATGTGCCAAGTGTATAGTGACATTCTACACAGCTCTGTTCTCCACCGCGGTAAGATGGGACTCTCGTGCAGAGCCCCGGTTCAGCCCTGCTGCATCCAGAGGGGCTGGCACCTGAGTCACACTGAGTCTGGGACTCTTTCAGCCCAGGAAAGTCACTTTTCTCAACAAAAGCATAATAACCTCAGGTTTCACAGTGAGGTGGGAACAGTAACCCAGACATTTCAGGAGCTACTTGAAACATTTAAGCATTTCACAAAAAGACTGGATAAAAACCAAGCTAGAAGACTAGTCAGTTCACAGAAAGCCTGTTACTTTTACTCATTCCACTAACTGAATGACTGAAAAATGACTGCAAAATTACTGAAAACTGTAGTCATTTTTCAAAATTACTGATTTCACTTGCAACTCATCCAGATGCTCCGAGAATAGGAAATTGCATGGGGACTGTTTCTGCAATGGTGAGCTATACAAAACATAACTTATTGATGTAGTTTCGCCTCTTACAAAGTGAATTAGACTGAAATAATAGCTGAAAACAACTAAAAGGACTAAAAGGCAGACAGCAAATCAGTGCCTTCTTTCTCAGCTTAGGCTACCTCTAAATTTGACTTCATACTTTGAAGGAATTGTTTTTCTGTGCTAAGTCTACTAAAACATAGTAATCCGTGGCAGCAGTGTCCTGAAACTCTCCTTAATGTACTGTCAAACCTGAGAAGGTTGGGAACAGCCAAAAACTGGGGGGGGGGAGGAAACGGGGGAAGAGGGTGTCTCTGACATGTGTCATTCTACTTCGGCAGATATAAAAAAACCAAGATATCAAATCGCTTTTTACTCTGTAGCTTGTGAGGAAGAAGAAAAGCCCACTCGTAGCTGGCTTTCTCCTTACTGAGGGAGCAGAAGAGAACGGGGTTATGTCCACCCTCCTGCATTTTCTGCAGCCATTTCCCAGCCCCACTCCGGCACCCTTCTGGCTCCAGCTCTCCTGGCTCAGCGATTAGGTGAGATAAAAAGTTTACCTTGCAAAAGGCCGTGTCCTTTTGCAACAGGCAGAAGCTTGTCTGCTGTTCACCAGTGAGCAGACAGATGGCTTTGTGTCATGAACTTGCCTATTATTGCAATGGGTAAAAAACAGCCAAGAAATTCTAAGAATATGATTGAAGAAGGGGCTTGCATTGTATTCAAGTATGTATTATTAAAGGAAGTACTTAGGTAAATATTTAAGTAAAGCTGAGAACTCCTGCTCACCTCATGTCAAATCCTGAAAGTACCTAAGCTCCCTGACGCAAAAAAAGATGTGGACAGGCTGGAGAGGATCCAGAGAAAGGCCACAAAGATGATCAAAGGACTGGGAAGGCTGCCATATGGGGAAAGGCTGAGAGAACTGGGTTTGTTCAGCCTTGAGAAAAGAAGACTTAGGGGAGACCTTATCACCATGTTCCAGTAAAGGATGGCTACAAACAAGATGGAGGCTCCCTTTTTACAAGGAGTGACATGGAGAAGGACAAAGGTAATGGGTACAAGTTACTGCAGGGGAGATTCTGATTGGACAATAGAGGAAAAATTTTCACAGTGAGAACAATCAGCCATTGGAATAATCTCCTCAGGGAAGTGGTGGATTCCCCATCATTGGACACTTTTAAGATTCAGCTGGACAGGGTGCTGGGCCATCTTGTCTAGACTGTGCTTTTGCCAGGAAAGGTTGGACCAGATGATTCTTGAGGTCCCTTCCAACCTGGTATTCTATCAGTCTATGATTCTATAATTCTATAATTCTGTGATTCTGATAGGCTCGTTAGTCTGGTTTTCTAGTGAAATAAGCTCATGAGATTGCACTGTCTTTCATGACAGCTTTTCAACCCTGGGGACAATTCACATCATGCTTGGAAGATGGCTGAGGCTTCAAAGATAGTTCTGTTCCTATGGGTTTTGGGAAAAGTTGAAGACAGTGTGACACAAGCCTATCTGAAAGCCAGAAGCAAGGGTCTAGATATCCAAAACGTGTGTAATGATTTGGTAGTTATCACCACTTTATGTGGGAATGCCACACTGCAGTCTCTGCTCAGCTAAATCCAACCCTGTATATTCTTCCACCACATCCTCTGGTGACAATTCAGCCTACCAAATGTTTCCCAGAGTATATATTGCACACCAATGGATGAATGAACAGCTTCCTAAGACAGTTGTGGCTTTCTTCAAAAAATATGGCCAAACGAGGACCAGTACCCTGGCCCACTTTTGACTTAGTATCACCACATTTGCCCAGCAAGTGACGGACTGGCAGGGATGCATTTTAGGAAGTGGTTTGGTTTCCAGCCTTTCCTATTAGTTTGTTCTAGGTAGCTGTTCATTGAGCAAATCTCAATGAAACTAGGAAACTCCTAGGAGACTCTGGGAAACGCCTTTGTTTGCTGACTGCCTTGAATGCCATTTTGAAGCAGCCATTTGTCCCCCTGTCTCCCCTGTCCAGTGAATCTAGGAGTCTAACATTGAACTCTGCACTGCAAGGCAGGCACCTAAGAGCTAGGTACTGCAGCATCTGAAGGACATGTCAACATGGTACTGCCCTGTACAGATGTACTGCCCTGTACCTGTTACTGGAGGCAGCCCTCGGTTGCTGTATGAATTCTCTTGGTGGTCAATCATATTTTATCTTTGAAGTCTCCCCCAGCACTGACAGAGACCAAGAGTGATACTGCCCACTGACAGCCAGGGCAAATAACGTAAAGTTGGAGTTACTAAGGGAGAATCAGAAGGCAGCACCTCAGCTGGTGAACATTTCTACACTCCCATTGGTTCTTCAATAGAGATCTGACAGGCTTAAGGTCAGCTGAAATGAGGATCCTGTTTCTTGGTGTGTAGAAGTGATCAATGGTGATTTATCTTCATATCCATTGTAGAAAGGTCAGGCAGAGCTCTTGAAGGCTGGGCTTAAAGTTTTTACAGTTGTGTTCTGGAAGCAAAAGTGGCAACTTTATTATTAAGTAATGCTGTTTTATTATTAAGTGATATTGTTTTATTACTATATACGTACAGTGCTAGGTAGGTATTTATGTTTTTATGTACATATATGCACACACACAATATACACCATGCATTTGTATATATATTTAGCATACAAACAGACATCTTTAAATACAAACTTTTCTGTGTTTTTTTCTTTATAAGTTGAGCCATTAATTACTTTCTTCCAGACTCTGCAGGCTGCTCTGACATTAAGGTCAGAGACAGCTTCGAAAATGTGCAAAGTGCATTAAGAATTTTCCCAGACAGATTAGGTACATACTTAAGTTTTACAAACCTAGTCTTAACCCTCTTTTTCAAATCTCCTTTTCTAGGAACTCCATTAAAGCATGAAGAACAATAGTTTGATTATAACTGCTGTAGGACAAAGAGCTGCATTACGTCCTGGTGTCACGCTGTTGATTTCAGTGAGATCTAGAGCGGAGAATGATTTGATGCAGAAGCTTAGGGCCAAATTTTGTCAGGTGACTAGAAAGATACCTTTAGATACACTCACCCACCTGCAACAAAACTGTTTGTATGGCGTAATTTAAAAAAAAAAAAAAAGACGAAAAACAAGTAGCCCCAAGTGTGACAGGCTGGATGCCCTTGCTAGAGAACTGAAGCTACGTGCAAGGGAGAGGTGTGCAGAAAAGCAGGAGGTTGTGTCTACGTTTAGGTTTGTCAGTGGCAAGACTGACTTTTCTATACCATCTCCTTCACAGCTAAAGCCCTAAAGAGCTAAGTTTCTGAGGGCCTCTGGAAAGGCAAGTGTTGCCATGCTGACATTTTGGCTTGGCGTAACAACGTGTTTCTGCACAAATATCTTGGTTGTTCCCTGACTGTGCTTTGGTTGGGTTTGCACCGTGGTGGATTAGGAACAAAAGAGGAAGCTTTAATTTACTGATTGCCTCCTGTTGCACAGAATTACATGCTAATGCAGACACAATCTGTAACGCCCTGGAAAAGTTCTCCTGCACACGCTGGTGTTACATTTACCTATGTAAGCAAATGCCCATCCCAGATATGCTAGAAATGGATTAAGCGTTGCTTTAAAAAAATAGCTTATTTGCAAAGGGTGTGGGTAACTGAGGTAAATATTGTTTGCACAGAACTGCAACCTGTCAAGCATGACTTTATGTTTGCATTTTTTTCATGCTGTTTTGCTATTCTTTTACTTCTGAATTCCCTGTGACAGTAGGCTATGGCTACACTGCTGGAGAGAGGCACACCGACAGCCACAGCTGGGACACAGATGCTTAGGAGCCCGGTAAACCAGCCTACCTGAACTCTGTGCTACTGTGGCTGCTTTCCAGTTGTTTTGTAGGTTAAAGAACTTCAACGCAAAGCTCATTCCAAAGTCTTGTGACTGTGCCGCTGTCTCTGCTGTCAGCACAGCCCTGTGTACGACACAGGGAATGCTTTCAGGTTTTGGTCCTAAATGGAGCAGAACTGATCCCCTGAGGGAATGGCTAAGAAATGAAAGCAAACATGATGTTGCAGCAATATGCGAATATATAATTATATGTGTGCAATTAAATGGTAGAATAATAATAATAAAAAAGTTACATTTTATGTAGCTGGATATCCAGTTGTAGATATCTGAATTTTGCATGCAAGTTCCCAAGATGCTTTCATGCATCAGTGATGCGTAGCTCTCCACGCCTTCAAGATCAAATTTCTCATCTGTATATACTACATAGAAATTTGGACACAACTGTCTCATTGTCATTTGATTCAGCCATTCTTATGACCTGAAACAACACAAACAAAGGAAGACATGTGAAATTAGTGGCAGACACACCATAGTCTGAGCATAGGCTAGTTTCAATAACTGCCAGGACAATTAATAGTTCTGGACCCACATTAACAAGATGATATAGCTTACCTTACAGAGTGGCTGCACAATCTGGTGATCTGTTGTGGTGGTGGTATGTAAATTTTTTTAGTTTCATACTGTTTCTTGTTGGTTGCTTGACTGTAAAATCCCAGGTATTCTTTTTGCAGTCATCTGGGAGATGCATCTCCACTGTTGCTCATGCTTAATTCTGAGAATCTGAACCTCTCTTCAGTGCCACTCCATCTCTGGGAACACTTTTTCTGGAGTCTCTAATGAGTACTTGGCGTGGCAGTGTCTGCTAACAAGCATACTCATCTATCTTTTGATTAGAAAGGTTTGTAAAGGATTACATCCATTCTCTGAAAAATGCGAACATTTCAAATTTTATTTTTAGCCCCAACAGGGCAAAATGACATTTCAGAATGGCCCACAAAACACCAAAGGACCTTATAAAATTGCTATGTCAGAATGTTGCATTTTGACACCTGGTTTCTACACAAGTCCATCAGGCACTTCTCATGTGTATTTAGGAATTTTTAGAGAAAGGGTCCAACAGTTACTTACATTCCTGTGAAATGTTTTCATTTCAGTGAATCACTTCTTTCTAACAGAATAGTTTTCTACCAGAAAATTTTCAACAGTTTTTACTCTTGGCTCCCAAACACTCTTTACCAATTATTATTGGACATTTTTCTTCTATATGTTTTTTGGAAAACCCATTATTATTCTTATTCTAGTGCTTGGTTATGATTTAGGATGTTTTTCTAGTTGGGGGTTGGACTAGATGATGACCAGAGGTCCCTTCCAACCCTGACCATTCTGTAATTCTGTGATTCTGTGACATGGCTTATCAACTCAAATATTGTGAAAAATATGTTGTTCAAACTGGTCTGTACCTTTGGATTTCTAATCCTGTTAGTTAATGAGTGCACTGCACTTTCTTTCTCTAAACCTCTCTCACCCTTTGTTTGGAAGCAAGGCAATAGCACTACTTTTTTTAAGGATTAGAAATTAATCTCATAAGTGCGTATACCCGTTGTCAGTTAATTACCTGTTGATGCCAAGAAGAGCCAGTTCTAGCAATATTTGGTCAGAAAGTTATGTAGTGCGGTGAACAGGACAAAAGAAAAGATACTCCTGCTGTTCTGTGGTCTTTGATTTGTCCAATCGTAGCTTTCAAGCATTTTCCAAAAACAAGTCACGGTTGTTATGTAAAGACCAGATTTGGCTCCTTGCTAAATAGGTTGGGGTTTGTTTTTGCATTTCCTGGATCTGCACTGTAATTTATAATTGAATTGAAGGAAGGTTTGCCAAACAATGGTCACACGGAGAAGATTTGAATGCTTCAGCTGATCTTTGGGTCCGGGAGGTTCTCAGAGATGTTGTTGAACTACCTGTGCAAGCGTGACTGAGAGAGCTAAAACTTAAAACTTATGCTGCTGTATTTCCTCCCCCTGAAAGATGGGGCATACAGTGTGCCTCTTGCTTCCCATGTGAGGGCTTTTCTTCTCATAAGTTGAAAGTTTCAGAGTTTCAGCCCTGAAGTGGCCATTGTCCCCATGAGCAGCATCACGTACTGGGGCAGCACAGGATATGCTGGGAAGTAGTGTGAGGGGAGGTGTGGGGGGATGGAGGGCAACAGTATCGTTTTCCCCAGAACATCCAGGGCTCGCAGTGCTGAGCCTTCCCTGTGTCCTGCTGCACTGGCTGCATGGGACCAAGGAACCATCGAGAAGCTGTCGATGCTCTGCTGGCAACGCTGCAGCAGGAGACTGGGAGAGAGAACTTACAGTCTCTACAGTTGCTGTCAGAAATGAAGCACATGGGAATTTCTCAATGCCAGCCACTTCTGGGCAGAATATCACCGTGGCAAAAGCAGGGAGGAAAGGCCTGTCTCAATTCTCACATAAATCATTCATTACCCCACTCATGAGGGCACGTAAGAATCACCCTTCTTCAGTTTTCCAATCTGAATGAATTTGAAATAAAACTAGTTCAAGATCCCCTACCTCCTCCACAGCTTTATGTACCTTTGTTCCTTCTTTATGTGTAGCTACCATTTATGTTATAGCCTCATATACTTTGCTTTTGAGAGTGAAGACATTGAAGAGAGTGCAGCCAACAGAGCTGCAAGGAACTGCTTTGCCAGAAAGTGCACTCAGGGAGAATGGAAACTATTTGTGAAGTTGGATTTAAATCAGTAAATAGTTTCAAGCAACAAGCAGTTTGCTTTTGAATTAATCAGATGAAGTTGAAGGGTTGTGTTACAAAAAAAAAAAAAAAAATCAAACGTGTTCATGGTTACATTTTTCAAGAATGTCAACTTCTGGTTTTGAAACAGATTTGATTTTACTTAGTAAAGTCTCTTCCAAAAGAAAAAATGAAATATTTCATTTTCAATTGATCACAGTGTTTCAGCTTAGCAGAAAATGAGTTTAGTCAGATATTTCATTAAAAAAAGGAAAAGCAAAAAAGCAAACCATGAAAACAAAAATCTGTTGTGAGCAGAACACACTTGGGATTTTCCAGTCTAAGCTTGGCTTCCCAGAGAAATACAAGCTTACATGAGTGCTCTGTATAACTGTGCAGCTTGCTTAATCATCAATTTTGTGATCACTGCCTGATTTGAAGCTGTCTTGGCTGAGCCGCAGATAGGCTGCAAAGATATTTCACTTTCTGCAAATTTGGTAAATAATGGGAGACAAGAAAGAGACTTAGGCTCATTACAGCGGAAGATAGGTCAAAAGAGAGGAGGAAGCACCATGATGATCTCGACTGAAATCCAACCTAGGGCAGCAGTGCAGATGTAATAAGGCAGTGAAGTTGAGAGCTGTAAGACCATCCACCCACCACGAGCTGCCATGGCTGCTGCTGCAATACGGTGCCCCATACATTGTCAACACTATCCATGCCCTCTGCAGCCTCTTCACCTGTTTTCTGTACAAGATATCAAACAATGGGCTTTCCTTCCTCAGCGCAGCATGTGAATATCACTCCATGGATTGTTGTGATTTATAAGTGATGGAAAGCATGCCAGAAAGAACAAGAACTGAGATGGATCCCTGTTTCCCCTGCACTGACACTCCCACGCCCGTTTACTGTGCTTCCTTGGCTAGATTTGTTTAATTCAAGACAATGTGGTTCAGCTATTAGGAGGAAAGGATGATTTGTTTGTATAGGTTGGTGAGAAGACAGAAATGAATAGAATTCTGTTAAAAGGTCAGTCACCTGCAAGGCAAAATCCAGAGGAAAACAGACAGCTTTTGATGACTCTCCCAAAACCCCAGTCTTCAAACAGCTCTTGAGTCCACACTGTACATAAACCCCCTCCATAGCAAGCAAGGGTTGAGGGTATTGTTTCGCCTCCACAGAAAGAAAAAGGAATAGTAAACACATGGCATTCCGTACCTGCATGGAAGAGAGGCCACATACTTGCTTTCGTGACGGAAAAAACGCTTTCCTAATCAGCACAACCATTTTCATCATGAAACCATTGTGCTGTTTTCCATTCAAAGGAATCAAGTCACACTGACTCTATATGAACAGCTTAAAGATCAGCAGAAACAATGAAGAGAATCGACCTTACGTAATCCTCAGCTGATGCCTGGGTTTGAAGTCTTGCCCATTGCTCCCATGCCAACTGCAGCAAAACAAGCTCTTTGACAAGACTGTACTATTCTTTTTCCAGATGTAGCTCTGGGGCAGGTGAAAGGCACTCAAGAAGGGGGACAAGAAGGAGCCACTAGAAGTTTTACTGAACGTGCCTTTTGCAGCTCTTCAGTTATGCATGATTTTATTATTATTCTGTTTTTATTCATAGTTCAAATAAAGGGACAAAATAACCCTCCTTTAATTCAGTTAACATTAGACAAGAAAAATAAATCTTTACATCATGTTCGGTGGAAATAAGTTCACAATATACTGTGCTCTTTAGCTTAAGGCTTTTACTGTACTTCAAATTGTTTGCTGGCACGGATTAACCAACAGAACTACATGCGTAAGCCCTTCTCTGCCCTTGCGGTAGGTAGATTTAACTTTGTCAATATAAAGAAATCTTTGCTAAAGCTTTCAGCTCACCTGTGTTTGTTAAACATGATTCTTATGTCCATATTCCTAACCAGTATTGAGCATTCTGTGGAATTCTGTGGTTTTGGGTAGAGTTCAATATCAGTGGACTTCTGTACTGAACCAATTTTATTCATAGGTAGAACTGGATGACTTGTGGAAAAAGTATTCACAACATTTCTTATGAAAATTTAATCACTTCTCATCTTAATGTGAGCCGTCACTTTTTTTTTTTTCTCTCCCATTAACACACCTGCAACACATCTAAACTTTTATTGGGATGAAATGACCATTATTTAGGTTGCTGTTTTTGTATCTACTGCACATTTGCAAACCTGGACGTCTACTATGTTTGCTGCTGCACAAGTGGAATAAAAAGACAATGACCTTAGAAGCCACGTGCAAAGAAAGGTGGAGGAGAAGAGGCCTGGTGACTTGAATTTCCTGACAGTGCTACCACCAATGACTGACCTGAGATGAGGGATGGCAGCTGCTGGGCCAGGATGAGCCTGTTGCCTCTAGAGTAGGGTACCCCTCTAGTACCTAGGGTACCTCTAGGGTAGTTACCCCTCTAGGTAGCTACTACAGCTAGAGTAGGTAGCTACTACCCAGCCCTACAGAAGTCGTATTTCACTAAGCACATTGAAATAAAGCAGGCATCAACTTGCTTTATTTTAAAGAGGAGAAATTATTTTTTTACCACAAGCTGTGAAATGTCTCTATTAAATAACAAGAACAGAAGGTATGACATGCAAAGCGTTTTCATGTGTAGGTCCCTATTACTAATTCATTATTTTAAGGATTGCAACGTGAGTACATTTTCACTGATTCTTGATGATTCATAAAAGCACACCTACAGTAAACAATTGTTCTCCTTTTGGAAACTTGGTACATAATAAAAAATTTAGAGAAATGGAGTTAAACGATTAGACCATCAATTTAAATATATAGCCATTGGTGCCAGGCTGTTGTTACAATGAAGGTTCTTCCTCTATAGTGTCGCATTAATGTGATTCAGATGAAGTTCTTCTAGTGAATTGCCTCCTCCCTCCCTCCAGAAAACACC
The DNA here is from genome assembly GCF_000708025.1 of Charadrius vociferus. Lineage (NCBI taxonomy): Eukaryota > Metazoa > Chordata > Aves > Charadriiformes > Charadriidae > Charadrius > Charadrius vociferus. The sequence continues at coordinate 4,890,375 of NW_009647401.1, read as the reverse complement.
CTTTCAAGATCATTAATTTCCATGTTAACCCCAGAAATCTGCAAGCTCTTTCTTCTTGTGGTATGTTATTTCTTGGATTTAAGTTAAGAACAGATAACATTTCGGAAAGCAAGGAATAACTGCATGTATGAATGAATTTACATGTACGCCTGTGTGCTTTTTCACAACTTACTGAACTTCACTCATTTCCCTTGGTTGTCCAGCAGGCTGTGAGTATCCAGCTGCTTCTATCCCAAGTGAGAAAAACAGGTGAGACCACATGAGCCTTCTTGCTATTCTCCATCAGGTTTTGCAGCTCCTGTGTTATATCAGTCACTGTGAACTTTTAAATGGGTGGCAGGGCAAAAGACAACGGGTGAGACATTCTGCTGTGTGCTTCCTAAGTACTCTGGGAGGCAATGTGGCAGGCGGGCAAAGAGCCAGGGTCTCATCCGTGCTGAGATGGTCTGAAGGAGCTGAAACCTGGCTCAGCAAGGAGTTCCTGCAAGATCAGCTGGATCCTGCAGAACTGGTACAGAGAAGTGGCTCTTGCTCCAGGCCAGCTTTCTACTCTGTTCCCTGGTGCAAACAGGGAATACGTTAGGAGAGAGAGTGAACATGTGAAGCATTTGCAGGGCAGTAGTTCACTATTACTGTCCTCTGCGGAGACGATATCTTTATCACAGCCATGGCGTGTGCAATATGAGTCCCTCCTCAGTTCTGTCCTTTGCATGTGATAAATGGACTGCTGGTGAATGCTCCAAGGTGTCAGCACAGCAACAATCAGCTCCCTAAAGATCCCCCTCTGCCTGGTGGAGACTGTCAGTAGAAGAGGATCTGGTTGTGTGGTTTTTTCTCTGCCTGAGAACCAACACTTTTGTCTAATTTTCAGACCAAAGAGACTATTCCAATTGTGACATCTGACTTTCTAGATAACAGGGGCTTAAAAAATGACCAGGGAAAAACTAACTGACCCAAGCAGTTAGCTTCATTACATGATAAAGTAAAGGCACAGACGCCAAGAAAAGGAGGATTTACTACTTTGTTTTCACATGTAAAGCAATGGATATTAATCTGCCTAAAATAAACATATTTTATGTTTATGTAAGTATATGTGTCTATACATATATACATGTATGAGCTATTATCAGATTCTGCCCTGCCTCACAAGACAAGGATGTATGAAAATGTGTCTGTCACTCGTTAACTGTCTTTTTCCTTATATATAAAAACTTAGGGCTTGCTTGTTCTGAGTATTAAGAGATTTCAACTCCAATATTAACAAAAGTAACCTAAAAGATCCAAAATATTCTACTTTGACTAGTTTGCATTTCACTGCATAATACAAATACACATAGGCTCAAGGATAACCTGGCTAGAGAGCACTTGAATAATGGCAGTTGTCATTTTATAATTTTCTACTTTGATAAGTACCAATTTTAGGTCCTTTTGAAAGAATGTAATTTACTTATTTAAATACCTTACACAATTTAAATTTACTGTGATTTTTGCCTACTATCACCTTTTCTCAGTGGAAGCAATCATTGCTCTGGTAATAGAAATTAGAATTCCAGTGGAAAATGTGAGTAAAGTGAAGCAACATGAGAATCTTAAAAAAATGCTGCCATTTACAAATTCATTTGAAAAAAAGTTTCTTTTCCACTATGAAACCTGTAGGAATAGGTAATACAACATTTCTGATATATTGACAGTATTTGGTATTTTTCTATTTATATGATGGTTTTGATTGTTGATTAAAAATGGCTGATAATCTCAGCTGTGGATTTCTCCATGCCTCCTATCACCAAGCAAAAGAACACAGCTGATAAAATAGCAGAAAATGAGATATCTGAAACGTACCATGCTGTATTTCTTTGTGAAACTCATTTAGTTATGAGGAGTTGTGGTGGGAATGAATGTACTGCCATTCAGTTTAGTAAAGCTGAGTATAACTAAAAGCACAGACTGTATATCATGTGGATGCATGAAGTTCATGTGATTATTATACTTATTACTAAGATGAACAAGTCCTTTTGCAATACTGACAAAGGCTAGAATATTAATATATTTATAAGATGTTGAAATGTACTGCAGCTGTCATGAGTAGTAGCTGTAAAATTGGCCCCTTTCTTCTGTCTGTACTTGAAATTTCTTACATTTAAAAAGAGGAGCCTTGAGATCTCCCCCAAGTTTGCCTGCTGTGGCACTACAGTGGAACATTTGCTAATATATTAGATACTGTCATGATGAAACTCAAGCTATAATCTGCCAAGAAAAGAGGTTGCCAGGTCAATCTTCTGATAAGTACAGCTGACTTGCTTCAATACAGCAATGGAAAATATGCAAATTCACAGGGTGACTAATTACCCCTTGGGAAAACTTAAGCAACTGGTCTGAACTGTCCTGTAATTAAAACCATCCAGATAATGTAAATAATTGTCTTGTAAACATTTCGCATTGGAAACTTTCTGCAACGACTTATTCTGTGGCCAGGCTTTGTATTTGCCAGACTTTTCAATGCATTTTAAGCTCATTAAGGTTTAGCTCTGGCCAAGGACTTTCTGTCCCAAGTCACCCAGTGGCAGTCATGGCCAGAGGCTTGAACTATGACACTGCTAACTATCCTTAGCTGAGGGGGCAGCACATCACACCTCTGTGCTCCCCAGCATCAGCCAAACCAGCAGCGAGAGAGGGGCAGCCGGACTTTTCAGGCGCACCTGGAACTTCAGTTGCATCTACTGAGAGCCGGAGATGCAGTAATGGGGGGAAAGAAACCGGGGAAGAGAGGGGGCTTGGGATGCATATGTATGAAAAGCAAGGGTACCAGGTGTAACTAAAGTCAGTGGACCATAACTTTGTTTTGTAAAAGCTCGTGCTTTGTTTTCTTGCCTGATTTTTATCCAAAAGTGTCCCTCTGAAAACGTTAATAAAAAGGTGATTCAAAAGACTGTTATCCCCAGCTGGACTTCTAATCTAAGCAGTAATAAACTCTGTGTGCGTGGAGGAAACTGTAAATAAGTACTTTTATTACATGAAGTGACAGAGGTGGTTCTAGTTCTTTGTAGATTAAGTTCAGTGATGCTGGGAAAATTGCTTTTACTAAAGATTTGTCATTGATCATAATATTTCCCTATGTGACATGCTTTGAATACATATTCTGGACATCTGCTAATGGGCACTGGCACATGGAAGTCCAGTTGCTCCCTTCCAGCTTCCAGCTCTTGCCCTCTCAATATCAGAACAAACTCACTGGTGACTGTAGAAGCTCTTGCATCTCCTGGTGATGATTTGCAGAGCTCATTTATTATCTCATGAGATAATAAATAATATTGCCCTTGGAAGGGGATTTGGCTTGTGCAGAATGAGAGCTACTAGATGAGGAGGAGAAGATGTAACATTTAGTAGCTACTCATCAACTGAGCATTGCATAGTTCAGGCCCTGAGTGAGGCGAGGGCAGATGTAATCTGTAGTTGCAATCAAAAAAAATCTTTGCCATAAGGCATACACCTGGGACAGCTGAAATAAGAAAGGATAGGAAACTGTGATTCTGCAGTTTGCTGGTTTCTTGAACGCTTGAGTTTGCAGCACAGTATCTGTATGTATGCATGCATATGTGTATGTGTGCTTTGTGCCAGAGATTGGTCACAAGAGAGCAGTGAATCAAAATTCTGATTGCATGGGAGTTCAGCCAGATCTATGTTCAATAATGAGCTTGAATCTTTGTAACAAGCAACCAGCTGGGCTGAATGACATCCTGTTCTGTGGTGCTTAGAATTCAGTCCTGAATCTGAATGCAGCTGAGCTGTGGAGCTTTAGTTCACCTCACATATGAAGTAAAGACAGGTTCAGGAAGTAATTGGTTGGTGGTCCAGAAGGTTAGAACTTTGTTTACCTACAGAAAAGGTACAGGAGAGACCAACACACAGATTTCCTTCTGCATTATGCTGAGGCATCCCCTTCTCCAAAACTGTTAGCTAGTTTGGCTGTGAGTAGGTATGTCCCAGAAAAAAGGGTTGGGAAAGATCAGAATTTGTGATTTGCCTTAGTTCCCAGCCCTCTTGAACAAGGTCTCAGCAGAGCCTTTCAGAAAGTTTGAAATGTTGTTGGCTGGGAGCTGCTCTTTTGCTGAGACTCAGCTGCCAAAAGGAATTGCTACCAATCAGTATCCTCCATCAGCATTTACAAAACATTTGACAGAACTTACCACAACTTCAAAATGGGGCAGAAGAGCAGGACAGGGACATTTTTTCCTATTCTAACAGTTCATATTGCTATTTCTCCAGTCTCAGTGTTAAGAATAGTCTGTAGTGTATAGTCACAGAAGAGAAAGTAGCCTCTTACCAAAACCCAAGATGGGGCAAAGACCCTCTTATCACATCCTATAAGAGGATGAATCACTCACTAGAAGCACATCACTGCCTGATCCTAGGCCAGCTGCCTAATTTTTTGATGGCTCGCATTACAGGAGCTGAATCCAATCCCATTTGTTGAATGTTTCTCTCTGCAGACCCTCTGCAGGGGGCTTTAACAGAACTAGGACGTTATTCTGAGGACTTACAGTGAACCCTAATTGAGTAAAAAACCCTCCTAGGAGGTTGATCTGGAGCTGTCTCAGTAGGCTTAGGTTGTTCTAGCACCACTGATGGGAGCATAGTGTCAAAGTCCAGCTTCGCATCTTTTGTAGTCCATGATTTTTTTATGGGCTGGATCTTTATCTTACTGCATTGTCTCCCTCTCAGGAATTTTTAGAGATATTTCTACTGGATGTAATCTCCAAGGCAAGAGTTACATATTTGCTTTTCAAGTTGATGAAAGCTAACTTTTTGCAAAATTTGTGAAACAGAGGTGGATCCAACCTTGAGTCAAACGACAGAGCACACACACCACAGCACTTTACACTGTCAAATGGTGAAGGGCCTTGTATCCCTCCTGCATCTCCTAAAACAGGTGGGGGACACTGAAGTCCTTTCAGTTCCACCTCTAAATCTGTGCTTGGTTAAAAACAGAACTAAAGTAAGGGAAGTGGTTGCAGTTTGGGCTATCAGAAGTATGTTTAAAGGGCGTTTGTTAGCATTAGATACTTTTCCAGTCCAAAGCACAGAGGAAAGATGTAAATGTCTCAGAAGAAACTCAGTTTCTGTTCCTCTGTCTCTCCTGTGGGTCACCAAATGTTGTGGAAGTCAGCCTGAAGCTCTGTAACACTCACACAACCATTCTCTACCTAAATCTGGGGCAGCTGAAGTCGCATCCATTAGAGCTATTCTGGCAACAGAAAATGAAAGATTCTGAGGTTAGATTACGTCGGAGAAGAGTCCTTTTTCATTCTCACAGTGCCACTGAAGTTACATCAACATGGCAGGTTGCCCGTTCTCATGTTAAATTAATCCAAGGAGAGCTGCATACTGTGACAATTAAATACCTCCCAGTACCCTACCTGTTTCACTTAAAACCACCTGGCTAATCTCCTCTGCACTCTCTGCCTGTATAAGTCTTTACAGTGGAAAAAGAGTAAGCTCTGTCTGTGCTGCAGGAGTTCTCCTGGGCTGCTGGCTACCACCTAGAGAACTGAACAAAGGGCCTGTTAAAACTCATCTAGTTTCTGGTTTTGGGGGAGGCCGCACAAGTACCACAGAAACATTTAAATCACTGTTAAGTTGCCAAAACATAACACAGTATCATCCTTCAAAAGTGATTTGTCATGTATCCAGAAAACTACAACTTCTTCCTCTCAGATATATTTTCACAGATAGAGAACCATGTTTCTGAATATTTGCAATGTAAGGATTGTCTGATTTGGGTTCGGTTTGGGTTTTTTTTACATTTTCTTTATTTGTCACATGTCTTGCTATCATGTTTTGAAACTGTACTCTTTACTGTTTTCATTGTCATGGAGTTTGGAAACCCAAGAAAAAGATCAAGTCTCCTTAGTGTCAGGCATTATAATAATACAGGGGGGAAGGGTGTGTGTGTTTTACAAAGAGCTATAAGATAACTGAAAATCGAGAGGCAAAAGACAGATACATCCAGAACAATAGGTCCAGTAACACAGTACTGACCAACAGGTCTCAGATAACCACCTCAGCACATCAGCAGCTTCACCATTGCCAAGTTTTCTGGGGGAAAAAAAAACAAACAAAAAAACAAAACAAAAAAACGTGGAAATGTGGAGAAGAGTTTCTTGTGATTGTTTATAGAGAACTTCCTAGTGCTAACTACCTAATGCAAATGGTAGCATGAAGTAAATAATAAAAGTTCTTGTTTCCAAACAAATGCAAATCAAAGAGGAAGGACCTGGGTAGTCAGTGGATGACAGAAACACTGAGAATGGAAGATAAGAAGTCAGATAGGAGGGAGAGCAGGGAAAACCGGAGAGAGAAGAAATCACAGAATCACAGAATCACTGAAGAGGAGAAGCTGAGGTGTAGGTGTTTAGCATAGCCAGCAGCTGAAGGGAGCAGGTCATGTTGAGTTCAACGGTGTCAGATCATGGCAGAAATGAAGAAGAAACAGTGCAAGAGAGAAATAGGCATGAGATGATGAAAGTGTTAAGGGGACCAGACATATGAGATGAAGAGTGTAAGGCTGGAGAGAAGCCAGGGCTGATGGCAAGGCGAAGAGAGACCAGGCCAGGCTAAAGCAGGACAGCAAGGGTCTGAGGATTGCATTTGGCTTGATGGGAGAGAGGGAGAGATTGCAATGGAAAAGGTAAAACACAACCAGAGCCACAGAGACGTGATCCCAAAGGGGAAAGGAGAAGGGCAGAGAAAGGGGAGAAATGAGAGAAGACGGGAAGGGTGAGAACAGTTGGCAAATGGCAGGCAGGCAAGGAAGGGAAACACGCTGGAAACCTTTCAGTGGGCACATCTGAGTAAGCTGATAGAGGGAACATTCTGCAAAGCAGCAATTTCCTGTGTTTTCCTATTTATAGGTATCTTATTTGAATGACCTAGATAAAATTGCAGTGTTCTCCATTACTTCTCTAGTACAATATTGACATTTATTTTGTGGGTGTGGAGATGTGCATGACTAAGAAAAAAATATTTCAAACAAGGAAATGGCATTAGTTTTATCCATCCCTTGCTGCTTGTCTAGATGCTTGGTATTTCAGAGGTTGTGTCTATTGGAAGAAACAGCCTTTTTTTTGGTGCAGGGGTATCATGTTGAATGGCGCATGGAAAATATTTTCCCTCATAAACACAGTGGGAACTTGCACAATAACTCCTAAATATTTCATACTTGCACATGAACCAAACCACTGGGCCTGATTCCCCACCATACTGCTTCAGTTTTCCACTGCGTGAAATCTACTGACACAAGCAGACTTACACTAACGTAGCACTGGAGTAATGCAGGAGAGATTCCCACCTCCTAAATGCATCAATGGGGCATTTGCTATTGTACAAACTCATGCCATTGGGTGTTTTTAAGAGGTTTCTGGGAACAGTAAATTTATATATGGCTTTTGCTTTTTAAAACAAACAAACAAACAAACAAAAATCCTCCAGGGGTTAGAAGAACCAAGCTAGAGAGAAGCAAAAACTGGAATGTGCAAATTTAGATCCATATTTTCCCAAAGTGTTTGGTTTGTGCTCATTATAGGCAAAACTGTAGCCACAAAAACCAAATGCAAATTAACACCAATAATATACAGATCAGCCCTTGGCCAAAAATGACACTGTAAAGAAGAAAACAGAAATCCTAGGGAGACCACTCAAGCCACTGTGCACTTGTCTTTCAAAAAGAGAATTTAGTCCTCAAGAGCGCTGTTGTCTTGAGCATGCTCAAAACTGCTGTTCTGCACCAACCCAGAAGAGGTGTGAGAGCGTGGCAAGATCTCACCACAGTTGTGAATCAATATATCAACACTTTGAGGACCACTTCAAAGAGCAGCAGACAACCGAGTCCTTCGCTGCTGTTACTTAGTCTGGTGTGTCTTGTCTAAGGCTGAAAAAGGAGATGGTGGTTATTCTGAGCTAAACCCTGACCTGGGACTACCCGTTCATTCATCTGTTTTAGGAAGCCATTTGTTACAGTCCTACCCTCTACCTACATCACAGGGTTGCCCTTTCACCTTCTTGCTCCGTTATAGATCATTATATAAGCTTCCTGTTAATCCCTTTTTGGGTGTGTTGGGATAGAAGAACACCATTGAGGAGAGGCGTTGCTATGCTGCGTTTGTAAATTCTGCTGTGACTCTTTTGTGGCTTATTACCATGTCTGAATACATGCTTAATGCTGAGCAAGGAAGAATACAGAATGCATCGGTGCCAAACCAAGCACTGAAACCACACCCCCAACACCCACCAAGTTGTGTGATTTAAAAACACATGATTTTAAAGAATAGCCATGCTTAGATTTCCTTCTTCTTTTTTTTTTTTTAATTAACTGAGGATTTACATATTTTCGACCTTTCAGTGGTGTGTCTAAAGCCTCTTGGCTTTCTCTTAAATGAAAGTTGAGATTTCTCAGTAATCATTGGACTTCTGAGGAAGCCTTTAGGAATAATGACTCTAAAGTCAGAAGAACTAGTTACAACACATCCATACCCTAGAGATCCGGCCTAAATTAGAGCCAAGTTCTGCTCCAAGCTGTAGGGGTATGAGTGTGGAGTAGCAGACATACAGATTTACTCCACAAAAACTGAAAACATATGTATACTGAAATTATAAGACCCACATGTATCTGTATATTTTTTCTTCCTTGTTAATTAAAAAAAAAACACAACAACTAGATAAACTAGAATAAATAGTATTATTTTGCAAAAACACAGACTATTTTCCAATTCAAAATGTATTGAGGTATTAACCAATGATGTTGTCTAGACAAATATAAGCTCGAATGTAGCCTTGAGCCAGTAGCTGTTGTTACATCAGTCTGCTCAGGGCATGTTCATCCCAGGATGAAATTTAGTTTACTGAGGAGACCCAAGCTGTTAAGTTCCACCCATTGTGCAGTCCAGTCTAACAGGATTCATTAGCTGGAGGATTCTCTGGGCCAGCACTCAGCTGACATGGCTTTTCAGCTTGTTTTCCATGTAGTAAGTGACCTGGCACTGCTTGTTCTGGGCCTGGCACAAGGGGTATGAACTTGGATGGTTCTGCCTCTCTCATACCTTAAGAGTCTGGCTTACAACTTGGGCTTCTAAAACAAATCCAACTAATAGTTTCTCCTTGCTCTCCTTCACTTCTGGTGATTGGATCTGCAGTAGCTATAGGCCATGAGTCCATATACCTCTTTGTCCCCTTTGGGAGGACCAGACCAGGTGGGAAGCAACCTTTCCAATATTTATGAGTAGATGCTGTGGCTAGATGCTTTGCAAAGGATGCAGTAAGCAAAGAAAATATCTGGTGCCTTTTATTCTTACTCACGTTATGCTGGCTGTGTGTTTAACCGAAAATGTGCTCTATATATAGGTTGACTTTTGATTTTATTGCTATCAATGGCTTTATAATTGATACATTTATGTTGCGTGAGGTATATGCTATCTCTCTCTACCTGAAAATCATCACTGCCCACAATAAAATAAAATAATATAATATAATATAATACAATATAATACAATACAGACTCTCAGCTGATACACTGTTGCTTGTTAACTGAGAAACCTCTCCAGAACAAGTCAGATAGAGCAGGGAAAAAAGCACTGAAATGAGGTTGTGGGTGAGTAACAGAAGAGATGCCCAGGCATGGAAGATGAATGGTCATTAGAGAGTAAGTGGAGCTATAAGTGGTTATTTAGGAGCCCCAAGGATTCCTGGCTGCCAGTTGTCAGTGCTAAAAACATGTATTGGGCGGGACATGTGGAGTCAGCTAATGCCTGTGCCAGTGCTCCATGAACAAGGAACTTGAGCACCGGTAGGTATGTGGCTGGAGGACTGATGAAGTCTTTTTGGCTCCCACTGGCTGCCTCATAGCTCACTGACATTTTCCCTCCTTCCATAACTTAATCTCTGTCTGCAGAGCTGCTTCCTTTGCACGCTATCCTGTCTTTATATACCTCTATAACCAGAATCATTATAACATCCAAAGTGGAATATCTGGCCCTTGGTCCTTCCCCGCTGTGTTGCTGTTCTACGGTGAGGGCCCGGTTGGGTACCAATCCCTTGCAGAGGGGCTGCCAGCTTCAGCCTCTTTCCCAGGTCTTCTTCAACGACATACTTCAAACAGCCTGCATAAATCAGACTGCCTCTAGGCTTACTGTCCAGCCTGAAGCTGAACTTATTTTTCCATTTGTGTTTACTGAAACCTGCAGTTGGACACATTAGGCAGCCAAAATGATAAAGTCTTTACCTGATTCCTGTAGATTTTTTTTTGTTTTTCATTTTCTATGGAATAACCAGGCACCTCTAGCTTTGTCAGGGGAGGTAAATTGCAGAGGCAATTCATTTTCTCCCTTCCCTCCTCTCCCTTCCTGCCCTCAAAAATAAGAAACAAAATGATTCCTATTAAGGTAACAGCAGATAAACCAGACCCAATTGCTTTACTGTACTGGCAGTAAGCACACTGCTCTGCACAGAAATTGCCTGGTTTATGGTGCTGTTTGCCTTATGTTGAGGGAGAGGAGATAGATCTTCAGAATAAGGTCTTACAAAAACATGGACTTCTATGGCAGAGCGAAACTGTAAGCTGCCTGCTAAAGTTGTATATAAATGAACCCCATGACAGTTCACATTACAGTTATAAATATAAAAAGGATAGAAAAGGCCTGACCTGGCACCCCAGCTGGTTTTTGCAAGTGTTATTTTGCATTCCTTCGAGTCAAGTGAAAATCCCCAAACACTGGCCAGAGTCCAGTGATATTTCCCCGTACCCTGGCTCGCCTCCTTGGCCGGGTTTGGAGTGCGACGGTGCATCGCAATTGGTGGTTTTTCTGAGCCCTTCCAGCCGGCGTGTGTAGCCAGGGAGCATAACCGGGGATGGCAGTGACTTAGAGCCTTGCTCCAAGGCTCTTCTTGGCAGTGCAGGATACACGTGCCCCCAGCACCTTACGTGCAGACGAAAGCCAGCCGGACACGTACCAGGCAAACTGAATGTTGAGGAAATGGTGTCGCCCAAGCTGGTGTCATCTCATTTGGGTGGCAAACAATGTCATAGGGCTAGGGATATGAGAGCATCTGAAATGCCGGGGCAGCTTTACCTGTTCTGGGAGAGGTCCGCTTCTTGTTTCAACGTGACCTTCAGGACCTGCTTAGGAACTGTTTGTGGCACGGCATCAGGTGTCTTTGCATCTGAAAACCAGAATTTAAGTGTTGTACAGAGAAATGAGTTAGGACTACAGGACTGAGAGGAAGGGAGTCTTACACAATGGTAAAAGCATAAGGCAGAGAGTCCAGAAGGTCACTTACAGAGGCACATACCTGATCCTACTGACATCTCTCTGCCTCTCAGTTCCTCCCTTATACAGTTGCCATAGACCTTGAGGGACATATTAATCCTGTGACTTCTTTGGAAAAGCCCTTGGGGACCCACAAAGCAAGGCTGTCCTTGACATATTTGAGTATCACCCTACATGGCAACTCTCAGAGCAACACAGGCCAGCAGTGAGGTGTCTGCATGGGCCACTACTGCAACTCAGAGAAGATAACAGGGCCACAGACCATCATCTGAAGCACTTCAGGGATCTCTTCTCCTCCTTCTTTGCACCATAGTTACTGGTTTCCTTCACAACCCTTTGACCCAGACAAACATTGGAGCTTTCTATTAATCTCAAGAGGTAGTGAGAATCCCAGATGGCTGCAGTCTTATCCGCTTCTCCTGAGCTTCAGGGACGCAGTGTGGTCTTTTCTGTAACTCTGATCTCCCAGCCTCAAAACAGGCTGGTTTGTTTGGTCCTTTCATTTAATGATTGTAAGATCCCCACTCCACACCATGGCCAGAAGGTGAGAAATGCAGTGGGTGTGATGTTGGAAAGGATTCTTCCCTTGAATATATACTGTGGAAAGAAAAAAGCCTCCTCAGTGACTCAAGAGCAGCTTCATTAAGCGGAGGGGGGAAAACCACTGTTTGGGCTTTCCTAAGAAACTTCTGCTAGCACAGCAGCCAGGACATCTTGAGAAAGAGGTTGTTTCTGTGTCACAGGAAGAAAGGGTCCTACAGTTTGTCATTAAGGTCAGGATAAGCATCCAGGCCAGAAGTTCTTAACATCTTGTGGTTTATCACTAAGAAAACAAGGACAAATGAGTCACTTGTAGCCCAAAATCTAAGAAAAGTGGGGAAAAAAACCCAACCCAAAACTAATAAAAGTTTTTCCTCATATTCTGTAGTCCAGTTTCAGATGGGAGGCTCTGTGAGACATCGTGTAACTGCAGCTTGTGTGTGGCAGAATTAAGATGACTTGATTAAACCTGCATGGCAGATGCAAGCTGGAGGAGAAGGCGAAATGGATAGGATATTTTGACAGACGTGGGGCAAATGTGTCCTGTGCTTCTGTTCAGGAGCTATTTTAGTTTGCCTGTGGAGCAAACAAGGCAGTATCTCTCAGATAAAGAACTTTTTTCCTGTTCCTTCAAAATCAGAAGTTTTAAATGTTTAGGAAAAGAGAGAAGAAAAGAAAATTAATATGTAAATAGATGAGCCACCCTTTTTTATAGAATATAATAAACAAAGCAGTTTGGGGTTTAGGATTAAGGAGTCAAAGTATGTTTGTGCTGGCATACAGATAACTTCTGAGAATGTCTGAGCTGGAAAGAAGCCTTTGCTCACATCTGTGAGCTTTCACAAGGGAGCAGAAATCACCCAGCTCCCTGTCCTCACCGGCAGGCAGTACCTGGTGACAGTGTTTTACTTTCTACTGACGGTAACAACACCCCAGGACAACTCTTCACCAGGCAGTCAGCAGGACATACATCTTGGTTTGGTCTGGCCACATTGCATGCACAGTTAATCCAGCTGCAACTCCCATCACAATCAAAAACACTGATTTAGATCATAGGAAGACACTACCTTGCTATTTTAGTCACCCAATTCTTTTTATGTTAGCTGTTACACCAAGACTCAACTTCCAAACTCTTCTCTGCAGGTCAGACAGGTACCCATGAGGGTAAGGACCAGCTAACAGGGCTGTCATCGCTGGCTGTCCCAGTGCCAGCAGGAGCACCTGCTAGACACCAGTGCCAGTTGCTGGCCGTGCCAGCAGGCAGGTGACTGAGTAAGGAGCACTTCAGTTGGGGAGATGTTGTTGCAAGCTATACTCACCACTTTACAGAGACCAGTTTCTTACAACTCTTATCTAAAAGTGCCCTGCATCAGCAAGGATGCTATAGTTTCAGCGTGACTACAAAATGCATATGCTGCCCAGGTGCCGGGACGTAGCTGCAGTCCATCAGCCACGTGGGCGTCGGGTCGGCAGCGAGCAAGCCTCAGCACAAGCCCAGTCAGCACTTCTGGAGGCAGATGTAGCTCTTGGGACCAGCACAAACTTTCTCACCTAACTTGCTGACTCAGGATGCTTCAAGACGGTGATCTCATGTCCCTTTTCTCTAATCCTCTCTCCCCTTTCAGGAAGCAGCTGTTTACTGCTCTTTTGCTGGCTAGCTGGTTACCTTTCCTGGTTTCGAAATCAAAGGCATGGCTAGTTGTTATGCTCTGTCACAGGTCCACTTGTACTGACCCTCAAAATATTCTCAGCTTAAGGGCCATCTATGATTACAGTCTAGAGAGCCAGTCAGAGAGACAGCATTTCTATTCCGTAAGAATTCACAGGGATTTGACATTTGTTTTTATTCTGAACTGGAATGAAAATTCAATACATTCGAACCTTCCATGTCACTGAAATTCTTAGTATTACTTCAAGGAAATTTTTTTTTTCTATAATGTTGCGTCATTTGCTAAGGTAACAATATTTGCCTTCAGTAATGCTGAAACATTACAGTATAATTTCAGATAAAATTTATGAAATATCAATATGTTAAATTTAATTTAGTGATTCATTTCAATATATTGACTTCATAATGAAACATGAAAATATATCTAAATGAGGAATTAAAAATATTTTGAGTGCATCAAACATAATTGGGAAAATAGAGTCAACATATTTAAATCCGATTTTTAAAATGTAGTGGAATTTAATGTATTTTTGCAGCATCATCTTTGTGACAAGAGACATTTTTCTGTCTTCTGTCCAAAAACTATGGCTGGTTCTAACAATCAGATGCTGTCCTGCTTCAGCCAAATGGAGTATCTTACCCTGCTCCTTAGTGCAACAGTTCCAGCTTCCTTTCAGCCACTTGTCGTTCCTTTGCCTGTAGCTGCTGGGGGACTGTTTCTGGGTGCGGGACGGTGACCTACAGTTCTCTGCGGGACCCCTCAGTTACACTCTGTGACAGAACCCTACCACTACAGCTCCCTACCACAACACGCTGCCAAATACCTATGAAGGAAGGGCTCCCAGGCTGCCCACGTGCCAGCTGTTTCAAAGCACTGTGTGAGCACTGCCCCACAGTCGAGGGACTCATCCCCATCCCCTGGTCTCACCCAGAAGCAGTTGTACTGCTTCTCCTTTTCCCGCTGTTGGCAATGCCCATATTTTAAGGAAACCTTTGGGGGCTCCTGTGGCAAGATACATGTTGGGACCATTCAGGCACTTTAATTAGTGGAGAATACATCTGACTTCAGACCTTTGCTTCAGGAAAAAAACCCTATTAGGCCAGCATTCAGCACTAGCCTGCCCTCTTTTCTAATTAGTTTCTGTTCTGTGCTTAACATGTGATCTTCTAACTCTATGGCATTTAACAGTATGGACCTCTGTTGCCCCAGAAACTGCTTTCCTGTCCTTGAGACACAGCAGTCGGTTGCAGTGAAAGGACTCAGACACGCTTTTTATGTGAAAAAAACCCCATGGCCTAGTGGCAAGAGAAGAAAATAGAAATGTCATGAGAGTTTCTCTACGATGGCATCCAGACTGGCTATCTTTCTGGAAATACCAGAAGGTCCGTCCATTCTCTTAGACTTTGAGGAAGAAATACATGAGACATGGTTAAAGAAGGTGATTTTGGAAAGTGACCGTAGGGCATTAGCACTGCATGCTTTGCTGTGTGAATGGTAAACCTTATGAAAGTGCCCAGACTTCTGGACAGGTGCATTTTGTGTAAGCTACTGTTAAAAGGAGATTAGGAAATAATTCAGATATGTGAATTCTCCCACTCCGTCTGCAGATTTATGAAAAGTTTAATGTATGACCTCTCTCGATTGGTCTCTTGCTGTTTGTACCTTCTTCTTGCTTGCCAAATTATTTTAAAAAGAGAGCAAAGGTGCTTGGCCCTTTGTTTTTGCTGTGGAGAAACTATTAATTATGGTGTTAAGAAGTAGGGTATTATTGGAAGAATGTGTGAGATCACACACTGACATCAACAATATCCAAAAGAAGGAAAAACTGAGACTAGTTCAGGGTTGTGGCAGAGCTCAGAGATAAACTTACCTAAGCATGAAAGGGGACATCTCATGTTTTGCATTCAAGGTAGGATATGAAACTAATAACAGGCTAAATCCAAACCCAAGAAGAGATTTAGGCGTTGTGAATTAAGTGAGCATCTTTGCATCTGTCTGATACTTAAAGCCTTTTGGAATGTGTTTATGTATTTTGCATTAAAAAGTCAATGAATAAAATGAATAAAAAAATGAAATAAAAAATGAATAAAGGTGGGGACCTCTCTCTTTCAAGAGATCTCACTGAGATACAGTTATGCTCCTCCAGCTCACTATCACTCTCCAGCCTTGTGAGCTTCCTCTTGGCCCGACAGTGGCTAATCTTGACCAGGAGACACCTTACCTTATTAGTTTTCCTGCCATGGACCATCTTCTGAGGATGTGGAAGGTGACACCCTGTTCCCCTCAGCCTCAAGAGACCTGAACATACACAGGTCTTTGCCTCCTATGTAAGTGCTTTAACCACAAGCATTCAACACAGTGGAGTGACAACTCCTCATCCAGGAGCAGCAGCAGAATGAGCTGTGTGTCTGTGCTTGAGTGGGTGACTCGGGTGCCTAAGTTTTGGAAGCAGCTTCAAAGTACAGTTTACTCTTTCACCCTGGTGTACTATTCAGGATGACCTGCAGGATAGCATCTCATGCCCTGAGAGTGACAGGGTTGCACGTGAATCCCACGCTTCAGCCTTTGCCTCTTGGCTGTCTTACGGGCTCTGGTGTTGTGTGTCCAGTCTCACCACCTCTAAACTCTCTGTTTGCAGCACTGGGAAAATAAGTGGCTTAGACAAGGCTGTGAATTCCACTCTCATAGCCAGGACCTTCGAAATTCGAGGGTGACAGTGTGTGGTATTAGCAGGCCTATATCCATTTACTTCTTAGAAGTGGAAAAATAGCCTTCGGATACAAATGCTGTCATAAAACAGGTGTGGGAGTGGTAACAAATTTTGTCCCCACTGACCAGCGTATCTCAAACTGTAATTTCAATTAAGTCAAAAATACTGCAAACAATTGGGCACAGTGACAAAGGGAAGCCACTGTAAACACACCACAACCCAAGAAATAATCATGAGCCCCCATACCCAGATTAGCTGCTCCTGAGCAACGGTTTCTCTCCCAGAATCAGAAAGGAAAGAAATTCAAAGGAATAACCCCCCCCCCCTTGTCTTTCCATGCCTTTTAGACTGTAAACTTTTTCAGACATAAATTTTCTTATTGATACTTTGGTACAAAGCTAGCAGAGCAGAATCCCTAAAACAGAACTTTAAAATGTACATTTTTCAGTTAGTATAAATGTTTACTACTTCTGAAGATAAATTCTATGTGTGTAAGTCACCATAGGCTGGACCTCAAACACTTTATCAACTGGTATCATGAGGCAAATTGAAGTCTCTTCCTGCAGAGTTCCATTTTTTGCCCCCTTTTCTAGTTTCCTCCTCATTTGAAATGCTTCATTTTGCACGTTTCTCTTTGTTGAGTATTTTTAAAATGCTTCTGGGAGAAACATTTTACAAGAGGGGAGGATGCCCCGGGCTTCTTCCCGGAAACTAGGAGACTCTGTGTGGGGGGAGGTTGACACCAGCTCTGCAAACCTTGTAGCTCTGCATTAAAAAAAAAGAGTCTTTTTTTTTACTTTGAGTAAACATTGGAAATCCATTATTTACAGAGTGTATTGTAAACATCTGTGGCAGAGAAGTCTTCTTATTGTATGCCTGTAATGACAAGGGCAAACCCAGCACAGGAAGAAGGAAGGACCAACCCACTTAACAGAATGAGACTTATTTGAATTCATTTTAAAGCCGCCAACAAACAACTGATGGTTTAGCTGACGCAGGACATAAACAAATAAGAAATATTCAGGATACCTACGTGACATGCTGGCTCCATCAAAATAAGAGGAGCCTTTACATTGGCATTGAGGTCAAGGCTGAGTTTCTAATCTTTTTTTCCTAAAAAAAAACCACCCCAAAAACAAAAAACAAACAACTGAAATTGCTCAGCTCAGACTGTAAAAAGAGGGTTAAAACTAAAGTTTTCTGACTGATTGGGGTACTAGACACACATTTTTTAGAAACTTCCAAGATGCTTAACTATAGAAAAAGTGAAAATATTGCTCTAACTCTAAAAAAGGAAACCCTACAATAACTTCATGGACTTTGGCAAGGGACATTTCCACACTGCTAGTGGCTGGCTGAGCTCTTGGCCTTTGGTCATCGGTGGTTTCAACAAGTCATTATTGCTTTTCACTTCAATTGTTGCCATGGCCTTGCAACTGCACTTTGATAGGGGCGATTGTCCACCATTCTCTGTCATGTTGCACTGAAGGCTCTCCCTCAGGAAATCCCCACAGACTCTGTGATATGTAGCTCATACCAACTGGGAGCATCCAAAGAACGTTGGGGCAAATGTTTGCTGCCATTTCTTGACAGAAGAATGAATGTGTAACAAAATTTTATTTTTTCCCCCGAAATAACCCCTGCTTCAGCTGTTGAAAGCAGCCAGAATTGGAGTTGAGGTTTGGTTCTCTCCCTTACTATAAATTTTGTTTTCTCACAGTTCATCACATACAATAATTTGTTTTAACATACTTGTATCATCAAACCTTTTCACTATTTTATATTATTTGTTATAGCAAATCCCTTTGCAGATAAAGACACAGTGTGCATCCCCTCTGCCATAACCTTCTCTTCTCAGCTCACACTGATGCTCCCGCTCCCTGAGGGCTAGCCTTGACCGTCAGACACTTCACGGGCTTTAGGCAATGCAGACCTTGGTGTAACTGGAGTGGCTGAATACTGTTCCCAGCACAAGGTGGAAAAACCTGAATATGCCTCTGCAGAACTCAATCCCAACTAATGTTTTTTTTATGACAGGTGAAACCACTGAAGAAAGCTTACCTTTCCCAATGTTCAAGAGAAACAATTCACAGAATCTAGAAAAAACGCTATTTCTTACATACCGGTATCTCACGTGTCAGTAGGAAGCTTGTAGAAGGCAGTGGAAGCTCAGCCTTCAAGAACAGTTTATTGCAAACTACTCAACTTTGCCTCAGTCAGAAAAAAATATGTTAGTGATAGCCTCTATAGCAGGTAGCAGATATCAGATGGTGCGTGATCACTGGCTAAAGCTATTGTTATAAACAATTGTACTTAAAAAAACTAAGCCAAGAGTTTTCCTTCTCATTGTCTAAAAAATGCAACTCAGAGAAGCACTCATATCTTGAAATATCAGAAACATTATTTTATAGTTAAAACTTTCTGTCATGGCTATTAATAAAATAGCACTTCTGATGATCATTTTGGCACTTAAGCGAGTAACATAACTCTTCTGTAAAAATCTTCTTTGAAAATATATTGATGGAAAAGTATGACTGTTTCTTTCCTGTACAAAACCTGTGACTGGACACTTTCTGGTTTGCATTCACATGATTCAGTTTGAACATTTTTGTCTTGGGGGCTGGCCATTTTTGGTGTCTCTAATATCACTTTACTGTTTTTCTATCTTGCCTTTTCATGACAAGGCAGGGGGCCAAATGAGAGAGCAAAGAGCTGAAAAGCCTCCACGTTACTTCCATTTTGATCAACATATTGAAAATAATTAAATTGAAAGTAAATTTTTCATTTAAAGCTCCACAGTCAGAAACTTGTAAACATCAGTGAATACATTTGAACAATCTAAAAATCAGGTTCACCTATAATTTTTTTTTATTGCCATGTTTCAGCCGGCAGGGAGTATCCTCCCTGACATCAACAAGGATGTCACAAAAAAGCCTCAATTGCAGCAGAAAAAATGGTGAGGTTAAAGAACTTGGATTTTACTGCTCAACAGTGAGCCATACTCTGTCTTATGCAGAATTCCTCTGTACAGCACTGCAAAGCTAGGAATAGCACAGAAGCCTGAGAGACTTATTTGCCCAACTTCTATTGATTTATTTTTTTTTTCCTTTCTTGCTGATTTTTTAAGGTAAAGATCTAAGGTAAGGATATTTAGTAGAGTGGCTTGATTTACTAAGCACAGAATATTACATGGACAACTATATATGTCACAAGTGAACACACTCGCTCTATTCATCTTTGGAATAATTCTGTCAGGATCTTGCCTGGAGCTGTTAGCCAAGAACAATATCTCCAGCAAAAGGGAGTTTCTAGTGACTAACTGACAAAACAATTATTCTAATTGTACACACTGAAAACTGATCAAGACATAGACTCACAGAAGCTGGAGATGGTTTGGTGATTTAGTCCCTTCCTGTAACAATGCACGATTATTACCTACACAGCACGCAATGATGTTGTCCCAGGCTCATTTTAAACATCCTAACTTTACTGTTCTCCAGTCATTTTGCCGTGGGCTTCTATTCACAGTCTAACAGGCTGTAGGAAATCATTGTTGTTATTCAACCTACGCTTCCCTTTCTAAGTGTAAATCTTGACTCTCAATGCAACTCTGCCTCCTCTCAGCTGATAGACCTCATGGACCTGCTGGGACATCATTCAAACCCATCACATTCCTGCGGCCAGCCCCTGTGTATTCAGTGCTTCCAAGCAGACCAGAAATCAGTTTCATCCAATATGAGAGAAAAGAGGAAAGAAAAAGATAAATTAATTCAAGAATGCAAGCTTAGGTCTGTATTCTTCAATAGATTATGGTTATAGTCAGACGGGTGTTGACTGATCTGAAGCTGTGTCAGAAATCAGCAGAAAAGGCCCAACAGGTATCCATGGCAATGTCAGCTGCTGCTTTCATTTACAGAGTTCACAGACAGGGACCCTTGGTCTGTGCCTAATCTCAAAGGTCCAATTTCCCCAAGTATTTATTTTTAAAATATTGACTTAAAGGGGAGGGAAGAAAACACTGTGGAATGTGTCCTGAACACCCATAGGAAAGGAAACAGTTTAGAGACTGCTGGAGCTGCCAGAAAATCTGCAACATTGGACTTGAAAAGCCCAGTCCCAGTCTCCGACAACAAGCGAAAAGATAACACGCTTTGGCATAGACAGCAACACTGCTGTCCAAAGAGGTCCAAGCGTAATGGTGGCAGAGTATGAAGCAACGTGTGATGAGAGGCTGATGTCATGGCTTCCCCAGCACCGGAGGGTAGGACTTCACCTTTGAAAGTACAGCCACCCCAAACCTGGATCCTCCAGTAGTGGGCTGGGAGCCAGAGTGGTGGACTACACAGCGAAGAGCAGCTTTGTGCCTCTCACTGTCAGCAGTTTGGCTTTGCTGGAAATTGCCGTTCTGAACTTTCCTCCACCCATACATACACAAAAGTAGGCACATGATTTTCCTGTACATGCTATTTCTTGTGTCCTGTAAGATGCCGTAGAAGAAATAATTGGGGGTTTTGTACGTTTTCCAGCAGAATAAATGTAAACCAGAAAATTCAGTGGGTGACATTTTTTCCTTGTTTTTTTTTCCTCCGAGTAGTTCTTAAAAGTATGGGAAATAGCCAAATAAAGTTCATGTTAATGATGGAAAACTTTAGGTTCCTGTGGCAACTCCTATTTAATTGTTTTAATGAAAAGAGAGCAAGAAAAGTTATACTTTTTCCAGAAATATAGTGATTTGTTTCACCGTTACAGCAGGAATCGCTTATATGCTAATTGCACGTAAATTATGCAAATGCCCTTGAAATATTAATATTAACAAATACTATCATTAACGTTATGGGAAAAATAAGGAAGGTGATGTTCTTTTGGCATTCTATAAACGCGCATTTCTCACCTTAAAATAAAACCGACTAATGATGATCGTTTCAGTCTTGTGTAATCCATTCCATTTTCCCCAGCATAACCAGGTGATCCCATCTCTTAAGGGAGCCTAGGACTGGCACTTGGCTAGGTCTAGCCTAGCAGTCCTGGAAAGGGAATAAATATAAAGTCAACTGGCGGGAAGCACTCAGTTAACACCTGGCTTGTTAGGAAATATAAGGGTAACCTTGGGTGTGTAGTGAAGAAAGGAAAGGCAGATTTTGCTACAAATGTTTTGATACAGACAGGGAAATCCCTCAGGAAAAAGGAGGGAGTACAGCCTAGACCATGGGAAAAGGAAGGTTTATTCTCCAGAGTGGGTGGACAACCTGTTAAAAAGGAGAGGAGAGTGTTTTGTTGGGTCTGGGTGCATGGAAAGAGGGAGCTAGAAGTCAGAGAGCAAAAACTGAAGACTTTGAGGGAGGAGAAGAAACTGAAGTTTATCTGCATTCATATAAAATTAATTGATGGCATGAAATCCTATGGCAACCATAACTTTAGGCTGCACTCTGGCTTAGAAACGCCAGTGGCTAGCAGGTGGGAAACTGAGGCAGCCAGGAGGCAAAAGAGCAGACTGGTGAAATCACTGCATGTGACTTCTGTTGTTACAAATGTTTTAGCTATATTTGTGAAGAACTCAAACTTACTACCACTGAGGTCGAGGAAATATAGGCTTCATCTGGCAGATGTGCTGTAGAATTAAACAAAACAGTCATGTTCACTTGGAGGTGAAAATTTGGATAAGAAGTTTGTATTTACTTCTGAAAGCCAGTTTATCCAAAATAAAAATCAGTCTGAGTGTGAGATCTAATCAGGGAGATATAAGTCTGTATCCTGGAAAAGATGGAGCACTATGTAATTGGTGTCCTGCCTGCTTTTTTGCAAAGCTTTTGCTCAGATCTGATGAAAATTGCCATTGCTCTGGTTTTGGTTGCTGCCTAAGGACAGACATTTTTCAGGACCCTTTTCTGCAGCTGACTCATATCCTAGCTTCTTGGTTGTGATCCTTCATGTCAGATTCATAACATTATTAATAACGTTAATTGATTGTCCTATGGAAGTAAGTTTCAATCCAGTAGAGGCAGCATAGGAAGGCATATGGCAAGAAGCCTTTAGCAAACTAATCCACTGCTGACAAAACCCCTCCCATATCTCAATGCTTTAACTTTGCCAATGCCTTTGGTTTTTTGGATCCAGTTCTTGAGCTCTTCACTTGCTTTACATGTATTTAGGGGAGGGTAGGCTTCTGTAATATTTTCCCTGAAATTAAATCTCACTGCTTTCATTCTGGAAGTGAAAATCCCTCCTAGAAATTCTTTTGAGCCTCTCAGCGCCCTTTATAGGTACCCTGCGGCTGCAACCCCTTCGTAACACAGACCCCGTGCATTTCCACTCAGCTGTCCAAACACATGGATGAACTGGACAGTTACAATCACTCAATGCTACAATCTGTCCTGCTTTAGCTTTTTGGAAATAACTCTTTACTTCCTCCATGTTTTTATCAGGGTAAATTTGAATCAGCAGCTCTTAATCACAACACAGCATCTCTGGGAAACACACTAATAATTGCTAAAATTAAGGGGATGAAGCAAGCAAGCAAGCGTGTGTTGACAGGTGCATATAATCTGAAAGTTTAGTGTTACTGTGCTGGAACATAGCTGTCTAAAAGAGGGATAAAAGAGAAGGTATTTTTTTTCATTAAGTTACAGTATTAGAATATCCCAAAGGACAGACAGAGTCTCTTTAGAGCAGATATATTCCTTTTTGGTTTTTGAATCCATCTGCACATAATTCAGAATGCATTTCAAAATTTGAAATCTATAAAGACTTCTTCATCCTCTGACTGCAAAATAGAAAGAATTTTTCAAATATAGTCTATTGAAAAATGTGTCACTATGCAATAGATTTGCACATAGGCTGATCATCAATTTCACTTACTATTCCTTTAAAAAGGCAGAAGGGGATGAAACGAGAAATATTAGTCTGATTAACGGGACAGCTGAAACTGAACTTGCTCACAAATGAAAGTTCACGAAGGAGAGACAAGAAGGGAAAAAACCCAAAGAATTCTTAATGACCTTTTGTAGTCAAAATGTCAACATGGGCATTAATGTAGATTATGCTTTTCACCTGGCTTTGCACCACATATCTTTGCTGTGTTGTTAGTATATCATCTGCTGCCTGGAGCTTCATGAACTGGAGAGATGTGCTATCATAACATAACTGTGCTGTGAACTGTTTAACTGCAGTCACATTTCTCCCAACATGTGGTTGTTTTTTGGTGGTTGGTAAAAGCAAATCCTGAACACAGAGGTTAAAACTACACAATGTTTTGTGTTTAAAAGCACTACATAAAGCCAAGCTATTCACAATATCTGTGTTATTAGAAGCATGATGTCACTTTTTCCAGTCAGATGGTGCCTGACCTAATGTCCATCCAAGCTGATGAAAAGGTTCCCATTGATTTAGGGGATACTGGATTGGCCCAAAACTTAAAACCAAAGAAAGCAAAGAGGAGACCACAGGCAAATTCTTAGTGTGGAGGATTGATTCTCAGTGCTTCACAGAGGTACAGATATTGAGGGCTTCCTAGACTTGGTGTTTTTCCTCACTCATGAAGGAACCATCATATGAGGAACTGAGGGAGACGAGTCTGTAATCCAAGCCTTGAGATACTGCACTCCTGGCTTTTCAATGGCCTAATCTTCTGCACTATATGACATCTTGCAGCTAGGGCACCTCCTCACGGTCTAGGAAAGGAGTTTCAACTGTAGAGTCCAAGGCCTTGCATTTTTGGGGGAAAAAAGCGTGCGGATGAAACAGATACCATGACTAATTTTGGAGGGCAGGGAGAGGGACGCTTTGGACACAATTCATAAACCATCTCCCAGATCAAGCCTTGGAGCATGAGTGATCCTGAAGACCCATTCCAAGGGAGGTATCAGGCTAGGGAGACAACTACTGAAAACGGACACCTACACAGTAATGGAAACTGCCCAGTACCTAGCTACATGTTAGGTCTGTAAATTTAGGGGTTTGCAGGTATGGTCTCATCATTGACATGATCTCCCCCTAAGAGTTCTCATAAGAGATGTCCAAACTCAATGGACTGCCCTGGTGGCTCGGTGTTCCTGATCAAACCTTTGAATGATTCTCAAAAGACAAACCATAGACAGGTCTTACCCAATGTGGATTTATTGTGCTTAAGCACATCTCCAACCCCCAAAAGCAGCAAGTTTAGTCTGGGTGATCCATCATGTTCATGAGACAGATTTCCTCTTCAGAGGTCACAGGTGCATTTACATGAAATAGGGTATTTTGCACTAGAAGGTGGTGATATTTAACAATAGGTCTCATCCAAGCCTTGTGTTAATCATTTATATAGATTCTCCATTCACAAATGTGAGAGAGCATACTAGCATAGCCAGGTTGGCTACAGATGTACATGCCCCTCACTTCGTCTGATGCATAACCGGCTGAAAGGACTCCTATCTGAAGTCTCATTATTCTTGTGCAAGTTGCTGTGAAGATTGCTCAAGCTGTGACTGAAGATACAATCTGAGCACAGTGACTGCTGCATTCCCAGGAACAATGACAAGGTTTTAAGACGACAAATTTGCATAGTTGTATCTGAGGGCAGAATCTGGCTCTCAGTATCTTGATCACAGGTGACACATTAAAGAGAAAGCACCAACATAACCTCAATTGCCCATTGTGACTTTGAGTGCCTGGCAAGCAGGAGCCTCACCCTTTCACCTGTCACTGAAAGTGATTTGATATGGAAATAAGGCTGGAATTCCACAATGCCATTGTCACAGTTATTCACATTGACTTCAATGGCTATTACCATAATAAACATCACTCAAACACCAAGTGCCCCGTCCTGATGGATTGCTTCATTAACTAATATCTGCAGGCCATTACCAGCTTGACCCTGTATAGTGTGTGCTCTGTCCCCTTGAAAGTAGCTCTCAAGTAATGACCTGGTTACTGGTTACTAGTGAAGTAACCGTCACTACTATTTTTTAAACTTTCCTAAGAAGTTCAGAAAGTTTCTTGCAATGAACCTTTTAAAATCTGTTAAGAAAAATCCTTCAGTTTTAATAGTAAGTATTCAGAGTCAGATGATCTCTTCTCATACTGCTCTGGGGATGACTGTACTGTATAACGCAATTTAACATCATCTATTCACCCTTTTATATCAGTGGACCAACACCAATTTGGTTTAGTGGAAATGAAAATCATACTCTAAACATTCAAAAAACATATATTCCTTTCAAAATACCAATAAGCATTTGACAGAATTAGAAGTGTTCTTTTAATTGAAAGCAGAGCATTGGTCCCACAACACCAAAAAGTCCCTCTGTGACTGTAATCACTGTAACAGGGTCTGCAGTTCTCGCAGAGCTGGATGGCTGGAAACCAGCACACTAAGAAAGCAAATCAATCCACAGGTGTTGCCCAGATATTCCAAACTCTTTTGGCTGACACACATGCAGTTCCTGTCCAAGCCTCAGAGAATAAATCAGGACTTACTACCCCAAAGCCAAACCAGGACACAAGACAGGACACGTTGTCCGCAGGACACACTGAGTTTCCTCAGTTCCCTGTACAGTCCCAGTCTGTCTGTCTCGGCTCTTCCTGTTCCTGAACCATACAGCTCTTCTGAGTCCCAAACAAAGGATGCTCAATGCAAATAAAAAGATAGGCAGATAATGACATCTTCTAAATATTTGGTATGGGTGGGATTTTCCCCACCAGCTGACCAGGGAAAAAACAGATAAGGCACGTTGCCTAAACCAAATGTGTCTTGCAGCCAACTTGGAAATGCATGCCAGTCAGCAGAAAGACTTTGGTTTAAAGTATCAGAAGACAATAAAAGCAGTCAAAAGGGGGGTAAGTATAGAGAAGCCCCTGACATTAGTCACTGATTTTGACGTCAGATCATGTATCCTGGATCCATTTTCTTTGTTGTAACAGCTCCATAAAAAGCTTTTTAGTGCTTTAAGGATCATCCAAGTGGCATGCCGTTGCTAAAAGGAGCCAGGAGGGGAGGGGGCTGAAGGATGGGAAGATGAATGGAAAGCAGAAATGTGTGGAAGGCCCAAATGCCTGTCACGGTATAAGCACAGCTAGCGTGAACCCCTCCCTTCAGCTTTTGAATTGCCCACAATTGCTAGATGTTAAATCCTTCTGGAAGCAGTGCAGTGCTGGTTTTGTTTTGCATAATTAAAGGAAGTTTGCATTCTAATACCTTCATCTGTGGTGGTGTCACAAACCACTGAAACTCTAGGAGCAAATTATGCAAAATGGAGGTGTGACACAGCTTCCTGATTTGGTCATTTTGTGCTTATAACCTATGGCAAAGTCTCTTAACATTACACATACAATTAAGTGCCTTGTATGAGGAACCACCTCAGGCTGGAATGTCATCCTCAATAATAGTTTGCTTAACAAGCCAATTGAAGTCATGCCATGGGTTTTACCCCAAACTTCCTTAAGAGTTCTCACTATCGATCAGAAGGAGGTAGTCACAGACACAGGAAGTGATCATGCTATCAAAACAAAACCAGCTTACAGTTTGACAGTCTCATAGGTTATTTATGCTGCACAGCACTGAAAAATAATAGCAAGAGCACATTTATGAAGAGATTCAAGCCATAAGTATTTTTGATTATCAGTTTAAAATGCGTCTTCATGCTACTTCACGCTTCATGTTTTCTTCCAAATAACTAACTTCCTGGAGCTGATCATGCTGTCATTTTTTTTTTCCCTGGGGCTGAGTTAGAACAAATTGAAATAGCTAGTGAAGTCATCCCAGTGTGCAACCCACTGAGTGGTTAAAAACTGAAGAGCCTCTATTTGTCTGAGTCCTAAAGCACTCTAGGAACTGGATTGAAAACAAGTTTTTAACAAGTTGATGTTGAATTTGCCCATGTGATTTCCTAATTTGTCTGGATTGCAACTCCACAATCCAATACTGCAGCAGCTGATATATAGTCTCATTTCCCCTCTGGTTTTCTCCCTTTGTAGTCTGCATGTAATGCAATTTGATGGTCAAGTTAGATAGCCCTGTGGATCTTGCTGTACTTCCACTAACTCTATTAGAGCCTCCAAATGTTGTAGGTCATTTTCAGACTTCCATGGTGGGCCTAACTAACGTGAGTGGGAAGCACGGGAGCTGAGGACATCTAGCTGGAGAAACTCAGTTTCATGTAGGACAGATCAGGAGTAAAAAATACCTATAAATAGAGTGTCTATATATATATTCAAACTGAAAAATAATGAACTTTTGTCTTGTTTTCTTTCTTGTTAGGACTGTGCCCTCTTAGAAGAGGTTTCTCCATTTAGCACTTAGGCTTCTTTTGGACACCACAAGGTTCATAGTCGAGCCAGCAGCAAATCTGATGTTGGGTTTGCTGTGACCACAGCCATGCTAACACCTCAATTAGCAGCCACAATCAAAAGATGAAAGAATAAACCATGAGTAAAATAAGCTGCTGCTTGCTTGTCTTTGTCCTAATTACTTCTCTGGCAACAGAGAGTTACAACCTGCACTAGAACAGGGCTGGCAGTTCAGTATCCCTCTGGCCCACAGTGACCAGGGAGATGTTTTTCTTCAGAAGAGAATGATTCCCCGGAAAAGCAGCCTGTGGCTTCATGCTCCAGTGCTGCTCCCGAGGGCTGAGTGGTCACCGGAGCAGCGTCGGGAGGCAGGAAGTGGGGAAGCCAAAACGCCCTAGGAGCAATTCAAATGCCTACGCAGAGGCTCTGAGGTCACCTTTGGCCATGTTGCTTGACCTCCTGCTGCTGCTCCAGAAGGGTCTGCTGTTGGACATGAGTCACAGTTGAGTTTATCTCCTTGGTACCCTCAGGTCTGGGCACCTGAATTGCTCTGCTTGTGTCACGTTTGTCCGTGTGAGTAAAATTGTCCTTCTCACTGACCTTCATCCTTTACCTGTGCTCTTTCAAAAATAAACCTAGCCAGATGTGAGGATCAAAATCCTGATCTTTGTACCCTGTCATTTTCACTGCCTTCCAGAGGCTGCCAGGTAGGTGCTGAAGCCTGAGGAGATTACGCTCATCCTCACCACAAAACCCTTATGACCAGCCTGGGAATTGCAGCATTATCTTTAAATTTGCTCTTTGTTCTCAGCAGAGCAGGAACAGCTGTTTCTGTTTTTTGATGATGTACCTGACATATGCTTGGAAATTCCAAATGGTAAACAAATAAACAAAGCTTGTCAATTCTGTGAAAAAAAGTTTGTGCAGTGTGGAAGGGCAGCGTTTTTGCACAAGAACATTTGAATTCTGATGAATATTATCCATTTCATGGGAAGAAAGATGCAAAAAAAATGGTTGTTTCAAAGTGACATTGAGAAAGAAAAACATTTTCATTTCACTTCAACTCGCAGTGTCAATTTATTATTTAAAGAACATGTTGTAATAGCATTCCTTTGGTCCAGACAAAACAGTTCTTTCTGTTTCTTTCCTACCTCCTCCACTTTCCATATCTCTATCATTTGTCTAAAAACCTAATTACTAAAAACAGCAACAACTACGTAAAATTTATTAGGCAGCCTAGGGAGCCATTCTGGATTTTGTTCACATTCCACTTTAACTCTGACTGAAGCTGATGGGAATTTAACTAGTAATCTCAACAGGAACAAGATCACGTCCTTTCAGTG
This sequence comes from Charadrius vociferus, assembly GCF_000708025.1. Taxonomy (NCBI): domain Eukaryota; kingdom Metazoa; phylum Chordata; class Aves; order Charadriiformes; family Charadriidae; genus Charadrius; species Charadrius vociferus. The sequence goes on along the minus strand of NW_009647401.1, from coordinate 4,861,535 downwards.
GAAATGTCGTGACCTTCTTCCATAAACTTACTCACGTAGAATTTGTTTTCTTTCAGACTGTGTATGCATATGAAAGCTATTCCAAGAGAGAGATGAATTCAGAGAGCTTCCTTCTCGTCTTTTCAATAAATGACTGTCTAATGGGTCTCTGTGGGATGGGATTCACTTAGGTTTCCAAGCTCCTGTAGCCTGAAATCTGCACCACAGCACTCTTAGCACTAAGTACAGAGAAAATAACGGTGCCAGATTTGCAGTGTACATAAGAGGAACAGAGAAAAAGAACAAGCAGAAGAAGAGTTTGCATCAAATGCACACAAAAATTAAGGTAATCTTTTATATGTAATTTTTTTTTAACAAATTCATAAATCCTGAGGAATTTTTGACTTTTGATGATGTAACAAGCCATAACAAGTTAGTCTGAGCGAAACCTGGATTTAGTTGCTGTGAAACTGTGCTGTTGGTAAGCAGTTGAATTTTCTGCATGTGAGAAGCAGAAAGGCAGCTGCTACTTACCTGCCCTCCTTTCGTGGCAGTGAAACATGACTGGGAGATGTTCCTGCTTACAATGCCAGACCTCAGTACCTGCACCACACAGCGCCATTGGAATGCCAGAGCTTTGACCTCAATATCTTACTTTCTGGGAGGAGGAGGTGCTTCAGATGTTACACCTGATATTTCTGTGTGCAAACATTAGGTAGTTTGAGGCACTTTCTGGAGTATGAGAGCGGGCTGTGCTGTTATGTCAACGTGGCTATAGTGTAAATGTGAAAGAAGAAGGGTATCTAGGAAGGGGATGCTGAAGGTAGGCAGAAGACAACCAGGACCTTAAAGATTCCCTGGCTTTGAAGTGGAATAAATCCAACTAACTGAAAGGTGAAGGAGGATGAGGATTTATTATGGGCTGCCACGTGTACAATTCTTCATGACCTCATATGCTCAAGTACTTATAGGTGCTACCTGAATGGTGACTCACAAACGTCTGTCTTCACTTGTGACCTTTTGCCTACTGTCCAGTCTCATATTTTTGGTTTTCAATCCAACATTTACTACAGTTCTCCAATACTTGAATTCAAAAAAACTCTGCTACTTTTTCCTCCACAACAGACCTAAATGTTCTTCCTCTCCAGTTGCATTTCTATCTGCTTTGCTCCTTGGCTTCTTGTAGCTTCAGGCAGACTGCTTGCTTGGAATCTGTGTCCTCCTGGGTGTTTTACTGTGCATTTCCTCATCGTGGGTACTACCTCCACTTTCTCATGCACTAAGTCTCTTTCCTTTTCTTGTTCTGACACGTCTTTAAGACACTTTTATTCTCCCCCCCCTGCAACATTTCCAGTTCTTTACACGGAACTTCTACTCTGTCTTTGTAGGAGTCAGCTTTTGCAGCTTTAATTGCGAAGCCTTCAGGCAATTTTGAGTGCAAGAGCACAGTTGCAAATTCAGAGTTGCACAGCTCTACTTTCCTGCACTGACAAAATGTATTTGCTGCTGAAATGCAAGCCTCTCTTCTCTATGATCACCATTTCGTATCTTACTGCTTTCTCAGATATTACAGGAATTCAGAGATGGGAAGCTTTTTCCCTTGAATCTGGGCCTTATGCATAAGCTTCAGGAGAAAAATAAGTTTTCTTTAAGATACGGAAGTGTTTGGCTCAATACCTCATTAAGCAGTATGGGCAAATGTATAACCTGCGTTGTTCTAGGAGCAATAATACATTACTCACAGAAGACATCAACAGTTACTTGAGGCAACACATTTCCTTGGACTTCTCCAACACTAGCCCCTCCCTATGCATTTTGCAACTATTTCCTCTTCCTTTTACAGGGTGATTGACCCTTTGTACATTTTAGGTATTCTCATTAAAGGCATTATTGAACCCATATCTTAAATAATGTTAGAACAAAAGACTTCCCAAGAGGTTCCCAACTGTTCTGGCACAGAGCATGTGACACTAAGTGATTCTGCACTCTCAACTCAGGGACACCATGCACCATGTAAATGTCCTGCTGGCAGTTTTCAGAATGAGGTATTAACACACAGCTTCAAATAGACACGCTTCAAGTCTCCCTTTCAGTTTCACTCAGATTAATTACCATTTTTAAATGCCAAATCCAGACAACTGTTCTGAGTCCTGGTGCATTCGATTCCTACTCTGTTCTTGCCTGTGTAGGAGCCTCAGCTGCTGACACAGACAGTGCCCACTACCATAAGGTACCTCCCTGTGCTCTCACAAGGGATGTTCAGGGCTAAGTGGAGAAGTAGAGACTGCAGAACTACTGAAAATCAGCCTGGCATTAACTTCTGTGAAAGGCGGGACATGTCTAGAAGAGCTTTTATTGACTTGAGGCCCAAGCTAATTACCTTTCCTCCCAGTACTGAGGGTTTCATCAGCTTAAGCCTGAATAGCCATGCATAATGACAGGAATGAGAGTTGCCCTTAATACAGTCACAGAGCAATAGCCATTTAGGGGTGTGTGTGGAGGGGGTATAAAACAACTCAGAAAATCTGAGTGTGTGAAAATAGCTTTCAGAGATGCAATAGTTCAGTTTTCCACAACCATGTTTGATGTTGCTTCTCCCCTGTCTGTTGTATTGGCCCCTCTGTGCAGCTGTAAGATCAGCAAAGACAGTGATCTTTGAAATTATACAACATCTAGTACATCTGGAGCACTGTCAAAATTGTTTAGTTATGGCAGAAACTAAATCAAAATAAATCAGGAATGAATCTGTGCATTGCACTTTCCACTTCCCATTCTCCTGTCCTGGCTATGCCTACTGTAAGCAAAGTGTAAATAGCAATAAAATTTATTTATAGAAGCAATAAAGCTGACTAAAATATGGAACAAAAGGTTCATGGGTGCCAAATCAGGTTGTCTCTGTGTCAACAGAAAAAGAGTTTACTGAATGCAAAGCTAGAAATATTCTTTCCTCAAAGACCATTCTTGCCTACTTTTTAATGAATAAGTGATAAATATTTCCCCAATGCCAAGTCCTAAGCAAGTAGATCACCTACACTCGACAGTGGTACATAAAGACCAGATGAGAATAATCTGCCTGGTCCAACCTGTACTTGATGCTTATCCAAAGCCTTGTCTTCTATTAAGATGAGATTGTGTGTGTGTATATTTGCATCTCTGCCTACATAAGAAGTGTGCTTTTGAAATGGCTGTCCCAGTCACCCCCACATGGTGCATGCTATCATATTGCAAATCGTCTTGGGTTGCATGAACCAGACTCCTGAAGACGTGCCTTGGCTGCCTGTGGATGTCCTGTCCCTGGGACCAACCCGCAGACAGTGTATAGTGAAAACCTTGTAGATGTTCGGACCTCCTTCTGACTGCTATGGTGTCTAAAATAGGACAGCGTGATTTGCCCTCTGCAAGCTCCTGTTCTCCTCAGTTGACTACGCAGGCAGCTGAAGTTGCCTAGCTCAGACATAGATGACTGACTTGACAGACTAAGAAAGCGAGGAAAGAGAGATCCCACCCTAGGCATCTAACTCTAGGCAGCGTGAAATGCCCTTTGTTCTTTTAAACACAGTCACCGTAACAGACAGGCTTAATATATCTTCCTGTTTCTTTTTTTGCCTTCACAGTGCAGAACATACTGTTGACAACACGTTAAATAATGACAGGCAGACAACTGTTCTCACAGGGATGTGGCTGAGTCTCCTTTGGCTCTAGGAGAGCTCAGTGGTTGTCTGACACCTCTGGTCTCACCTCACAGAAGAATACCTCTCTAAAAGGTGAGGAATGGCAAGTTTCACATTTACAACAGCTGATTTTTTTTTACATCAGGACGTGACAATGGATAATGCTTATACTGCCAACAACAGTCATTACTCCCACATTGCCAACCCTGACCTTTGGCCAGTTTGCTTCGTTATACAGACCTGTGGACTTGAAGCGCTGCCATCAGCAGCAGGCCAAAGCACAACACTGTCATAAAACACCTCTCTATAAAAAAACATGTAGAACAATCCAGCCTGTCAATGGTTAAAAAAAAGTCTATGAGAGTGCAGGCAAGGCCACCAAGGAGTGCACGCAAGGTCATGTCTGGCTCTGACCAGGCTTTGCAGGTTCCTTGGGGCAATCACCTGGTCAGTGCTGGCAGCCGCAGGGCCAGTTGGGCACATTGGCTCCTGTTCCCCATTTTGCCTCTACAACAGCTTTTCCTTGTCCACCTCTGTAAGTTTTTCACTGCTCTGACTCTTTTATACTGTGCTATTTTTAATGGTTTTCTGTAACTGATATGCAGGTCCAGGATTATGACTAGCGAAAGGAACAGCCAAGGCTGGGGGACGTTGCTTGGGAGTTGCTTGCTCTGATCCCTCAGATCAGAGGAGCTTTCAGTCAACCTGTCACTGCAATTCTTCTGTTACTGCAATTTCTCTTCTTTACCACTTCCTACCACACTACTTTTATCTTGTGGCTCAGCACTTATGGTCATAACATTTAACAGCACATAGAGAAAAAAAAAAGGCAAGAAAAAAAAAAAAAAAGAAAAACCGTTGCACTGCTTAAAATCTGGTTACTTCACCACATATGAGTTGACATTGAAAAAAACGTGTCGTTATGCTTTGAATCTGTTCCAGTACTGAGAACACGAGTTCTATAACAGGAATCTTGGTCAAAATCATAGTCAAGATTTCCTACTGTGGTTTGCAATGTTAAAGTAATAATAGCCCCATCAAGCTAACTTCTACTAATCTCCACTGCACTTTGCTTCACAGCCCTTGGAACCAACAAGGTGTGAGTGCAGTTCCAATGCTGAGTTCAAGCCACTGACTGCCTCTAATTTTCTAATGAATCTGAGGAATATTTTCCTAGTTCAGCTTGGGGACTTTCCATGCATTGATGAAATCTGGGTCATGGCACAAATGTGTTCAGTGGTTGGACTTGTTTTAGTGGCTCACATTATGTTGCCTCCAGGGCTCACCTGTGCTAACCCCAGCCACGACTAGGAGCTAGGCTCAAAAAACATACATGGAGGGGAGACAGAGTTCAGCTGTCTCACTTCTTCACAGGAAAAATACTTTTCCCACCCGGCCCAGCAATCCTCCTTTTTCCAGGAGAGTCAGAGAGCGAGAATGAGTTAGGCTGTTCTCTAGAAGAGGAGTGGCTGTCCACTCTGGTTTTCTGTGTCAACATCATTGCACGTTACAAGCAACCTCTTTTATACAGCAGCTCTCTTCTCTCCTGCAGAGGTGCCCCATGATGTGTATATTATTGGTCACCTTTCTTCTCTTTGTATGTTTTTCCTCCACTGTGTTTCCTGGCTTTTGTCTTTCTCTCAAGAAGCATGAGTAAGAGTACTGCCCTGCTTTTTGCTTGGAAAAACTGAATTGTCCTGTGGTAAAGGCAAAAGCTGCAACACTGCGGAGGTTAGTTATCCTTCTGGCATCTGGCAGGGCTGAGACAGAATGGCAGGGGGTGAGCGGAGGTAAATGGGAAAACAAGGCCAAAACATGGGAGCCGCCTGCCACAGGTCCATCTGCTGGCATTGAGGAGGCATTGAGGACCTCTCGCCACCACAGTCTGGCACCCACTGCAACCTGGCACTGCCAAGGACCTCTTGTCTTCTGGGACACTGGCTCCTTGCTGGCCAAAGTCCACCTGGACTGTAATTCTATACCTTTCAGTGGAATTACACCACATACACTCAGCTGTGTGTTCTCCTGGGTAAGGGAGTTCCCTGTCAGTAATGTTCACAAGCTCATGCTGCAAATCTCTTGGAAAAATTCAGTGATATGAAGAATGCTTTAGCTTTCAGCCAGCCTAAAGCTGCACAACATCCTATTACTTCACACTGCCAGTGAGCACGAAGTCTGAATCATGGTTTTTCACAAGCAGAAAAAAGGCAAATTAAGAGCAAGCAGTTACGAACAAGAGGATTGGTATTTCACTCCATATGATTAGCTTTTGTCTCGTTGTCTGTGCATCCTCATAGTGTATGGTCCAAAATACAGCTAAATTGTTACAGTATAGCCTTAGTCATTAAAACTGTGCTTAAAATGTAATTTTGATAAAGCTATGCACAACTCTGCTGTAAGTAACTTCTGTGAGCACTGGGCATTTGTTTTTGCAGTTCTTCTAGGTAAGTATTTGGTTGCTGACTGCTTGTCTGGCCATACAGTAAATTCAGCTTGTATTTTAATGGTTCATCTGTGGTGTGGATTTTTGGCAGTATGAGAATTACACAAGTGGTTGTTTTTCCGGTACTGAAACGTGAGTGGAATGGCAGGTCCTACCTGCTGAGGCATCCGTGCCAGTGGGATGTGTGCTGCGCATCAGAAGCAATTCTATGATAAAAAAATGAGTAAGAAAAGAAGTCACTGCTTTTGTGATGACATTTGCTTTGACTGATTAGCAGGATTTAAACCCGCGACCTTCAGTGTCATAACACAGATTACTTAAGTAATGTCATGAGCTGGTGGCAGAAGGAAGGTGTTACTCTTTAGGGAGACCGGCAAAGAGCACACGTGTTTTAGAAACCTGTTGAATCAGAATATTGGGACGTCACAAAAAGACACTAACAGTTTCATTAGAGTGCTGTTTTATGTTTATATAATAAGAGTTTTAACGTATCTTAGGTTTGAGAGGAAGAGGAAGAACGAGGTGTTTCCCTAATAGGGAATAAACGTTTCTTTTTTCCTCATATGGTCTCGTTGCTAGAGGAAAAGTGTCTGGCAGGAAGTAATCCTGGACTGAGTCCGAGGGAAAGTCTGCGTTATGCAAGACTTGCAGGGAATGTGGACTTCCCACAAGAACAGCATCCAGGCTCCCTCCAGTACTGATGGCTGGCTGAGAGCCTCCAGTCATTATAATGAATAAGGGTTTTAAGAGAAGCATGAAAATGCCCCAGAAAAGAACACAAAATTGCAGACAGGACTCGTCCCCTTTCCCTCAAGCTGGGCTCGTAAGACTTTCTGCAATTGCACACTGTGGACATCAAAGCAAAAAAAAAAAACAAACAACTGATTACTGCTGCCAAACTTAGGCATTGTTTAGTTAAATTCCCTTTAGCAATTGACTTGTGTGCTGCAAAGTCCCAGGAGATTTTATTCCACAGTTTTATGGCAGAGGCAATGGAGATGAAGAAGAAATTGTATTCCATCTCAGTTATCATTAATGAACAAAGGCACCCAAATGCGTCCTCTGATAAAGGCTTTTTTGGCCAGAGCAGGGCTCAAAAGGGAAGCGAAGAACATGCAGCTGTTAGGTACATTGCTGCTCTGTGCACAGGAGGGACTGAATTGAAGGAAATGCATAACCTAGCCAGCCTGTGATAACAGCTTCCACCTAATCCCCAACCTCCAAGACCTCACTGGGGATTTTGGAAGCTGACCGATAGGTTTGCAGGATCCACCTCCTATATCCTTCTGAACATTTTAGAGGTATTCTGGCTGTTGTTCTCCAAAGAGGCTCTTTAGCTTTTCCTTTAATTGTTTGACAGCCCACTTCCAGAGAAAAAAAAAAGCAGTGCATGTGCGAAAGACACCATTGTGCCTGTAGTCAAGGTGTATTAAAACTGGAAAACTGGAAACTACAGGTAAATATGTCAATTGAAAGCTCTCAAGAAAAGAGTTTGTAAAACACATCAGCTGATATCAAATGCAGAACAACACAGCTATATAAAGAAGAAGGCTGGCTGACATAATTGCCAGAAAACTGTCCTTATTGATGGAGTCTGCCAACAACAGGTGATGTAAGAGCTGGCAATGAATGAATCTGTGAATGTGAATGTGATGTCTGGCAGTATTTCTTGAGAGATGTTCACAGCATAGCAATTGGAGACTTAAAGAACACCATTAAAAAGAGATGCCTGAGGATAAACCTGTGCAGCCTGACTCCTATGGCCAGTAGGAAACATGCCCTGCGTGTTTCGTTCCTCTTTTCTGCACATCTGGCTTGGGCTGGATTGAGCATTATGACCCTTGTGCCTATGACCAAGTCCTCCAAGACATGCCTGGCCCCTCAGCTGTTTGTTCCATCCCTCTGCCAGTGTCCCCACAGTAAGGTGGCAAAAGGTGGCATGAAGTAAGGTGGAGAAAACAAAGTTTGCCTGTGTCTCAAGTGATTGCAGTGTGTGGTCAGTCATGTAAGTGCAAATGCACCGTCATCGGTGCTGTGACCTGTAGCAGCTGCAGGGTGAATGCACATCATGCCCTGCCACCCCTGCTGGGACCTGGAGGTGAGGAGCTGCTCAGAGAGCCGGAGGATATCATGGCCACTTATCTCATGGCTGACAGAGCCTCACTCAGTCCCACCAGAGCCCCTCTGGAGAACAGTAACCCAGTTGTGTTCGCAACACGGTGTTGTTACCTGTGGCTAGAGCGAGGCCGCTGCGTATCAATTCACCAGCGCTTTCGGTCTCAGTCACTCAGCGCCGTTTGAACCTCAGCCCCGGGCAGGCTCCGTCCCCTCCTGTTGCCTGGTATGCCCGTCTGCCTGAAATGCTGCGGCTGCAGTTTCTCTGCCAGGACGCTGTTCAGACTGGCATATCTACGTCTGACTGGATGAGCCCGTTGTCATCCTTTCCCCTCCTTGGCATGTCCCGTATCTTTTTCACTGCTTGGCAGCTCGGCTTGCTGTTGCCAGCTGCCCTGCCCCACGAACGGAGCCGGGCAAAGGCTGCGATTCGCAGCAGCCCCAAGCAGCACGGATGGAGCCGGGCTGCGGCTGAGCTGCCCGGGGTGCTCCGGAGGGAGGGCTGAGGGGGACCATGGGGTGGTGCAGGGGCACCTCTCGAGTGGGTGTTTGAAGCTTTGTCACCTGTGCAGCTCCGGAGGGAGGAATGATGGGACGCTGAGATGAAGTTCAGGGGTTGTCAGTCTGTTTCTCTAGGAGCAGGGTTTTTACTCTCTGTATGGTAATTCTGGTCTTATTGTCCAACCAAATGGAAAAGAAAACAAATATTTAGAAGGTTTCAGGGGAAGTAGAAAATGTCTCGAGAATTAAGTGTATAAGGAGTCTCCGTCAGTGAATGAGTCAATCTATCCTTAAAATACAGTTTAATGTTTAAAAACCTGATGGGTTTTATGAAATGAGATCATGGTCTCTCCATATTTTGACACACTGAAAAAATAGCAAAGACCAAACTAATGTGCATTACTTGGCAAGTGGAACAGACAAGCCAGATGGATATCCAGTATGCTGCAATCCAAATGGCAGCCTGGATAAAGCTCTACAGCTGGGAAGGAAAAAAGAGGAGCATGGGCAAATACTTGCCATGCATATGCTCAACAACTGCTGTGTGTCTTCCACAGCGAAAACACACATTCCTACGTGTCCTCCCAGTAAGATGTCACAGTAACAGCCATGCTGGTTTACCCCAAACCAGGACACCAAGGAAAGGGCTGTTGCCATGTGGCTCCAGAGCATGGCGTGTGTGACTGCGTGTGTGCCTGCAAATGTCCCATTTTCCTATAAAGATACAGTTCTAGATTATGAATAATTTAGATAACACAGTAATTAGGGCCACATAAATATCATCTAGACAGAAGATGAATTCGTTCCAGCAGGGAAAGTTCCCTTTGGACCGAGCCACGTTGCCAGCGCACTGGAGCTCGAACAGCTCATGGGTATATGTGTGTCCTTGTGTGCATCTGAAGGACCTTCAGTCCTCTCAGCTGTTGAATTGGCATCTTTCAGTAGCACTAAGTTCACTTTGAAAAGTAGCTGATAAGTAATCAGGAAAAAACCTCTCCGCAGACAGAATATTATCTGGGGAGTATTGTCTGCAGAGAGCAGTATCTTAGGAGAGACCTTCACCTAAAACATTGCAAGTCTGTGACACACTTTCAAGCAGTCCAGAATTTCTCTTTTATTCTCTTATTTGACTTTTGCTTCTCATGCCAAGACCTCATCAGTCAAATCTGAGTTTGTAAAAGAATTACTTTTTGGGCACAGCAGCAGAAACCTGTGAGCTGTTTGTAAACGCTTCATACACCATGAAGCATTTCTCTTCTGGGAGGCACTCTTACTGTACCTGGTGTAGCTATGCATACTGCAGATGAAAGTCCTGTTGTCCTCCTCTAACAAATCCATCTACTAGGGAGCAAAAGGTTCTTTAGCAGTGAACACCCCACTCTTGCACTAACTTAGGAAATTCCCATGCATCATTGCAGAAAAACTTGCACAACCTAAAAACGTCTTAGAGGCAGCTGAAATGAAGAACAGGACAGAGGAGAATATAGATTCCCTTAGGATGCCTGTCTCTAAAGCAATGCTGAGGAATTCTCCAGAATCCAGTATGTGGTATTGGCCACTTGGTCTCTGAGAGGATACGGCAGAACTGAAGGAGTTTGTAGATGGGTGATAGGAATGAGCAAAGGATCAGAAAAAATTTCATATGCCAGAGAAATTGAAAAGATTGGAATCATTGACCCTAGAAAGGAGAATATTAAGAAGGAACACCATACAAATCTGAAGGATAATGAAAGATCTAGAGATGATACATACGGAGCATCACTGCCCATGCAGCAGCAAGGAAGCATTGAATGAATGGATTGAACGCCCAGCAAACTCAAAACTGGCAAAGGACATATTTTTTCCTCACCGTGCATAATGGGACTGCAGAATCACAGTACTCAAGAACCTACAGAAAATGAAAAAGGAATGACCATTTTTATAAATATCAGGAGTATGTTTTGTCTCTGCTGGCATAGTGTAGCACCTACTCATTACCCAACTCAGATTAAAAAAATGAAATGAAACAAAAATCTGCAAAGACATATTACAAACACCATGTCCCACTTTGCATTAATGTGTTTATAATCTTTGGGATTTAATAAATTTATAGCCACTTGCATTGCTATAAGGAAGAAACTTATTCAGATGGAGATAAGAAAACACAGCTAAGAGGAGTGCTCCTGCACACTCAGTGGCTTAGCACAAGGTCTCCTATTCGGGTCTGAAGTAAATCCATTTTGATTCTCTGTCAATATACTGTAATTCTCTTAGGAAGGTGCTATTCCTTCAAAAATGTTTTTGTTTCTAACTGTTCACTGAAGAAAACATGCAGAAAGAGGAGACATTCACTCTAACTGCTACCAAAAAAAATGGAAAGCAAGACAATAATGACCTTGGAAAGCATTCTCTGTGCTTTTTTTTTTTTCTTTTTTAATTGAATGCTTAATAATAAATGATGATCTCTGCCTTGATTGGAGGACCGTGGAGCATTCTGATGGCACTGTCAGATGGCAGAGTCTGTCATCTCCTTTAATAATTTGAAGCACCTCATTTTTTGTAGAAAGAGGCAAACCAGCACCACAGCAAAGTCAGAATAATTTTTATGCACGGAGTGATTTCTAGGAGATGGCCCTGCACATTTCACAGAATAAAAGAAATCTTTTCAAGGGCTATGCAGGGAGACCAGAGGAAAGAAAGACTGTGAGCCTTACTGAGAAATTAAAAACTAGCATGACTGAGAAATATTTTGCAATTATTCATTGTTCTGATACAGCAGATCTTGCAGAAGCGCATCAAGATCAGAGCCGAATTGTACTAGAAGCTACACAGATCTGAAGAAAGAGGCTGTCGCTGCCCTGGAGGGTTTATAGGCTTACTACATGAAACAGACACAGGATAGTGAAGAAATATGTTGTTATCTGACTTTTACAGATTAGGGACTGAGGCACATGAAGATTAATTGAATAGCTGAAGCCTGTGCTTGAGCCAAGAGCTGAACCCAGATCTCTAGAGCCCCATTAACCACAAGACCAACATTCATAACCTCAAACTGTGTTGTCAATGTAACGATCTCAGTTAAACAGAAGACTTAATTCTAGGTCTCCAAAGAACAATGTTAAAGTATCCTTTTACATGTTATTCCAGTAGTGCCCAGACACCCCACATCTGGTTGAGAATGCTGTTCTGTTGGACACGATATAAACTTAGCAAAAGAGACGTTTTTGGCCAACCAAATGACAAAATACAAGTGGGCAACCACAGGCACTTCAGATATATTCCTATACAATAAAGGAGTTCATTTTCTTAATAGTTATGCACAAGGATTACCTGTAGTCTCTACACAGAGCTGTTCTTTGGTGTATTATTCCTTATGTTGATTGTACAGCGTTCTCAAAAGCATACTGATATTTTTGAGGTACTTTTCCCTACTTTCTGGACATTTCAGGCTTCACACCATAAAAAAAAAAGCTGAATCACATTGTGCTTGAGTGGACAAAAAAAACCCGTCTGACACAATTTTGATGTTTTTCAAGAAAAACATGTCCTCGGCTCTCATTTTATTTTTTTGTTCTGTCCTCTAAAGGGTAGGGATTAGTGTGCTCCCCTCTGCAAATTTGATGCACTTTTGGTATGTCCAGGTTAAAACAAAGACAGATAAGCATACAGCTAAAATATAAACAATTTTTGAATTATTTTACTGTGCCAGTGTCAGATATTTTGTCTATTTGGAAAAAAAAAAATGTTTTAATGAAGATCCAGCAAAGATTGTCATTGATTTTAGAGGGTGTTTATGCTTTAACAAGCAGCCTTTAGATAGGTGAAAATTAGACTAAAGCATTGCATTGGAGAAGAGAAGGCTGAGGGGAAACCTTATTATTGCTTACAAATATCTAAAGGGTGGGTTGAAGGAGGATGGAGCCAGACTCTTCTCGGTGGTTCCCAGTGACAGGACGAGGGGCAATGGGCACAAGTTGGAACATAGGAAGTGCCGTTCCAACACACGGAAAAACTTCTTTACAGTTAGGGTGACAGAGCACTGGCACAGGCTGCCCAGGGAGGTTGTGGAGTCCCCTTCTCTGGAGATTTTCAAAACCCACCTGGATGCAGTCCTGAGTAATGTGCTCTGGGCAATCCTGCTTTAGCAGGGGAGTTGGACTAGACGATCTCTAGAGGTCCCTTCCAACTCTGAAAATTCTGTGATTCTGTGATTTTCTTAGTCTGATTGATTTTATGTAATATAACATACTGTAATAGCATATATAATAATGTCATTAGTTATAAAACATTTGTGGGTACAATTCAGCCACAAAAAAGTATATTCTGAGACAACCGCTTGTTTCCGCTTGGTGCCCCCCTCTTAATGCCTTAAACACAGTTGCCATATATCATCTTTTTATCCAGGTCATATGCTGCTTCACATGGTGAGCTCTAGCGCTGTGCTGAGACACATCATTTTCACTCTGCCCATTCCTGAGGACTGAGGAGCTTTGGGGATGCACACACTGCAACTTTGGAGTCAGGAGGCTTTGCAGTAGCATGGGTGGTTTAAAGGCGCTTGTTTCTTCCATCTTAAGTTATCTTGGTAATACACAAGCGGACCTTCCAGATGTGACCACATGGGTACAAATGGCTGGAAGCACACCTGATACCGGCTGGTGCCTGGGCATGCCATTCGACTGGACTGAGCTGGACTCACAGCAGCGTTGGATGCATGTGTCCTTTCAAAGGAAGATCTACTAGGGGCTGGAGTGCTAGGAGTTAGAAAAATCCCCAAAGCCATGAGCTGCTTTCACTGGAGCGCTTCCCAGGACACAGTAAAGGGCATTTTAAAGAGAGATTAATGTGCCACTCTCCATCAGAAGACGTGCTACCCAGGGACCTGTATCCTCCTTTATGTCATGGGGGCAAAACAAAATAGTTGTCACACCACAGGGAGTGAGACCTGTTATCCTCTGTCACATGCTCTAAGAAAGTGCATCCCCAGCAGTCAGATTTTACCAGACCCTAGCTATTTACCTCTTACATAATTCTGATGCTCCATTTTTCCTAGAATTGTGTTTAGATTTTTCATCTTCCAAACATGCTTGCTATGTTCTTCAGCCACAGAGTTATGGGAACTTTGCACCCCCAGCCCCCATGCAGCCTGGCTAATGGCAAAATTGTTCTTGAGTGGGTGAAAAGTTCAAGTCAGGTCACCGCAGGTTCTTGCAGTATGATACACCACGTAATGAAAATTCATCTCATGTTGTGAAACATATTGAACTGCTAAAATCAACAAAATGCTGGCAGGGAATGTTCTCTGAGGTTATCTTTAGATTGAATCTGCTTGGACTTTTGACACCTACTCAGCAATGTCTTTTGGCACGCAAGAAACATCTTATCAAGATGCTGAAAATGTTTAGTCAGTAGCTAATTTATTCCCTCGTAAATGTCTTTCCTTCCTGAATTCTCTTCCTCTCTCTCTCTCTCTTTTATTTACTGTTTGGATGCTCGACTATAATCATGTAATAGACAGGAGGGGATGTTCTTGGGAAGGAGATACCACTTCTGACCCGGGGAACAACTTATCTCTGTGTAAAAGGACAAAGGTTTTCATTTAAATAGTCTTTCAGCAAGTTCTATGCTTTCAATATATTAATATCAATATATTTCATATACTGTAATGTTATGAGCATTTATTTTACACAGACATCACCTGTAGTTTTGCCTACTGGTGGGCAAAACAGTAGTTTTTAAGGAATTATATACTTATGCATTACGTGTACATACATGTGTTATTTAAAATAGTGCAACAACAATACATGGTCATGCTTCAGTTATTTTTCTCTGGTTCTTTTGAAACAATTACACAAGTAACACACATCTATGTTTGCATAGATAAATATTTGTATAAGTGCTGATGTCAGAGCACACACACACATATATATATATCCAACTGTTGCAGAGAAATCAAGAGAGAGATATATATGAAAGATGAGTATGTATTAGCAACCAGAGTTGACAAGATGACAGCTTTATGACTCTGTCTCTACATTTATTCATGTGTTCATACAAAAATAGGCAATCTGTGTCATGGAAAATTGTAGAAGTTGAAGCCATGTGAAACGTTTCTTGGTATAAATCGTAGCACATGACTGCACACAGCGAGTAACTTCTCACACAAGCTTATAACCTTACATTAAGTTTGGAAGCTAAGAGTAGTGTAAGAAACAAGTCAAAATTAAAAAGGAAAAAAAAAAGTTGGTTCACACAAACAAATGACACATTCGACGTGTACAAGGGATCTAAATAAAGCCCACTCTGTGGGAGCACAAATCCACATAGGGATGCACAAACAAAACCCTCACAAAATGCAATCATACATCAATCAATCCAAATCTCTGAGATGCCTTGCCTTTGGATTTTATTTCTGCAATCACTTGTTTCGTGTATTCTTTAAAGTCTAACACTGACCCTGTCTACTCAGGCCTTGAACTACTTTAAGACAAGACAACACAAAGCTAAATTCTAAACAAACATAGTCTCACTCAAGCACACAAAATATTTCAAAAGTAAAAAGACAACAGAGATATATCTTTTCTGGCTGTAAAATCCCAGCAGGAAACCTAAGTGAGGGCTTCAGCAGAGCAGCCAAAATATTTATACTTCACTCGGAAGGTGTGAACATGCAGATACATTTCCAAGGACAAAAGCAAGACTGTAAATTCTGAGCTCCTGGGACCTGCTACAAAAACAAGTGAGAAAATTCTCCTCAGATTTTTTTTTTTTCTGCTAATCAAGATAAAAGCAAGGATGCTACGAAGGTTATAAAGGAAAGCATTGCTCTTCTGTAACTGGTAAGCATACTGTCATAGAGGGAATCCACTCCAGAAAGAGTTTAACAGCAGTCAAGAGCATACTTCTTACTGTGAGCAATTATAATACTAGATTTCACCTAAAAAGTAATAACGCTAGAGAATGAGGATGTACCGCATGAAAGGTTTTCGATCTCACCGTATACCACATGCGAGTTTAGTAGCATTCCCGTGTTACAGAATTAAAACAGTGCAAACCCTTTTGGTGCAACAAGGTTGAAGCAACAAAGATAAGTCTTTAAAGTAAGAGAACACTTTTATGTGCCACTTTCTTCTTTAGCCCAGCCAGCTTTATTGCACGCAGGCATTGTACATAAACCTAATTCTCCCCAGGCAGGTTTTGTTGCGCTCAGTAGCCAGGAGAAGCTGTACTGCACTAAAGCAGAGTGGAAGAGGAAATGAAGGAGAATACCATACTCGGTGGAATTTTTATTGAATTCCACTCTATATTCCTTGTCCTTAAAGACCATGGTGCTATTTTCAGACCTAATCTCGTCAGGAGGGACTTCGGCCAAAGAATCCCTCAGCACGCACAGATTGAGACCTTGGCCCTCTGAGCAATGGTGCAGACAGCTCTCTGATCCCGTGCAGAGGGCATTGCCTTTGTTCCTGGGCTTTGGCTCATGTGGTTTCCAAGGCAGGAATAAAGTCTGAGGCTTTTTCGCCCATTAACATCTTAGCTCGTTTGGTCTCTGGGGCAATGAGATTTCAAAAACAAAGCCAAAAGGTTTCTCTGTGTAAAAAATACCCTTGCCAGAATGGGTTTACTGAGTAGCACATGCATTATTATTTCATCATAATGCTTCTCTCTCCACCTCTCTACTCCATTGTAGTCAGGTTCCCGGTAACTGTTCTTTTTTTAATATGTTCTCGTTCTTCTCCATTTTCCTCTTACTTTAATTGATTTTCCCCCCTTCCTGTTTCCTTCTCTAACAGAGCAGGGACACACTGGCATTTTACTTTGTATGAAACTTCCAAATAGACCCTATTTGCAAACGTTCCTCTTTAGTAGGAAGAGGGAAGTCAACTTTCCTTATTACAGCTTCCATTAATTGTGCTTCAGCAGGTCACAGGAAAGCTTAAGATATGTGCACAGAGTTGAGTCTATAAATCATTAGTAATGGAGATGAAATCTTCTTCTGGAGTCTCCTAGAAGCAAGTGATTTCAGCAGTAAAATATCATCTTTGCAAGAAAAACGGTGTAATAATAACTTTGTGGGATTTCATATTACTGCTGTAACTTAGAGATGAACACTCGGGTGCATCAAGAGCTTTAATAATGTATGTGTAGGTGGCAAATTACCCATAAAGAACCTACTGAATTGTGGATAATGTTCATTTTATATTCTCAAAGATAACCTAGGCCTTTGGGCAGATGTCGTCTCATGCCCTGGGCTTATGACATCTAGCAGGAATATTGAAAGTACAGCGTGCTGACCACTTGCCTCAGCATAAGCATTCCTCCTCCTGCGAGCAGTATGAATTCCTATGGAGGGAAGCGATGAAGCACATTTATTAACGGCATATTGGCACTGAATAAGCTAAACTTCATGTCAAGGGCTTTCATAAGTCTACCATACAACATTTCTGTACTCTACATTAGAGGAAACTTCTTACTGGAATCACTTTGATGGCTGATGAATCAGAAACAGGAATATAAAACATGTAAATGAGAGGGAGGCCTGCGATCCAGTCTTTTTACCTGCAAGTATTTTCTACAAAGTAATGTGATATCCATTAATGCCACAGCTGCGTTCCTGCATTCCCTGCTTCATCCACTGAATGTCCGAAGTGGACTTTCTCTTGCTCTCTCTGTCCTTAGGAACATTTGATTGTTTCATGTTAAGGGGCAGAACTCTAACAGAAAGGGTTAAATATCACAAAAGAAGCAGAAGCATTCATGCTCAGCCCAGTGCAGTTATTTATCTAGCAGGACATCTTAAAAATAATCCATGTTAGAGCTTTTGCTTTTAATTGACAGCTGGGTAGTGACTTGTATTAATAGAAAATAAACAGCCATGAGTTCACACGAAAGGGAAACCTCCCCCCGCCACTCTCAAACATCCCCAAGCCTCAGATAGGACTGTATTCATCCCTTCATTGATTTGGGGCCAAGGTTTTTGTGTAATCGCCTGACAGAAATATTTTGTTCTATCTGAAGTTATGTTGGAAAAGACACAATGTCCCAATGGGGCAAGACCGTAAGATTATCAGTCTCTTACATAAGTTTCAGATATGCACACACCTTGACCTTCTGCATCCTGCCTTTCCTTGAAGCTTGCCACCTCCGATAATCCCTTACCTCTTCCTTCTGGGGCTCCCGCTTGCTACAACAGCCTGTTTGAACCAGACCTTTCCCCAGCCTACACAGATCGGCTCCGTGCAGCAGTGCCATCTCCTTTGTCAAGCGGAAATGGAGCTGCGGTGTCTTCTAAGCCACTTTCCCTTTTGTCGCTGTATAATTGGAAAGGCAGTATCAACTCCATCAGTTGTTACAGATGCAAATGGAGCTGGAGAGCCAGTCCAAGGTTGGAATCAAACTAATCGCAGCTGTGCTGGGTAGGCAGGTCTGCCAGAGAATTTTTATCTTGGCCTTAAAACTATGCTGTTAGTGGGAGTATAGTGTATATTCTCAGGACAGAAGGATATTAAAAAAAAAAATAAAATTAAAACCTATTTGGCTATTTTTTAGGGGGCAGAACCAAAAATCTGTCAACAGATTGGTCTTTTCTGGATCCTTCATAGTAAAAAAACCCTTCTTCTTATACTAAAAATAAAGACAACTGTAAAGCTTTTGAAAAAAAATTACTCATATGCTAGCTGCTTTTCTAAAGATTATCCTTCTGAACATTTTATATGTGGAGAAACAATAGATAAAGTCATACTTCTGAATAGTCATACAACACTGAGAAAATGAAGACATTTTATTTGTCTTTTTCTGTTTGTTTCTGTGTGGTGTGCAGCAAGAAACCCTGGAATATATTAATTTGATCCCTAAATGCAATGTCCTTAAAAGCATTAGAGGATCATTCTGAAAGATATTCCCAATAGTTCAAAATCCTCGTTTGCACTGTGCACAGCAAATCCAACATAGTAGGTGAGTTACTGAATATAATGAACTTGAGAGACTTGCCAAGCTCTTTGTACTCTGTGTTTGGCAGGCGGGTTTTGTCCTTGTCTCCAGCTAGGGACTTTAGCGTGTTTATTGATCTTAGTTTGTCACCCTGAGGTCAAATTACAGCTACGTGGAACTGCACCTTCAAGCCACTCAGAAATTATAGCTGAGGCAACACAGTCTCTCAGCTGGCTTTTCCACCAAGGACTCAGGAGCTCCAGGGTCCTGGCCACCAGCTGGCCAACTCCCAAGTGAAGCTAAGCTATTTTACAAGTGAGCTGCTACAGGGACTATTTCTTTCCACACGTGCCTCTGTTATAATCACGCAATGATGGTCAGCAGCCTGTCAGCAGCTTCTTTTTCTGGAGCATTTTGGGACTGGCCACCAGGCAGGGCTGAGCAGTTTGCTCTGTACTATTCCTTGCTGATTCACCAATAGCTTGATGTACAGCAAGGCAGGTCCCTGAAAGTTATTTGCTCTCCTCAAAATCAAATTAGAAACAGGAAGGATTTTTCCTCCGCTGATGTCTTCATTTTATGTTGGGTAAGTTTTTAAATGCAATGTTTAAAGTCTTAAGCACGGAACTGCCTCAGATATGGGGGGAAGAAAAGAAACAGCCCCTCATGCAGACCTGAACTATTGTCCCCTGAGGACAATGCCTCAAATATCAATGACGACAAGAATTTCTGGACCTCCTGGTACAAATTCAATCCAATTTCACAATCAATAGAAGGAAATATTCTAGCCCAAAACATGCAACCAGAGTCACACAGCTCATTGACACAGAACGTCTGCTAGACGCTTTGAGCTGAAAAGACTACCAGAAACAGCTGTACCTGCAGGTATCTGTGACCTAAGGCGTAACTAGATACAAATGGGAGCTTGTGTGCATGTAAAGTCCTAAGAAACATCTAGAAATATAATAATCCATGCCAACGTAAGTTGTGGAAGAGAAAATATCTCTTGTTCGGTACTTCCTTGTACAGGAGACCTGGTCAGAGCCCTCAAGGTCTTAACGCAACAACTTCCTTGCACTCTGCTTTTTGCTGTGGCTTTGGGGTTTGTTCACACATCACTTCTAGCTGCAGGTTCTAGCTGCCTGAAAACAGCTCTGAAAACCTCTCCCAGTGCACCTCTCAGCTTTCTGTCACTGTCCCCCTGCCAGAGGTGACCTTCCATCCTTTTTGGAGGTCTCAGCTCTGGTCAGCAGGAGCCATGCAGGCCAGTCCAAGAGGTGGGCACTTCTGGATGGCGTCAAGCTGAGGCAGGAGCCACTTCCACAATGGGGCCACCCTCTTTGGAAAACATCTTTAATGGTACATGATCACTTGGGGAAAAGGTGCTAAAATGACGACCTAGGAAATGAAACAATCTTCTGATTGGAAAGTGAAGAATATCTGCATGTATTTTTGAACAGGTCTTTAATTATCTGTTCTATACTAGTGGGGGGATTGCTTGCATAAGCAAATATACAACATCAGGACCAAGTGCTCATGTGAACTGAAAATACAAACTGATGCCTATGTTATTCCATTGATTCATTAAAAGTCACACAGCCATTGTTTTACAGACTAAATTGCTATTTCTGTTGACCTTTGAGCTGAAGACAATGAATAAGAATGGACTTTTGGTTTGTTTCTAAAAGAAATTGGGACTTCTCTGTTATTTTCCGTAAAGATTTATCATAAAGCTTAGAATAGTGTAAAAATAAATATATGTTTATGCAAAAATTTTAATCAGCTTTTGATCATTGTTTTCAAGAACTTCATAATTCAGAAATTTCACGTCTTTTGAAGTCACTAAGAATTTTCTCAGAGTGGAAAAGTAGGAAAAATAATTTGCTATTTTGTCCTAAACCCCTTTTTTTTTTATTATTTACTTAAATCTGCTTTGGCAGTTTTGAAATGGAAAAGCTTTGGGTTTTTTAATTGTTTCCATTTCATTTCCAGTTTTTATTACACCTCGAGCTGGACTGATTTTTATGTGTTTATAGTAATCACTTTAAAAAAATACTGCCTTGGGATGCAAATGTTCTTTTCTCTCCTCTGCATGGTCAAATGCCTTTTGTATCCTAAACTTTATGGAGGTAGTCTTATGATTTAATAGATTTAAAGAAAGAGCATGCACCTGGCTGTATGTAATTAGGGGCTGATTGAATGATGTTGATGATATAAACTCAGAAGGGAAGTGATACTGTGCATTAGAGCATTATACTCCCTACACATTGGCTGTGCTTTATTTCAGCTGCAAACAAGTAAACATGGCAGGAGATACATCTTGCCCAGCTCCTGAACTGAACACCTTACCAGGCTGAGCTTGCTAAGCGTGCAGTCTCCCTGCACTGATTTTGCTGCTCACAGGCTGTCAGGAGTGAGACACCATCTCTCGGTGGAGAGCTTATTTGAAGCCCAGGAGCCCATCCTGGCCTACTTGTCCTGCAAAAAGATGGGAGAGAGGCACAGGCTCTTGAGAAATTGAGTCATCTCTTTTCACAGCCCCCTGCATCCCTCACCTCAGAGCTGAAGTCATGGAGAAAAGTCAAACCCAATGTCTCCTGTGGGCTCTGAACCACGGGGCACCAGTAAGCGCTTCTGTCCTGCACTATGGGGGTGGACTACACAGGGCTGAGCAGTAATCTCCTGATGAATAGAGGTGAACATATGAGGTCAGATGTATGAGGAACAGACCAGAGCCTTTATTGCAAGATTGAGCCAAACCTGTCGGGAAATATTTTCCATGTTCAAAATATGGCACTTTTTTAAAGTCCCCAAAATCTCACGCTGAGCAGTTTCCTCTGCCTCAATGTTTTCCGATTCTGATCCAAAATGGTAAATTGCTTTTGGGTTTCTTATGTTACATTTTAAGGAAAAGCAGAGCAAAAAAAAATGCAGACTGCACAAGAAACCAAGTTCCCACGAGAGATTATTTTTTTCAGTCTTTCAGGTCAGCGTGTTCCTTGTGGTTAAGTGACATTTCACTGAAAATCCAGACTCTTGACTGGCATCTATTTGAAATGAAACTGCAAATCCAGCCATCACTGATGAGGGCTGTGATGTTGGTTGTTCTTTTTCCACCCAGAGCACCTATGGGAATGACATCACTGAGTATCTAAAAGGCCTGACATCACAAAATTGCATTCTACCTTCTAATTTAAAAATACATCATCATTATTTCTGTGGTCTCTAAAGAGAAATTGAATTTTTTGTGCCTCCCGTGGATGCTGCAATGCTATTTTAGTGTAATGCTTTTATGTCTATAGCAGCTGATTGCTTTGACCCTGAAGTCCTTCTTGCAGTGCTGCTGACTTGCTGAATCACAGAGTTCATTCACATCCTCTTGCCAGAGGATAATATGCTGAATGCAAATCTTGCTACAGCAGCAATATAAAAAATGAAATGAGATAACACAAAAATAAATATAAACTAAAGTGAAAGAAAATAATAGAAAAGACATAAAATAATAATAAAATACTTGTCAAGTTCAAGAAAATGTGAATGGCAGTGTGAGTCTATATGCCACAAATTTTAAGTATTGCACTTCATGCCAGAAGCATTCATATGAAACCTTTCTCTGGCTTCACCCAATGGTTCAGTGATAAGGACACTGCAGTCAGGGAATTCAAGTCAGATTCTTGCATCACCTTTAATTGCTCCCATGGGTTGTGAAAACTTCAGAGCAGTATAAAATGGCTACAGAGGGATGGAGGTTCCTGCATCTCTCCTAATTCCAGTTTTGGAGCTGTAACCTCTGCATGGCTGTAACTTGATCTCAAAGGTACCCAAAGGTACTTTAGGTGTTATAATATCAAAGTTCTTGAAGTATCAGAAGTTCAGTTTCTTGAAAGGAAAAACCACTAAAAGCCCTGATGCTACCAATGAAGCAGTTTGGACTTAATTCCTAGTTGGATGCCCACACATACTAGTGCAGATTAATCTCTGCCTTTCCTTTCCTAGTGCATCTGCCACCCTGGCCTCACTGTTGGGCATCCAGCATCTGACACGCTTGGTGTTTGTGGTGACGCAACAGGAGAGGGGTTTTCCCCTGCTGCAGTTTAAGGCTGAAGGCACCTCTCAGCCATGCCAGATGATTTGTTGTGCCTGGGATTCACCCGACTTCTGACCAGGTGGACCTGTACGCTTATTCCTGCCTTGCATCCAGCGGGTGAAACTTCTGTACTGAGAATTCAAGGGATTTGCATGCACTCAGCTATCTTCCCTGGTGCCTCTGTCACCTGAGGGAGTCATCCTGACCTGCTTACTTAGAGCACATTTAATAGACCACAAATCTGACCAGCTGCTAACCTCTGCCTGGGTGGAGATCAATCCTCTCTGAACCAGAGCACGTAATTGCTTCTTTTCTTGAGTCAACTCCTTTAAAAAAGAGCTTGGAGGAAGGTCCTCCTGTGCCTGTTAACAGCAGCATGATGCAGAGCTGGAGCACCCTGGAAGCAGCCACGTTCAGGTCCCGGCTATCCCTCTGAGAGGCATGGGCTGAGCTCTCCTCACCTGGCAGGACACAGCCCCTACCACAATCCCCTGCCAGAGGGTCAGCAAAATGTCCTTCTTCACCACCCGCTCATCAGGGGGCAAGGGAGCAAGGCAGGAAGGCAGCCAGGGGAAGAAGTTGGGAACACTGAGGTGTACCCTGACATCCGTACCCCCAAATCCCTAGCCTGTATCCCTTTATTTCTCCATCTTTTTCCAAGTTACCCGACCTTCCCCATACAGGGCAGGGGGAGTCTCAGTACCTAAAGTAGGACTTTGAACCCCACTGAAAGCATAAAGCTTGTGACTCCAAAATCCTGCTGCTGATCTATGGCACCAGTTTCAGCATACTTTCCTGCTAACGACAGCTGTAAACAGCCTCCTGCACAGGGTGGCCACGTTACCTTGCCCTCCATTGGCTAAATGATACAAAGTTCAAAATTTGCTTGGATACCTCCCTATCCCAGCAATAATTTCAGAATTTTCTTAAACTCTTGCACCAGTCAGATTTTCAAACCATGATGGAAGTGTCATTGCTTTTTATTTTTTCCTGCTGTGTCATGCAGCCAGAAGCAGTGTTTTCTTATGATGCAGTGAATACAACCTGGAAGTAGAGAAGTGTGAAACTCAGCAGGAGAAATAAAGAGGAGAGATACTGTTCCAGCCGTAACTGAAACGGAGGCTTACTGGGTTTCCAAAGGATTCTGGCCTTCAGACCCCAAATAAATCTTTATTGCCATATTATATAGCTGAAAAAAAAAGAGTCTGCTAGGTAATAAGGCAGACCTGTATGTACAACTTTTACATTCCTCTTTTCAGCGAGACTATTGGAGGATCAAGGGCTCTCTCTGTATACCAGCGACAAATGCTATATCCCGTTAACTCCATTTTCAGCCTCACCTTCTTCTCCTGGGTGGGCTCCTCCAAGATGCTCAGCCTCCCACTGGGAAAGCCCTCAGTGACACATCTTCCTCAGCAGCCCCTTCACTGCGGTGACCTGGCCACACCTGAGCATGCACTGGGACACTGACCCCATCATGCACTTAAATGCACCCACCAGGCTGGTGGGGTGACACCTCCCCGCTGCACACCTTGGCAGCTTAACGAGGGAGGCAATTAGGCAGTCAGAGCTTATTCACAGGTGGACCGGGGATGGTGAGGAAGGAGAGGTGATGCAGTCCTCTCCCCCCTCAGGGGCTGCTCAGAGTTTCCCATTATGTAGTTATCACACTGTAACCACACATACGCACAAACCAGTGATGCACACTTTGGTACACAGTTAATTACTTAAGGATGCAATGAGGCTGTTTAAGTGATATTCTTGCCAAAAGGAACACTTTTACCTCATCAGATCTTAACAGGGACTCACAGCCACTAAAAGCCACGCAACTCCTACTATACCTGAAGTCAGTTAATGCCTTATATGCTCACAAGCATGACATGGCTGGCATTGCTGCTGCTTTTGAAACTGGTGGATTGGTGCCTCAATACTTAGCAACCAAAATAGTATGTAAACCCCGCCCCCCCCCAAAAAAAAAACCCTCACAATTTTTTTTTTTTTTTTTTTTTTTTTTGTGGTGGTGGTAGCTTTTAATTGAGATTAAAGGCTGAGCTTAAGCTGTCTGCCACTAGACTGCATTCAGGAACGTAGCATAAAACAGAACGGAGCCTTCTATGGCTCTTTTTCAGGCACTGCTCCTGTCAGCTTCCATGAACTTTAGGATTTGGGCTTTCCCTTGCATGTCACGTGTGCTCAGATGAAACACAGGTTTCTAGACAGTCATGTTCAATATCCTACTTGAGGAGGAGGACACTGCTTTTCTTTTTTTGAGACTAACAAATAGAAGGAAAGGTGGAAGGGAGAACACATTAATCAAGGATTTACTGTCACAACAACTAAGCAGTGTTATTTTAGGAAGCTGTTCAGACACAGGATTCCCTTAGTCTGTTAATTCATTGGCAATAAATCGTTAGCTAACCCATGTCTCAGTGTGGCGGTCACACCGGGCAATCCTCTTCTCTTCTGCACACACAGGGGAGCAGTGACCCTGAGCTGCAATGAAAGCCACCCCAATGTTTGGAGGTATAACTGGGTATAAATGACTCACTAATCCTTTAATACTTCCGTTCACAATGAGGCTCAAGTCTAAATGACAATGACATAATCCTTTTTTGAAACGAAAGGGATGAGTCCTTCTTGTCAGCTCCCCACTGCCTCTGTTGCTGTTGTTCTCATATTTTGAATAAGATGGTGGCTGCGGAGAAGCAAAGCAAGAATAGAAACTCTTTAATTTTTTCCAGACGTGTCTGATGAGACTCTATCTCTCACCACATGATCTTGCATCTGTAATAACTGGTGTCAGTGTATTGATCAGCTGAGGCGGCTGGAGCAAAGTCAGGCTTCTACCACACATGGAAAATCTGACTAGAAAGTTTGCAGAGGAGCTGGGCTGGGCTCTGCGGGGCACAGCCAGAGCTGAGTTCTGCCCTATGGAAATGCAGCATTGTTTCCCCATCCCGTGCAGGGATTGCGTGGCTAACATCCACTCGCTGTGGGAGAGGGAGAATGGGAACATGCTCTGGGACTTGCTAGTTTGGCTGCATTGCTGAAGAAAATAAAACAGACGAAGCAATGGCATAGCTCCTGTGAATGACGATGCTGAAAGAGTCCTAGTCTGCCTGAGTTGCCTGACCACGGTCTCACACGAACAGCAGAACGAGCGTGCTGGGAAAAGAGACCCTGGTCATCTAATAAAGATGACGGCACAAATGAAATCAAACAGAGCCAGGC
This sequence comes from Charadrius vociferus, assembly GCF_000708025.1. Classification (NCBI taxonomy): domain Eukaryota; kingdom Metazoa; phylum Chordata; class Aves; order Charadriiformes; family Charadriidae; genus Charadrius; species Charadrius vociferus. The sequence continues at coordinate 4,835,599 of NW_009647401.1, read as the reverse complement.
TGGGATTTAACCACATTACCAAAGCAACCTGCAGCTTTTAAACATATGAAAACATATTTACCCAGGGTTCATGCTGACTCCTGCCCATGGGCAGTCTGGCAGGAAACCCTGGGGGAGGAGAGCCTGCCTGGAGGAGCCCAGCAGGGTGGCAGGCACAGGTCTTCCCCAGCAGCAACCTGTCTGGGAGGATCGCAGCCCCGGGGCAGGGGAGGGCTCCTCCGGGACTGTCCAGGGACACACTGATTCAGGGTCACCCCTCAGCCCTTTCCTGCCCATCGGTGGGGCTGCCAGAGGACAGAAATGTCAGCAAAGATCTAACAGCACCATGGTACTAGTACTGCAAATAGTGACTATGCCTTGAGTGCATGAAGGTGAGATTAGCTCCAGCTCTCTACCCTGCTATTAGTGCACGTGACAGCAGACCTGTAGCATACTAAAGCAATGTGTTAAGACTCCCTAAGTATGGCACTGAGTGACTCAAACATAGCTCGTGTATATTCAGTGCTTCTCAAAAGAGAGGCTGATTCCTTTGGAGGTTCCTCTGTTGCCATTTTTAGTTTATGACGGAAGAATTCAAGGACAATCTGTCATCGGATCACAAAGACAATCTCCTTATGCTTTACAGGTAAAGAGAGGTTGAGGTTTTTCTTTTTAAATATAATTATTTTTATTACGTAAGATTAGCATGTTCCTGTTTGTCAGACTTTTGATTGGAGTTCCAGGGTATGTTTATAAAGTCACACTACCACCACTAATATGACATCACCTTGATAAATGTTACTACTTGGCCAAGTTAATACATCTTTATACTGCTTGTGACTCTGAGGTTCTTCAGAAACTCAATCCACTAGTCATGCAAAGGCTGCTTGAAAGATCTAAAATACTTAGATTTAGATCAAAGCTCACATGGCAGCACAGATCCTACTGGAGATCACTGAGTTTAGTTCACATTCTTAAAGAAGCGGAGGTAGAAATATTTGACGTTACAAAATATTTCAAAGTATTCATTCCCAACAGGAGTAAAGAAATATAAAATAATAAAAGTGATAAATAATAATGCATTTAATTTGAAATCTATATTTATACAGCACCTTTTATGTAAAGACTAACCCAAGACTGCAGAATGCTATGATTTAACAAGCAAGAATCGTTCTCCCCACAACCTTGGCAGTCACCTGTGCAGTGGAAGAAAGCAGACCTTTAACAGCACATCAGAATACTGTGAGTTTAGATGTAAACTACAGTGTCTTTGAAAGTGTATGGGAATACAGACAAAGGGAAACTAATAACTCAAAATAGAATTTGGCCAAGAAAGGAGGCTGACTCACTCTCCCAAGAATTATATTGTCGTCTTCTAATTTTTTCTACAAAAGATTAAAATCTAGTGGCTTTCAAGACGTTGTCTGGTTTTCAGTTTCATGATATGCCCTTATCGAGCAGGGAAGTTGGCATTTGAAAGGACTGTCAAACATGGGGCAAAATAAAATGCAAAAAAAATCCAGGAAGTATGTTTCTGTTGTGTCTGCGCCTACTGTCTCAAGATCAGTTCTGCTCCCACTTGATGCAATGGCAAAACCAACTCTGATGGCAACATGGTGATATTGGGCCCTGAGGTTCCTCTTCCCCTATTATTCTGCTGTTAGGAGAAGTGTCCTTTTGAATCTTCTCCTCTTCCCCTATTATTCTGCTGTTAGAAGTGTCCTTTTGAATCTTTTGTACAGGGATGTACACAAACTAGAGATGAAAATGGTAAACACCAAGGTGATTGTGTCACAAATCTTATTTCAAAAACCATGAATGTCCTGGAGATATATTTTACATAGTCTTTAAATCTGTTTCCAATACAGCTCTCTCTTTGCATAAATCTGTGGACATTGGCTGAAATCTTCCAAGCACTGTCATCGTGAAGTGATCTTTATGAACATGAATTCAATAGCTGGATGGCTAATACGGCATTTTGGTCTCTATTAGAGTCCACATCACTGCTGAAAATAGCAACTTGAAAACACGTTATCTTGGTGCTCATATCTGAATCAATGAAGTGATCCAATTTATTTGTTTGGAGCAGCTTGGTCGCTGAGCTGTGAAACTATGGCTCCAGCTTCTGATACATTTCAGATGTTTTAACTAGAAATGTTTTTAATGTGCCAGCCCATATGCAACTAAATTCACCTTGTAATATGGTCACATTTAAATTAAAATGATCGTTTATAACTAGAAGGAATTGCTATTTCTTTATGATGGACAAAAGTGAACAAATGAAGAAATCATAACAGTTTATATGGTGTTTTCCTTAAGATGATAAACAGAATAATTTAAGCTCAATCATTTGCATGCATATTCTCAAAAGTAGTGCTGTCACTAGGTTGTTCTTTTAATAGAGAAGAATTTGTAGACAGAGACACTAAGACCACTTAAGGCCGGAAGACTGTTAATCTTAGATTTAGTAGCCCAGTTAGGTTACCAGGGAGGTAATTGCTCATCTTTCCTTGTGAGGATCTAGAAATAGCCCAGACCTGATGTAACTAGTGCTTAAAAATAAAGCTGTTTGCACTGATAGAAGACAAATTGAGTTATCTCTAGGAAAGGGGGAACCCCTCTGAGGCATCCCCACAGTGTGTACTACACACAGAGTGAAAAGGAAACTCTATGTGGTCCAGCTTGGCTACTGAGAAACAAGCAATATATGAATAAGAACTAGCTGAATAAAAATTGCATTAATGATGGAAGACTATTCCTGTGCAGCATTTTTGGGAGGAATTATACTGAAACAGATCAGTTCCTTGCACACTTGCTGCAAAGAGGTTGTTTGCTATCACACACTTCTATCCCAAGAAAAGTCAGGTATTCACGTCACGTCCTTTCATGCCACTTTTAATCTATTATTTAGTTAAGCCAAATATTTAATTAGAGATTTCAATATAAAAGCAATTAGCAAGCTTCCTATGTATAAGCAATAATTATGAAGAAGCTTAGTAAGAGAAGAATGACTAATGAACAACATTCTGTTGAAATTGTGTTTAAAGAATTTTGTGATATGTTTTTAACTGCTGATTTATTTTTGACTCACCAGCCCTGGCTAAAAACAAACAAAATCCTCCGAAATCTCTTATTTTGGGTTGTCATTCTTCTTGCTTTGTAAATGCCAGCGTGTCTCCGCAACACAGTGACATCACAACAGAACCGCATGTGGCGATGGCACCGCATGACTACACCATAACATTGCAAAATAAAGCTTTTGTGAGCAAGAAAATAGTTTCCAGGGCATTAAAGCACAATTGCAGGTTCCAGGATGTGGACTTGCCTTGGTAAAATCAGGCTGATCCTATGAAAGGATTACACTTATTTGTACACTTATTTGTAGCAGGATACTTCGTAAGAACAGAACCAGATAAACAGGAAACACTCTCTCTGTCATCTAAATAATAAGCATCCTCACCAGACTTCTATTCATGTAGAAGAAGTCTTGTAATTAATGGATTTATGATTATGGGGTTCAGGTGAGAGGTAAGAACCACTTTGTCTGACGACTGAGAGGTAAGAGTTTGCAGAGTAAAATGAGGAAGGAGGGATGGAGCTGCCCAAGGACGGGGCAGAGGAAGGAGGGAGAAGCAGGCGGGGTGCGGGACCTGTGAGCTGTGCATGCCTGTGGCTTCTCGTGTCACTGGAACAGCGCAGCAAAGAAGCAGGTAAGGAATTCCAATGTGCATCATTTACTTTATATCTGGTAGCATCTCAGAAAACTGTCCCCTTTAAAGCAATTTCAAAAAACACGCCACTTGAATGCAATATCTTAAAGAAATTGCAAATACAAACTTATAAAGGAGTTAGCAGACACTCAAAAATCTTTCAAAAATCAGAGATAAGAAATGTCCATCTTCATTTCATTTCTGCCTATAGAAATCAACTTCTCTAACCACTGCACATCTGTACAGGATGCCAACTGTCCTGCCCTCATTTTCACATTCATTTTAGCCAAAGAGGTGGAGCAGCCATTTTGTTCCCTTCACATCTAAAGCAGGAAAATCTTATCTGAATCAAAATTATTCAAGGGTGTCCCTGTGATCAGCGAGACTGGAGACAGATGGAGACTGGACGCTGTGGTCCAAGCCTCCCCCATGCTGCCCTCCATCCACCCCTGCCTCCCTCTGTCCCACTCCCAAAACTCGGGCATCCCCAGCTAAGTGTGAGAAATGTTCTCCAACAAGGTGGTGAAAAACATAAAGATCATCACCGCCTTTATCTTCATAGACTTCACCACCCATGGATACGTAGCCTGGTTAGGGTAAAACAAGGTCATCTTTACATATATCCTACCCAGTTTTCCCACAAGTAATACCTAGTCTCCCAGCTGCCCTTATAAAGTGGATTTCTAGAGAAGCCATACACAAAGTCTGTCCTTGTGGGCTGATACTCTTGATCCTATAAAATAAGAAACTACCAGCTTCTTGCATTCTTAGATGCTCTTTCATTATAACCTTCACAGAAGGGAGAGAGTCAAAACTGAATGTAGGTAAAATTAAGCAGGTGCAGGCAGAATAGAGTCATTTCTTTGCCAAATGCTCATGTGTCTAAGGTTTCTAGAATTTGCATGGTGTTCTTGGATGGAGCCTTTGTCTGCTACAGCCATTTCTTGTGGCCTTGGGAGAGGTATGAACAGAATAGTGGGTCACTTTATCACCGTAACACTATTTTCACTTCAATGCTTTACATAATCTGAAACTCTGCTAGGAAGAAAAAATAAACACAGAAAAATGTAGCCTGTTTTATCCTGCACAGAACTGGTATATGTCCACTCCTGGGTAGTAAGCTTAAGGAAGCTTCATTTTATTTATAAGCAAGACCAAATACCCTGAAAAAGGCAGTAGGTATTTGCTTTGTGGAAAAGGGGTCCTTTCACTGCTTGAGCCAAATCTCACTGAAACCCCGGGAACCTTCACATTCAGTTTAATTGGGCTCTGTGTCAGGGCAAATTGGTATAATTTTCTAGTAAAAGCCCTAACTCACTTAGAAATCCCTCCTAAGTTTACTGGGGAGAGGGTATGTCATAGGGTCTGGATGTGTCCTGTAGAGCAAATCAGAATTTCCACCTTTAGAGCTAAATGCAAAGCTGATCTCTCTGATTTGTTCTTCCAGAGAGAGTTATAGAGATACAAACTAGAAACAAAGACTCCTAGGGAGAAAAAAGGATTTGGTTTTGAAAACTCCTAGCTCATAGGAAAGACAAATGAAGTAGTGTATTAGGCAGTGGCTGGCAGGTAGGTAGGCAGATAATCTGACAGGAAACATTTGCAGTTCAGATCTGCGTATCCAAATTCCAGTGGAAAGGACAGTACAAGCCTGGGGACTATAACAGGCTGAGTACTGTCAACAGAGAGAGCACATTCAATGTGACTGAGAACACCGAGACCTATGGACTCCGAAAAGCTGCTCACCTTAATGTTGTGTTTAATGGAGAGCAACCTGCTGGCTAATTACTAATTTTGGGAAAGCCTGCAACTTCTTTGTGAAAAGAGGAGTACTGATGTAAGGCTAGATGCTGCTTCCACTGATATTAATGGTAAGACATTTAATTATTTCAGTGAGGAAAGGATCAGACTTTTAGGTGAAGGCATGAAAATGTACCTACATACTTATGAACCAGCATCAGCAGGAAA
>NW_009647401.1:4825385-4829923 GCF_000708025.1 Charadrius vociferus | reverse complement strand
CAGGAAAGAAAGCCTGTTGTGTGAAAACAGTTAATTGTAAATGCAAGTCCAAAAGAGATTCTGCATTTATGTTTGCAAAAAGACAGGCAAGATGTGAAAAACAAGCCTTTTAGCCAAGGAAAATGGATATTAATTCCATTCCCCAGCTAGGACACCTGTGCAAACAATACCATCCCCAGGCAGTTAAAACAGAGAGGTCCATAGCTAATAGCGTAATGTTGATTAACACCTGACCACTTCACAGGGAGTGAAGAACAGATTTGGCAGATTTGCAAAATGAAAGGATGTCACCTAAAAAGCCATTTCACACTCAATGCTTCTACAAGAACATTCTAGATTTGAATAGCTTTCTTCAGACACAAGTGGAACATTTGACTATTTTTGTGAGGTTAGAAAAAAAGTTTTGATTTGATAAATCTAAATATTCCATGAATGTAATTTTTAAACAAAATTTGCTTCTAACCATTTAAAAAGACCAAGCGTTTTTGCTGTAAAACAAGCTCATTTTTTAACTAGAAAAATATTTTTATGCAAGTGGGCATTTTAGTAGTTCAAAAAAATTCGCCTAATGTTTTTTCAAAGTAGAAATTTAATTAAATCAACTGATGGTCATGAATAACTTCAGTATCAACTTTCTTTTTAATGTTCAGTAGAAAGACTTCTCATCAGATCAACTCTGCTCCAAAAAATTCTGGTACAAGAGGTTTTGTCAAAGTTCTGAGAAAACTGGTTACAGCGCCTGGAGACCTCTGCAGCAGATTATATCACATCAAAATCTTGCAGGTGGTATTTGGCTCTTCTGTGGAAGACTAAATTTGAAAGTGGCCTTTAGAAACATGTAGGAAAGTGAGACAATCTCTTTTTTTCCTCTTTCTCTCTTTTTTCTTTTTCTTTTTTTTTTTTTTTTTTTTTGTTTAAGGGCAGCAAGTTTCCTTGTCCAGGAGCTTTTAGTCTGCAGAAAACATGCTTCATTTGTGTTTGCATTCAGCTCTGATGGTTCCACTTTGGGAGGGAAATGAACACCATGTGTTGATCACTGATATAAAAAAAAAGAATCCAGTATCTAAAAAAATAGCCAAGAGGCCCGTTCTTATACTATTGCTAGGAAGACTAGAGATTTGTGGTACCAGAATAGTTTCTGTCTTATATGAAGGTCTCTAACTAGATTGAGAGCAGTTTAAAGTAATCAGAACCCTTTAGATGTTTTTGGTATCACACACGTGTATTGTCTACCTAGCCTCAGACTGACCCCAGTTTAAGGTTAACTTGAAGTTTATTACAAGTTAATTTAAAAGAAAAAGAAAACTAACCCCCAAACTGTTAGGTGGCTGCCAACAGCTGAGAAGGGCAGCAGCCCGTCACGCAGACTGGGGCTTTTCTGAGCCCCTGACAGCCAGCTCAAGCCATTCCTCGGCTGCCCAAAGCAGCTTATTCACAGTCCAGCAACACACAGACGGTTTTTATTTGCAGCTTGCTAGTATCATCCAGACCAGCAGCTAATTGAGACTGTACTATTTTCATGCTTGATCTTTGCTTAGCTATAAATGATGAGCCCTGAAAAAGTATTTTCCCTCATACACTTATACAGTGCACCTTATATGTGCACTCCTCAAATTTCCAAGCAGTCACCAAACAGTGCCAGAAGCTCATTAAAGATTATGGACCACTGAATCATCATGAAATGATTTTTGAGTGACCTAGGAAAGCATTTTATATGAGACACTTCATGGATTGAGGGGGGAAAATGTAAGCAAGCCCTTTTAGCACAAGTTGGGTACTAGGTGTAGGACATTAGGATTAAAGCATGGAAACTGTGTTCGTTTTGATTTGTTCCAATCCCCGCTTTGCTGGGTGAGTCAGAGAAATGCTGGCAAGCAGCTGTGTGAGAGACTACCCTCACAGGAGATAAGGAAACACTGTAGGATACACTGAATAGCTCTATCAACTTCGTTTCACCACTGCTTAAAAAGAAATTGCAGTGCAGGAGCCTACCCCAGCCTTTATGTGTGCTGACTTCTTGCAGGACTCTGCTGTTAATTAGGTTTGCAGAGCAGGATAGAAGAGAAAATTTATATAAGGTTGTGGGTATGGAGTCTGAGAAATTAGCATTTGGTCCGCAGGAGAAAGGAAAGGAAAAATAGGAGTGAGGAATTATCATGCTAGAAAGATTGCTATGTAAAGCCACATAAGGCTGCCAGTGGAAGATAAAAATACAGAGCACACTTACAGTAAAATAGGCACAGAAGGATCCAAATAGAGGAGGACAGAATTATTTTGCTTCATATAGGGAGAGGTTTGGGGACAAGAATCATGCTTTACTATTTCCTGTCTAGATGAATACATAAAACTCCATTGTCCATTCTATTTATATACTTATTATTCATGTTGTTAAGGATCAACTGGGAATGCAGACCTACTGTCCTAGGCACCGTGTGGATGAAGAGGAGACAGTCCGCACCCTGAATTGCTTACAGTCAAAACAGACAAGACAGCCAAAAACTAGGGAAAGGAGATAAAACACAGCAATCCACAGCAGCAACCCTACGGTACTTTCACAGCCCTGGTTTCACTGGGGGCAGGGACAGGAATGTGATAAGTGAAAGGGAAAGACAAAGCAAAGGAGGGAGCGAGAGAAGGAGGGCAGGGAGGAGGGAGGAGAGTGGAACCGTCAGGAGCAAGTCCAGGGGGGACCGTGGATGAAGAGGTTTGGATGAAGCAGGCATCACAGCAAACAGCTGCTTGGTACCAGCTAGTCAAAACTGTTGAAAAATTTTATCAGTGTCCATGAGGCTCAACTCACATTGTCTGCAGCTGTTGGCACAAATGCCCAGTTACGCCCCCGAAGGCCACACATTTGGAAAGACAAGCGGTCCCAGTCCTACGGACAGATATGATTTTTCACTTACGCGCTTCTAAATAGTTTTGAAAGAACTGGAAACATTTTTGTCTGTGTGTTTTATTCTGCAAAAAGAAAGGGGTTTGGGTCAGGCAAAATTGCATGGAAATCCCTAGCAAATTCATGAAATTGTTTCAGCGAGGGAAAAAATAAAGAAATGGGTTTATTTAAGTTCAAATGTTTTACTTTGACATTTTTAAACAAAAACCTGTATTTATTTTTTAAATTAATTAAATTAAACCGTACCTTCATTGCATTGAGCCTCAAATTAGTTTTTGACTAAGCCTGAAAAGTCATTATGTAGTGTCCTGGCTGCAATACGAGCCTAATGCTATTTGCCAGCAAACAGAGGAGCGCAATGAAAAGTTTGCAGTTGTGTTAAGCAAAGCAGTCAGAATTTATCTTTAGTGCTACCTTTTAACATGTATTTTACATAATAAATCGCTCTTTTATTGTTTTTTTTTCTGCATTGTTTCTTTTTTAAGGCATTCTAGACAAACGTACACCTGACCAGTTGATCCAAAAAATTCTTCTTGCTCATCACCAGCTATGCTTACTTTCCCCACCCTCAAATCAGACACACTTAACTTTCTTTCAGCTTTTGAGATACTGGACCTTTTCCCTCAAACACTTGAGGAAACAGAACTGGACCTTTTCCCTCAAACACTGGAGGAAACCTGTTACTCCACAGGTTGGCTGGTTCAAGGTGAAAGGAAAGGGAGATCTGGAGTTGAGCTCTTTCTGTGGAAATTACCTTTCCAGAAACATTTTTGCATAGAAAGATGAGGGGGATCCTATGAAGCATGTCAGCAGTCCTCTGTTTCCATGGTCTCACACAAGCCAAGGGGCAGCCTTTAAGGAGACATTTCCAGATTTGGTTTAAGTTTAACAGTCAAAGTCAATGCCCTAATTTGCACCCACGAATGAAATTGAAACGGACTGCATATCACAGACTGCATCCGGCAAGAAAGCCTGGTCAGCAAGCCAGCAACAGCATGCCACCCCAGCTGTAAGTAATCCTAACCCGTAGCCAAACTATGTAGGGCTAAAACTAAACTAAACTGTGCTCTGCACTTGGCACAGAAAATAGGCAATTTAACAGGCAAAGAATTTGCAATCTAAATTTAGATGTGCTGCTACAATGAGAACAACCAACATGATGATTATGGACTAAGGGACTATGAGAACCACAGCCTTCACCCCAAAAGGTAACTGCAGGGGTCTGGCTCAAGTAATGTTTTGTTGATGCTTCTATTCATTTTAAATATATCATTGAATAAACTTGGGCCTCATGACAATAGGAACAAGCTTTACTGGGCGGTGGAAAGAGGGGGACAATACATCTGTGAGTAAGACTTCAAGAACCCTTCCACTATGAACAGATTGGGGATGGGAAGAAGAGGTCACCCATGCTCAGATCAAGTATGCGGTCATTGAGACATAACTGTGAGCAAGTACAATAGGCACTTAAGGTTGCAGTCTAGAGAGTTACAGAAAGTCTTTCAAGCCAGTACAAGGAGTCTGAATGTGATATGTGGTTGTTAGGAAACCAATGAAGGATCTGAAGGGAAGAAAGCTTGGATGACACCCCCCCCCTCCTCCCCCTTTTTTCTTGGCAAACCAAGAGGAACAATGAAGAAGA
>NW_009647401.1:4821996-4825336 GCF_000708025.1 Charadrius vociferus | reverse complement strand
TTTGTTTCCTTGCACAGCCTAATCAGGGAGGATCCATGGCAAACATTCTTTTCAAAACATGGACCTGGAGCAAGAACTTGGCTCTTGCTGTTCTTGCCACACAGAGACAGCAAACAGAACCAAAAGAAGCTGGTTTGCCTCACTGTGACAATTTTAACAGATTTTGTCAATATTCTCTGCATGAGAGGAGTTCAGTAAGGTAACAGCAAGAGAATATCTGATGCTACCCCAGGTTCAAACACACTTCCCTCATGACTTTTCACAGTTACTGCTCTTACTTATCAGACACATGCACACGCTTCCGCCACCCACTTTCAAAATCCAGAAGTATTTAGATCAGTGCAAAGACATAGGTCAAGGTGAAAAATGGTTGGAGAAAATGAACAAATTATGTGCGAACTCATTCATTATGATTCTGTTCATGTTTGCAGCTTCAGAAGCTCAACTTAGGTAAAAAATGTCAGTTTAGCTACTTCACAACAGGCTAATATTCAAAATGGCAGCTGAGAATGAAATAAATTATTAAAATTAAAATTATGGGAAACATGAGTTCAACATACAAACCAAATACATACTACCTACTGACAGAAATCAAATTTTTGAGATAGGTCTTCTATCATATAACATGCAGGGTTCCATTAAAGTGAAAAAAGAAAAACCTAAACAAACTGTGGATTATTTCCTCAGGTGATGTAGCAGCACTAATTTTTCAATCATGCACAGTGAGAAAACAAGACTGTTCAATTATAAGAAAAATATTTCAAACAAGAAAACTAGTCCTCTGGCAAGAGAACCATGAATCACACTCACAAAAATATTGGGGTGGGGTTTACACCAGCTCATAAATGTGTAGAGGTTCACCATGAAGAGTAAGCAACTGAGAAGTCTTTTCCAAGCAAACAAGCATCTTCTGCTTTTTCATTTGCCAGTCCTCAGAAATAGTCATCATGAGTTAACCTGCCATTGCTGTAGTTTTTTTGTTTTTTAGACAAGTGTCTCTTCTACCTTGCTTCTAGCTACGACTTTATTTCACTCTTTTTTAGGACCAGATTTTGTCTGTCCTCTGACAGGGCAACAGCCCAGGCAAGAAACATCTGACCTAAGAAAGCTATCTCCTAGCTAAGAGAGAAGAGATAATAGTTAATACACTAGATATTTAAACTGTAGGTATAAGACAGAGGCATATGGTCTTGAAAAAACAATTTTCAGAAGCAGAAATATTTTGTCCCTAACACTGTGTTGTAATTCTTTTTTCTTCTTTTTCTTGTTATAACTCCACAGTATTTTTCCTTTTTCTCAGGGAGAACAACTTTCAGGATTTCAAAATGGAGATGAAAAGGTATCCAAAAGGAACAAATCTGGAATAAACAGATGTTCTAATGATATAATCGGGATAAGCAGAGGAATAACATGATCTAAAGAACATCTAACGACAATCAAAACCACACCTGCAGCATTTTATTCATATATCTCCTAGGCAGAGAGAAAAAACACAATTGGTGCAGAATCTGAGCCCCATAAAAACCAAAGGATTCTTATCCATTGCCGTTTGTGAAAATTGGATTAGATTCTTGGTGCTCATAACAAAACATTGAGTTTATTAGAATATCATCTAGCAAAAAAAAAAACAAAAAACAAAACCCCCACAATGGTAACATATGTACATTTGGTAAAACTGAAAGGCCTTTCCCCTTTCGTTTCAGCCTCAGGGTCTTCATTTTAAATAATGTTATTTACAAGCAATTAGAATTCTCCAAGGAAGCACCATGTTGCAAGCATTGGCCACTAAATAAAAGACTCAGAGGATAGAAGAGGGGAGAAAAGCAAATAACCCCAGTGAATGACAAACCTCTGTTCATTTATCAGGCATCAGAGGAAACATTTCTTTTAGCATGAACATGTTGGACTTTGTCCGTACCTACCAACTATCTTGATACAGTTATTAAATACAAGGTCATGATGATATTAAATATGAAGTGCTATGGTACCACACCCAGGTGATATCTCTGGCATGCAAAGGTCTGGAAATAACCTGCTGCTTATCAGGGAGGGCAGGACATTGAGCAGGGCTGGACACTGATCTCAAGGAGGGCGTGGGAAGGGACCTGCAGGACACGTCTCCTGTGACCCCATGAAGGCCACGTTTGCCACCCCAGGCAGTGCCACTTGGGGGGCAGCTACTGATTCTGAGGTCTCTAAACTTTCCTGGTAAATCTATGCATTTTGTCATTCTAGGCAGGACAGAAAATGAAGCTCCAGGCTGCTTTTCTCAAACCTGAGCTTTGTTATCCCGTTACAAATAGCATTTCGGTAAAACTCTCAGTCTGCATCCAAATAGGTTGGCAATATCATGGCAATGTGCATTTTTCCAGGTTATCTCAGCAAAGGAAAGTATGGGGTGCTCTTCTTTAAAGCTTGGAAATGGTGGGTATGAACATATAAAATCTTTAAATCTGGAAATGCATCACTGTGATGCACTGAAGTACAGCCTAATAATCTGCAAGCAGGGTTGTGACAGCATGGTAGTGATGTGAAATTTTCTGAACATTAATGAATGTAGCAATATTCCTTTAAAGCTCTCATTTTCTGTGTGAATTTCAAGATTTTGGAGGGGAATGTTCTCTGTGATCACGGGCCTTTCCAAAAGGACATCTGTTTCCAGTTATTCAAACACAGTCTGTGTTTCCAACCTGACTATTATAGTTTGATATGGAGAGAGAACGCGTATGGAAAGGTTAGGTGTTTAGATCACAGCTCTTAACTGAATCACTTTCAGGATATGGCTCTGAATTTAATTTTCATTCAGATGGAATCAGGATTAATTATGTCTAGAGTTTTACATGGTTTTGTGGTATTTGTATGGACCATTCATTCTTATTTCTGGTCTGATATGAGAAGTAGTCTTATGAGATCCTGTCTTCAGATTAACCAGCTGAAGTTGTGTACCCTTCATGGTTTGAATAATAAATGTCACTAAAGACACAGGAACAAGTTCTTAGTGTCTTGATGCACACCACTGTTTTGGCATGTTGAAATCTACAGTACACAAAATGTGTAGGTTCTGTCTTTCACCTGCTGATTATTACTTTTAAACTCTGTAAGATAATCAAGGAAGTGTGAGAAGTCATAAGGCTAACTTCTTGTCACGTGATACAAATTACTACTTCCCCCTTCCCCCCCCCAATGGTCTATCCCTGGAGAAATATGTCTGTAAATAAACACTTGATGGAGAAGTGAGAAACATTTGAGAGAGTTCCAGAAGTTTTCATATTTCTTGCAGATTTTCCACATTCAGGAAACACAAATCTGCCGTTCTACATCATGTCAGGCTTGCAGCAGT
>NW_009647401.1:4766565-4821975 GCF_000708025.1 Charadrius vociferus | reverse complement strand
TCTCTGTGAGGAGACACTGAATGCTTTGTGGGAATTTTCCTGAATTCCTAATATTCACATCCTTCATGGTTTTTCCAGATTAAATAAATTATTAAATGATTAGTGCTCATTTTGACCATGTGACTGGATTTTGCAAGCATTGGCAGAGGTGCATGTGCTCACCTCAATACACCTCCCTAATCAGGAATCGCTGAAGTTGTTTGAGTGTAACATGGTACCCCTGTGAAACATCACATTACGTTGAGCAAATACTCTGTTTGAAAGCCCATCTTCAGAGTTGATGCTGGAGCCCAGATCCTCAAGTGCAGTGGTATGCCTAACTTCACAAAACAGGATTAGGGTCTAACTGTTTATCCTGGCAGGTGTTTCTACCCATAAGGCAGAGGAGCGGGTGCAGATGGACAGTGAGTTTCTTTTCCACTTTTAGAAATAAGCATTTTGAGCTGAGAAGTACACTGAAAATTTCTGAGACATTCCTCTGCACAGCTTAAGGATTTATCTCTCTTTAAAGAGAGAGACTAATACATTTCACTATGTTCTCAGGAAAGAACAGTTTTGGTTCTGTCCTTGTGCACTTTGGGAGCCCGTGGCTTCATTTTTTCAGGCCCAGTGATCTGCCTGTATTTCTACCCGAGGCTTCTGATGTGCTTCTGATAAGATACAGTTACAGGTGAACAGGTAAAACAAGAATTCAAGGGCATTGCTGAAATGCTGGGCTCAGCATCCATTACTCCTCCCCTTCTGTCACCACCTTTGTTTTTCTACATAAAGAACATAAGAGTAGCTGAGAAAAAAATTTCATCGACCCATGTCACTCTCTGACTACTTGTCTGGAACTCATCAGAGAATCTGCCTACTTTTCATTTGCATGAGGAAAAAAGAAAAGAGTAATATTAAAGTCCATTGAGAAATGTGAGTTAGCTAGTAGCAAGATGTATTTGGATACTACAATAATGACAGGGATGGATGGATACAGGGATGGATGGAAATTATTTCTGCATAGTAAAGTTAAAGTTTCCAACATGAAGCTTTATTTTTCACTCTCCTCCCATAAATTTGGCCTGAGGAGTGGAACTGGATACATTTTCGAGACAGTGTATTACAGAAAGGCCATAGATTTCATGGTCATTTTAAGCCAGAAATGCACCAGAAAGATGCAATCCTGACCACCCTCACATTCAATTTCTTGTTACTACCTTCTTTCCCTTCTACTGCACCCGCACCCATGCAGAATGCACTAAACCAGGTCCCACAGGTGATATGGACTAACACTAACTTGCAGAAAAAGAAAGGGCGCCAATCTCTCCCTCCCCACTCCATCCTGCCAATCTAGTCGTGCACAGATCCATAACGATTTTGCTAGCACAGAATGAGAGGTAGTCATGGACGCTCAAAAGGCAGAGAAGGATAGAATCATAGATTAGTTTGGGTTGGAAAGGACCTTTAAAGGTCATCTAGTCCAACCTCTCCTGCAGTGACCAGGGACATCTTCAACTAGATCAGGTTGCTCAGAGCCCCGTCCAACTCAACCTTGAGTGTTTCCAGGGATAGGGCATCTACCAGCTCTCTGGGCAACCTGTTCCACTGTCTCACCACCCTCATCATAAAAACTTTCTTCCTTGTATCTAGTCTAAATCTTCCCTCTTTTAGTTTAAAGCCATTGCGCTTTGTCCTATTGCAACAGGCCTGCTAAAAAGTTTGTCCTCACCTTTCCTGTAGGCCCCCTGTAAGTACTCAAAGGCCACAATAAGGTCTCCCCAGACCCTTCTCTTCTTCAAACTGAACAATCCCAACTCTGTCAGCCTGTCCTCACAGGAGAAGTGCTCCAGCCCTCTGATCATCTTCACGGTGCTCCTCTGGACTCGCTCCAACAGGTCCATGTCCTTTTTATGTTGAGGGCCCCAGAGCTGGATGCAGTACTCCAGGTAGGGACTCTCCAGAGCAGAGTAGAGGGGCGGAATCACCTCCCTTGACCTACTGGCCATGCTTCTTCTGATACAGCCCAGGATGCAGTTGGTTTTCTCGGCTGCAAATGCACATTGCCAGCTCATGTCCAGCTTTTCGCCCACCAGTACCCCCAAGTCCTTCTTGGCGGAGCTGCTTTCAACCTTGTCACGCCCCAGCCGGTATTGATACCAGGGGTTGCCCTGAGCCAGGTGCAGGACCCTGCACTCGACGTTGTTGAACCTCATGACATTCACATGGGACCACTTCTCAAGCCTGACCAGGTCCCTCTGGATGGCATCCCATCTCTCAGGTGTGTCAACCGCACCACTCAGCTTCGTGTCATATGCAAACTTGCTGAGGATGTACTTGATCCCACTCTCTGTGTCATTGGTGAAGATATTAAAAAGTACTGGTCCCAGTACAGACCCCTGAGGGACACCACTTGTCACCAATCTCCATCTGGACATTGAGCCATTGACCACTACCCTCTGGATGTGACCTATCCCTAGGATAGACGGGGAGAACGATTCTTCGAGCTATCTGCCTACATATCTCCCACGGCAGGACTCGGGGAGGGTCCAGGCACAATGCCCTCATTTGGGGCCCTCTTTTCCTGCTCTGACAGACCTCTGCAATTCTTTTTCTTACAAAGCTAAAACACTGTTTGCTTTCTTTATGTAGCTGTGTGTATATGCCTATGTGTGGAAGTGTGTAAGTGTGTGTAGGAGACCCGATATGTCAATAAGATAAACATTTGGGACCCATACCTGGTGAGAAGTTCATTCCAGTATCTCAACAGGGTTGTTGGAGAGATTAACTAGTCATTGCCGGAATATGAGGGCCATTGCCAACTGCTTTGAAAGTAGGTGCTTTCCCCAGGAAAGCTGGGGTCATCGTGATACCAAATGGTACAGTGACGCAGATCTGTAACACAAACATGAGGGCTCTCACCCTTTTCTGCCAGCAGCTCATCCCTGCTTTGCACACATATTCCCTGTCATACGATGCGGCAGTCTTATGACTGCACAGCCTTTCTTCTCCCCCACATCCACACTCAGGTTTCAGCCAGCTCTGTTATCTTCATCTTCTCCACCAGGTCACAAAAGGTGAAAAAAAATGCAAGTTCAGCTACAATGGTAGTCCCAAACCAGATCACTTATAAAATAACATAAAATGGGAGCCCTGCAGAGCTCAGTTCATTTTGTCTCATGAATCCCAGAGGGAGAGTCATTAGAGGGACCATCTGGGTTCATTTCTTTGTCACATTTGGTGCCTTTTCACATGAGCCTGGAGTTAAGCTGATTTCTGATACCTCCAGTCACAGTCAATAGGCAGGCACTTCCTTCCAGGGGAAGACAGCAACATCATCGTGAAGGTCTGCCTTACCTCGAAGCCTGAAAGCAAAGTATACCTGCATGTAAACAGCAGGGCTGAAAAAGCTCAGATGATGCTGGCTGATTGCTTTCAGCTAAGTGATCCCAAGCAGGGTGTCCTGGTAGCACTTACTCTTGCCATTCTAAGTCAGATAAGAAAACCAGAGAGCTGATTTTAACAGCTTGTGTCTCTGCTTGGCATTTGAAGTAATGAGAGCTCTGAAATGTATTCCTGCTACAGGTAGGAATTAGCAAGACATCAGCATACTCAAAAATATTCATTCAGTGACATGAAAATCATGCAACATTCTTGTTGCTACCCTGCAACATAAATTGCATAGGATAGGCTGATAAACCATGTGAATAGGCAGACACCTGAAAAGAGCAGACATTGTTGTTGATATACACACATGTGTGTATATACATCTATTTAAATTTTGTATTTACTGCAAACAGAGCTTAACAAGTCATTTGCACTAAGTGCTTTTCAATGAGTATTATTCCTCTCTTTTGTTTACTGATTACCCATTAATGCTTTTGCCATATGTTCCCAGATTCTTCAGGTTTTGGACAAACGATATCTAGTCAACACTTAAGTTGTGCTACTTCCTTGGAGCTGCTTGGACAAGCTACCCATTCATCCTCTGAACCAAACAAGGAGCCAGACAAATCACGAGGACCCCAGACAGTATGGCTGCCTGCAGGAGGAGACACTTCTTCAATGGGGAGGGCAGAGAGCAGTAGCAAACTGATGCTCAGTTGAAGCGATCTTCCTATTCAACCCTCTACTTACTTGCTTTCTCAAATCCAGAATCAGACAGGGAAGGCATCCTCTACCTTGAGATATGAGGAATCAGCCAAATAGTGGCTTTCATTCCTTGTTGCCAGGTGAAAACTGAAGTCTAAAAAGCTGACAATTATAAGAAAGAGGAAATGCAATCTATTCATTTTAAAAAAAATCAAACAATGACTACTGAAGAAAAAATTTGCATTGTTTCCTCAGGTTCTTTTTCAAGTGCAATTTCATTGATGGACTTCATTACAACACAAGCCACTCCCTGTACCCTTAAAGAGCATTTAGGTCATTGCCTCATCTGAAGTGCAAGAGCTTCTTCAAGTAGTTTCTACAGCAATCTCGTTCTCCGATCACGATGTCAGCTACATTTCCAGAAATCAAGAGGCTGTAGCAACGGCCCACATGTACAGTTGGATCCTGCATGATTAATCCATGCTACTGAGATGACCTAAGTCAGCTTGCAATCTGTGCAGAATCTCACCTTGCAACGAACAGAAAGAAACATTAAGATTGTTTATGGTAAAACAAATAATCCCCAGATGTTGCTCTACAGCTGCCATTGCTAGCCAGGGAGTTTTCCATACAGTCCTCCATTTACTTCCCCACAGCCAGCTCTACATCTTGCCCCACACGCAGCCCCACAGACTCCCATCAAACCTTATAGCACCTCTCTCCCAACCCCATGTGTGGTCCACAGTCCACCTCTGATGAATCCACCACCTTTCCACACAGCCCTACAATCCATTTTGTCCCAGTCCCACGAACAACCCTACAGCTCAACTCTCTCACCCTTTGAATGCATCCTCAGTATATTTCCCCTTCAGTGCATGCGAAACTCTCCACAAAGCTCTGCACTTGATCTCCCCAAGTCCTACCTCCTTCACGGTCCGCTTGCCAGTCATGTCATTACCAGAGCAACAGCTGATGCCAGGATCTTGGGAGCTGCGTACTGCTGGCACTTTTTTGAAGTCCATGGTTCCTAGGTGCTTGGTTTGTGCGTTGCCAATTGAACAAGCCTCCAGCAAGTGCTCTGGGGCTGCTTGAACAAAGCATTTAAGGGCATGCCTAACTTCAGGAGCAGAAGTGATGGCATTAAAGGCAACAGAACTATTCACATACTCATAAATAAACATTTGTGCCACTGCTTTGCCAGACTGGAGCTGATTTAATTTGAAAATCAGCCTTGCAGATGAAGCCCTTAGTGTCTGAACCTTTCTCCTGCTGTTTTTAATAGAAAATGTCCTCATTTAGAAACAGGTCTTTCCCATGCACACCACAGGGGAAAGTAATTATATGTGATAGAAGTCATGACTTCTAAGAGGAGATATAAGGTATCTGATTCCCTGTCTTCTTTATAGACTTATGCTTAGATTATTGCTGGTTTAATTAACTCTTAAATTTTAATTATCCTGTGGACTATAGATCTGAATAAATGATCTGATGAACAAAACCTAGCTTTTAGGTCAGCATAGCAAACTATTTTTAATGTAAGAGGGAGAAATTGCTCAATTTAACTACACGTTCTCAAATCCCTCTAGTCTGCTTTGACCATCTGATTTCATTAAAAGCTGGAGCAGCTCCCAGTGAAACAAGTCACATGCTCAGGGTGAAAGGAGATGCATGACTCTCTTGATCCTTCCTGCAGTACCTGTATCATCACCCTCAGGCCCTACATAATCATGCTGCCAACAACTGTCAGGTCTCACATGCTGAACGTGAAAGTGGGAAAGTAGAGGTTGGTTGCTTTGCCTTTTCTCCCCTTTTCCCTCCCTTCCCTTCTCCCAAATGCCCTGTATCACAAACACCTGCCGAGCAGCAACCTCCTGCTGTGATCCCACCCACTAGGTGCAGCTGGTCAGTGTTGATCAGGTTGACCAGCTTCCTGTGGCATGGGGAGCTGGGGTGTGTAGGAGAGGCCTTGGCAGCTGGGGATTTGCCATCTAAGGGACCGTGTGTCCCTGGGACCTTGCAGGAGGTGGCATATGCCAGCCACTGCCTGTGCCTGGTGTGACATGCCTTCCCCATCCTGGGGTGATCCATGGGGCCAGCTGCTTTCCCCTTCAGGGTGCTCCAGGATGGGGCAGTCTTGGATTCCCTGGGGCAGTGATACTGGCCTGACTCCCCTTTCACACCAGTGTCGTCCCACTGGCCAGCAGAACATAAAACCAACAGAAGCAAGCTGCAGTCAAAGCTATTGTCTTCTCCGGTGCCATATTCATTTATCCTGTCTGTATTCATTCCTTAGCAGAATGAACTAAATAGAAACAAATGAACTCCACACACTAAAAGTGTCTACGGATTTAGCAACGCAGATAGATTGTGCTTCCAGTGAGATTCAGTGCTGCTGAAATTGTAAGCATTTTAACATACTTGCCTTAAGAGTGTACAGAAAAAGCTGAAACCAAAATTTTTTAAAAAACTTAAAAAAAAGAGGAAGTATTTTTAAAAGTGTGCTTTCTTAAATGTGTTTCTAGAGCCATCTGAGGAAGAATAGCATGCATTCAACTGAGATGTGAGTGGCAGTGGCAGATACCCAGCTGAGGTGGTGGAAGCGAGAGGCATGAGGCTACATTTGGTGCTCATACACTCACTGGGAAAGATAAACAGGTGCAAGTGGGTTTATAGTAGAAAACTAGTATGACTTCCTCCAAATTTGGTATGCAGGGGATGTGCAAACCAGGACAGTTTGTGCATTCAGGGGCAGGGACATCAGGGAAAAAGAGGGCAGAAAAACAGCTTGCTACACACACCTGAGTATTCTGTTTGCCTTGGCCTGATTGCAGCTTCACACATTAACCATACAGAGAGGCTATGTAGTGTAAGGGCTAGCCAAGGTCTGTGGCCATCATGCCTGTCCAGCCATGTCTATGAAGGTGACCTACACACAGGACAGCGTTTCCTGATCTGATGCTGACGGCTAGGCAATTTTTTACAAGCCTCCTGTTTCCAGGAACGTTGCCTTTAGTCAGGTCCTGATGAGTTCACTGGGAGCTTGGGAGTACTCGGTGCTAATGCAAATTCATCCACTTTTGTATGAATTTAAATGTCTGTCTCAAAAAAGAAACTCTGCTCAAAGATGTCCGTAAGACGTGGTGACCGGTTCCATAAATTATTTTGCTGGGAAGATTCAGTCAGCCTGATAGAAATTGAAAATTAGGGTTAGAATCCTTCTCTCAGCTTTGTGCACTGGTGCCGCATGGAGCATCTCTGCATCCGAGGTAGTCCTTCAGACTCACCTTGACCATAAGGGAAGGAACGGGTGTTCCTGGGACATGACTACCCTTGGCCCCAAGCAGGTGTCTGCAATGGGGTGAGGAAGTGGCAGCATCGTCTCAGCTGTCCCTGTCCCATCCCTGCAGAGGCCTGAGGGGAGCAGCTATCTTAGTTATCTCCTGCTGCATCACAGTGCTTTTATCTGATTGCAGAGGCTGGGCTGTTAAGATGACAACCAGTTCCCAAGCTGGCTAATCGGGGCTGTACACAGCCACCTCCTCGCTCCTCCCCCACCACCACCCACCACTGGCAGCCCTCATGCTTCCTCCTGTCCCCGCCATGGGGATGCTGAGGACAAGAGGTAATGGGCACAAACTCGAACATAGGAAGTTCCATCTAAACATGAGGAGGAACTTTACTTTGAGGGCGGCAGAGCACTGGAACAGGCTGCCCAGAGAAGTGGTAGAGTCTCCCATTCTGGAGACATTCAAAACCCGCCTGGACACCATCCTGTGCAACCTGCTGTAGGTGACCCTGCTCTGGCAGGGGGTTGGACTAGATGATCTCCAGAGGTCCCTTCCAACCCTGAACATGCTGTGATTCTGTGACTCTGTGAAGCAGGTACTCCTTGGCAGGGCAGCAGCCCCTGCTGCACCGCTTAGGGCTGGGCAGTCATGGCGTGGGCCACGGCAGAGGCTGTAGCCATGCAGGGTGCAGGAGCTGGGCCCTTGGGTGGAGGGGTGGGGCCAGCCTGGGGGGAAGCCAGGAGGGGGATCACTGCTGAAAGGCGTTGGAACAAGCCACATGGAGCTGGCGGGACGCACCACTGGACTTCCCCTGGTGTGCCGGCATGAAGTGCAGCCGCACGGCTTCGCTGTGTGGCCGGCAGCACCTCCCTGGTCCTCCAAAGCCCTGCAGAGGAAAAGGCAGCCCTGACGGGCCTTGAGCCCCTGCTCACTCCCCTCACCCAAATGCTTCTTGTTAATAGCTGGTGTAGTTAAATTCTAGCTAAAATCACTGTAAGCAGAGGCAGGGATAAAACCCACAGGCAAGGATTCAGGTGGTTAAAACCAGAAAACAAAGCCGGACCTGCAGCAGTTTGGGACAAGCCACCAGCAGCCCAACAAGGAGCTCTTTGTGTTCTGCAGGGCAGCACCCTCAGCAGCCATGTGCCATGGCCTCCGAAAAACAAACCTCTGCCCAGGGGTGGCGGCTTCGGGTTTTGCTAGAGCGTGCTGGTATTTCTGTGGGGGCTTCTCTTCCTTCCCGTCACACTTCTTCATGTCCATCCCTCCCCGCTGCACCACACGGCTCCTCACTTCTGATAAGTTCCAGCTTTTCAGCATTGCAGCAATATTAGCTAAGTCTACTGGAGAGGCTCGTGATCAGTAAAAGGGGCAGCTTTTATTGCAGTTGTCTGTCCTTTACTCATAAAACACCGTCTTTTCATCTTCTTGCTGCGCTGCTTGTCAAGCTGCTGGCCAGGAAGTGAAGAAAATGCCTACTTAGATGTCAGGGAAGGTGACATGGCTGTCAAGCATGCAGGCAATTCAACATCTCGGGGAGCTGCAGGCTGGCTGCAAAGACAGAGAAGTGTGGATGCATTGTGCCAAAAGTAATATTCCAGAGTGAAATGTTAAATTGATTTAGATTAAATTGAGTTAATCACTGTGGAACTGCTGTACTGTCACAAACACTCACCTTTTTTCATACCTGGTCCCAATCCTCAGCTATTGTTGCAGCACTGAGGATCTCTGTGGGGGTCAGGGATTTCCCAGACAGGAATACAGCATTGCAAAGCATCTGTGCAGAGTCAGATCCATCTGCTACGTTTTGCGTACTCGCTCTGCGTACTTGCCCTACTGTGAGTCAGACCTAAGCAGTAAATCCAGCACGCCACTGTGCGTGCAGAGATTATCTGTGCTTCATGTGTGCACTTGCAGTGATATAATCATCTGTATGAAAACATACAGATGCTCTTGACCAATATCCAGATTATGTAGATTATAATCACATAGCCCAGGAAGTATGAAGGGACCCAGAGGCGAGAATATGAGACAACTGTACTCAGTTTAAGGCTCCTTTCCACTGCCTGTAACAGTGTAGAAAGTGCAATTAGTGTAAATGCAAATAGGGCCTGCAGAAATTTCCTCCGCAGAAGTCTAATAGCACACTGCAATCAGACACGCAGCTACTCCTGCGCAAATGCTCCAAGCCTTAGCTGACATGTGGCACTGAGCTAATGTAAGTTATGCAATTACTCACCAAATGGTTATCACCGAACCGATAGCTTGTACAGTAGTAGCTTTCATGGCTAATAACTGAAAATAGAATCAGACCTCACATGAGCTGTGTAACTGTGCACCGTTTAAAATGAATTTCTATTATATTATCACATGGGTTATATTTGCACCACAGAAACAGATACCAAACACGATTTTTGTGAAAAGAAAATCACTATAATTAGTTTGATTGTGTTGCCTAGAAAATGAGATTTTTAATTTTTATAAGATGTGAAGAGTTTTTGAAATACATAAGGGCAAAGAAAAATTGAATAAAAAGAACAAATGTGCCTTTTTTAATGAATGCGTATTGGCCATTATGAATGAATAAGCTCAGTAACAAGATTCTCGCCCTGGAATATTGGTCATGAAAGTTAATTATCACTTTGCAACCTCTTAAAAATGCCTGTAATATTTAGACAGTCAGGATATAGCGATCTCTATGTATGATACCACATTGCAAATGTTCTCCTGTGCCTTTCCACATGCTGATCAAATGACTCTTGCTGTCCTGGAACTGTATTTCATCCACATGTTCCCTCCATCCTCACCCACTCTTCCCAAAAACAACAACAGAGAGCTCTGCATGGGTATATTAACAGTGAGAAAGTGATGACTGGTTACATGAGTCTGGACTTGCTCAGGCTCACAGCTGGCCAAACAAACCTCCCTGCATGCTGTAGCCCGCTCTTCTATTGATAAACCACAAGCAGCAATTGAAGCATTTAAAAGCAATAAACTAGTTTCTACTAGCCTGTGTTTCAATCTGCTATTTTAAGGGGGATATGTTGGAGTGGGTAAAGTAGCCTGAGCCCTTCTTCTTTCATTAGCTCTGGCTGGTATCAGGTGGTTTGTTCATGGCTGCAGGGCTGACAAGCTTTCCCGTTTCTGCCGGGACTGCACCCTGCATATATTTTCCTCTTCAGTAGTCACAGAACTTGCTGGATGATTTGAACCAAATTTGACAACCCTCAAATATATTGTCTCTGCAAAGTTCCTACAAGGGTCACAAGAGCAGTCAGCTATTGGAGGGATATATACATGAGGCTCAGACCTTCAAAACCCATGGATATTATCTGCAGAAAGAAAGAGAAAGTCAGGTAACAGCCATTAGTACAAAACGTGAAGTCAGGTTTCTTACAGGTCTGTGTCTCTTGGCTGTTTTAACAGACCAATATTAAGATTTTCTGTCCCCTCTCCAGATTCTCCTGCACTTTTAAGCTTCCAACTGCCCTCCAGAATAATGTTCTGTCAGTAAAAACCTTTGAGGGTTTTATTCTTATCTCGAATTTGATTCAAATCAATGAATAGGTTCAAAAGCTAAGGAGAAACAGAACTGCATACACAGACAGCTCACTTAGGTGTGTTTCCATTTTAAAAAAGCTAAAAATCTGAATGAAAGAAGCATTGCAATAATTCTTGGTTTAAAACAAAGATCTTTTTTTCCTTGCTTCTCACAGAATAAATCCATTTGTGACAATAGGTTTTGTAAAAGCCCAGGTATTTCTCATGGGCAGTTTACAGAAGTGACCATATGCTGAAAATAGTTTTAGGTTTCTTCTTCTGGAGTAGCCTTTCTCTGTTTCTCACTTATCCATCTGGAAATTTCAGAAATCCTTAAGCTTCAGGTTCACAGAAGGACTACCATGCACAAGCTCATAGTTATTTGCTAGTCCTGTGATAGGCTCCTCATACAGTGCAGGGGAGCATTGAATGCCACAGAGTGGATAAAACAGGAGGGAAGCCAACCTGATAGGACATTCTGACAACAGGGCTGAAACTCCTGTATTCCACTTTTTCTTGCAGGCAGGTATCTGAGTACTTTCACTTAGCATCCCCAGGCCTTAATTTACATTAGAAAGGATATGTCAGTGCTCTTGCTTCAAATACACTGAGTGGACATTACACTTTTCTTCAAAACCATGACTGATGTTGGTGTTTACCTGCTTGTAAAATGTCCTTTTAACTAGAGCTCTCAAGGGAGTGCCAGAAGCAAAGATCTCTTCCTCTGAAAATCCAGGCTTTAAATTCCCCCAGGCAGAGAAAGGGTAATTAAACCTGTGTCAACTGACTGTAACTCAGCTGAGTATTTTCACCCTTCACCAGATGCATAAAGACCTTCTTTTTCTCCAGCTATGTTTTAAAAGCGACTGTCATTGCGTTTTGAATGCAGTGTGCTCAGTTTGGGATCTTCCCAGAACACCTGATAGATTAAGTTATTAGGAGGAGATGAGCAGGAAGAGTTCCAGTTTATTGATCATGACGGGGAACAGAAATGGGACAGGCTTTAAGCTACTCATCACTGCCAGCCTGAGGGACATGCATGAGAAGTTTGGGCAATGCCAGGATGGACCTTCTGAGTGGCCGAAGAAGGACTTTGTTTTAAATGCTTAATTTGGGTAATGATGTCCTTTTATTGGCCTGAGAGAATTGTTTGAATTCCTACATCTCCCAAAGACTACAGTCATACTAAGTGTTTCGGCTCTTGGGAGAAAAAGCTTTGCACCAGGTGCAAAGAAGACACAACCAAGTATCTGCACCCTGAAGGCCCCTGGGACAATGAGGAATTCCAGCCTGCAAACTGCACTCTTTGCTGAAGAGAAAGGAAAAAACTCTCAAGATCCCTGCCTGACTATCTTTTGGAGTAAAATGCTTTTCCTACCCCAAATCTGGCTGTTGTCATGACCTTGAGCATCAGAGGAAGATACACAAAGCCGAAAGCTGAGACTGTGCCTTCTGTCAGTGGTCTAACCCCACTGTTGTCCTGTTTCCAACTGGTGACCAAGGTCTGATACTTCAGAAAGTGGTAGGTGGGTGGCGAATTAATCAAAATGTGTCTCAGGGGCAGAGAGAAGGAATTATTTCATAGCCTGAAGGCAATCATGTGAGGTCCTCACCACTGATTGCAGGCTGTGATCTGGAGTTTCTCCCACTGAAGGACATTTATCAGTGATTGGATCTTGTCATGCTTTTTCAGTAGAAGTTTAAAAGCTCTCTACTCTCAGATATCCATCCCATGTGCTAACACTTGTACAAAACACCCGAATCACCTCAGGCTTCTTTTTTTTTTTTTTTCAGTAAACTGAATAAATTATGGTTCTTATGCCTCCCCTCCTACAGTCTGCGTGGCAGCCCACAAGCCAGCTTTGTGGCTCCCCTTTGAAACCTCCATAGCATTTCCTCAGCCTCCCTTAACCAGCAGGGACCAGAAATGCAAGCCAGCTTCCAGCAGTGGCTAACTAATGCCATACACTCACATCTCTACTTCTGCTTTCTAAATAACTATTAAAGACTTCTGACAGCACGCTTAAAGTTTAAAGGTAGCAGCAATAGTGTTCCTGAAGGTAAACCTCCACTGCATTCGCAGTTACTCACATGGGATTCAGGAGGTTCTGGGCTTCAAACGCTGGATTTGGCCCAGGCCTTTTGGGCAATCTTAAGAAATGAATTTGACCTTTCTCTGTTGCCATCACTCTTACCTCAGCCCCATTTCTGTAGCACATGTACCCTATTTGCACTGCTCTGTTTCCACCTGGTTTATCTGCAGGCACATGTGCACAGACGGTAGCTCTGCCCGCACTCTGAGTCAGCCGAGCGAAAGCCTTCTCCAGGCTGGAAGATGTTTAGACATGTTACTAAAGGCTGTGCCCGTGCTAATGTTTCCAGCTTCCCCATGGAGAAAAAGAGGCATGTCAAGGAGTTGAATTTACTGTTGTAGGGCTCCTCGAGTGTAAAAATCGGTAGTGCTTTTCCCGCACGCTGGGAGACGCAGAGCCCTGGTGCTGAAGCAGTCTCAGGCCTCATATTTCCCTTATCCAGTGCCTAATTTCCCCCTGCTTGGGGTTAGCCTTCTTTTCCTCCCTTAGTCCCTCCCCAGCCCTCTGGGACGGCTGCGCAAAGGTTGTGTTACAGCAGACAGATCGAGATCTCAAAACCAAACAGGCTGGCAGAGGCAGTCCTGTCACTAACGCCACGCTGGAGGAGAAAGCACGTTATTTCCCCAGGAGCTGGGAACACGCTGTCCCCCTGTCTCTACGGGGGAATGCTGTCGTGACACAGCAGCATGATCCTTTCTGATGACATGGAGATTCCTCAGGCTGCACAGACGCTGGGTCAGGTATCTCCTGCGTGCCCAGCTGCCCCGAGAGCTCTCCTGAGAGTCACAGCTACTGCCACTGGCAAAACACCAAACCTCTTATAGGCTGTCCCTCACCCTGCAGTTGCAAGCTTTTACCCTGCAGTGAGTTTAGGATGAAATATTGTACATACTCAGTCTATAAAATTACAATTAATTACACGATCCACTGGCAGTGTTGTGGATTTACTACAGGTGGGTAATAAAATTATTATCTGTAGGTGGAAAGTGCTAAAACTAATCACCCTTGTTCCCAAAGCCTTTGTCCTTGCAAATAATAACGGTGTGAACTGCAAGTCTCCTTCTCCCCCCATCACCACTAGTGGTGGAACAATGCTAAAGTCTTTAACTTTACTAATGTTAAAATTATAACTAAGCTTCCTGACACAGCTGACTTAAAATAGCCATAGGAGATTCATGATAATCATTTAAAGTGTAGGTATATCCAGGCTCTTCTACTGCACAGAAGCAGAGGTCATGTAATGCTTCCTTGACTTGCTGTGGCTTCCCTGCACTCTCCCTGTGCAGACTTCTGAGCCTGCAATAGCATTACAGAAGGGTTACGTCCCTGCAGCAGAGGGGACAACAATTAAAATGTTGAACTGGTTAAGGAACATGTAAACTCGTAAAATTCTAGGGAGAAGATTTTGGTATTGTTCCTGAAGAATGACCTAAACTCATTTATTCCTTTGTTTATCAGTTTAGTCATTTATTTGTAAGGTTTAAGCCTGGGATTTTCTTGTTTAATTCCTCTGAGCAGTCAGCCACCAAACAGTCTCTATGATGCTTGTTGTTGTAAATATATGTCTAGACGTAATTTAGATTAATTCACCATAACGATGCTGTCAGTTTGAATATATTACAATGCAAGTGCATAATGTGCAGTTGAAATGCAAAGTCCAAACAGGCTTTGCTCTGACCTGCCTGGTGTGTCTTAATATACTGTAATTATTCTAGCAGGAAAAGAAATAGAGAGCATTTTCTTCCCTCAGTTACAAGGGGAAGCCTTTACAGAGATGCGTAGAGTTTAATGAACTCAGACCATGTATGTTCAGGGGCTGATCCTACAGTATTGCATGGCTTACCCTTTAACAACCACTGATCCTCTTTGATTCTTCTCGTCAAAAGAGTTATTGAGAAAATCAGTGAACATCTTTTGCGTACTCATCTCCAATAGGTGCTCAAGGAACCATTACTCAGTGGCCACTGTCGTCCTCTTGTGCAGATGTGACAGTCTGAGACAGTTGGGCTTCCTATCCCGATCTTCAGTAGTTTTTTCACCACTTAAGACTCGTCCTTGGGTGCTTGGCTTTAAAACAGCACGCAGGGAGCGATTGCTTTAGAAGGCATTCTATCACAGTATGTTTAAACATAACTGAGCATTTCTGAGATCCTTTTCTATGACACTTATAGAAAAGTCTGTGTAGGGTATAACCCTCTTTACTTGTTTGAATATGTGTCTCTGAATTTCATGCTCCTTCTGCTATTATTTAGCAAAAATAAGATCACATACGGGCAGTAAGTCACTTTGCATCAACTTGAACAAGAGCCGGGCCAGGCCAGGCCATGTGTCCAAGAAAATTCTCATCTGTAAAGTATTTTAGGATACATTTCAATGATTTTTTGAAGCTTCTGTCAAGCTTGCTGTTACAGAATGTGAGAAAGTATTGTAGCTTATTATGTATGGGCAGTTCCCATCTCAAGACAATTTCATTGCCATACAACCAGAGATTATATTCAACCCACCACATGTGCAAGACACATTTATGACTGAGTGGAAGAGAAAATTAAAGCCCTTTAGTTTGTAGAAGTTGCTGCCCCAGGCCATTGACCACATGGCAAACCACGGCCACAGCCAAGGCACGTGGTGTGAGAGGTCTCCCTGCGCCTCTTGAAAGCCGTAGCACCGGATACTGTGAAAGAAGAAAACAGATGGTGAGAAAAGTGTTGCCACTTTCATCTAGGGTGGCAAGTCAGAGCTTCTTATGGTAAGAACTCTCTGGAAAAACCATCCTGGATATTGAGGGCAGGGAAAGTGCTCGATGCTCTTTGCTCCTACTGTGCTTAAGGGGATAAGCTCCATATACATTCTCTGACAATAACTGGGATTGCAAGGAAGGGAAGTGTCTGATTTATATAGGCATTTTATACCCACAGCTAAAACAATTCTGCTTGAATGTTAGCTAGTTTATCGGGCTAATTGGCTGATACGTGTGAGTAGGCATGTGTGTGTGTATATATATATATGTGTGTGTGTGTGTAAGTGTACCTACACTGACTCTGCTGTATAGTATGATTTGATTCTCCGGGCTCTCCCAGGAGATGTTCAGTTTCCCCTGCTGCCACCTTGGTTAGAGGAAGATGTGGCTGCTTGACATCTCCCAGGACCACGTGCATCCCAACTGACATCTTAGGAACTGAAAATTGGAAAGTGTGATGCAAGCAGTGATGAAGTGAAGCTCCCAGACCCCTCTTGTACATAGTACATGTCCTGTCCTAGAGTAAAAAAGAAGTTTTAATATCAGCTACCTACTTGGGAGATGGACAAATTTTACAATTATAGCGCAAGTGAATCTGAGACACATAAAAATTTAAATAACAAGCTCCAGGCCACACAGGATCTCTATGCTCGATATAGACAGAGAATCTAGAACTTAGGAATCTGATCTTATGCTTTGGCCAAAGTCCTTCAATGCCCTTTTAACATCCTCCTCGAAAGCATGTGGTTCAAAAGGTGCGAAGGTTAAAGAAAGAACAAGTCTAACCTCTTCTGAGAGAGCTTCTTACAAATTATCTGTCTTGGAAAGAGCAAAGAAATCTGTTCCAAATTCATTCTGATGGCATGAAATCACTACTGACTTTGCAGGTATGTATCTAAATAAGCAGTTCAAGCCAACCCTGCAGTACTGCACTCAGACTTCTCACATGTCTGCCTACATAAAACCCTGCAGGTAAAAGAGTTACTTTACCCAGAACATTTTGTAAACCATTAATCTAACTTATCCTTGCATGAAAGGTTAGTCTTACAAATGCTCTTCCCCTCACCTTTCCAACAATGAACAAATCACCCCATTAACTAGCTGCTTTCAGGTACTTGGAAGACATAGTCCCCTTCCACATTTTGGTTAAAATTCTCAAAAATACTGCCTAGTTTTTGTACAGCTGTCTTCAACTTTTCACTCCAAGTATTCCAGTAATTGTGGAACAATACTATATGAAAGTATTAGAAATTCTATGGGAAATCAAAGAGCTACATTGTTATGTATTATATTATACGTAAGGTGCAGGCTTGGTCTAATACTACCACAGAGCTGTTTGGTTATAAGTTCTCTGCTCTGTTTTTTGAGACATAGAGCACTATCACAGTCTAAATCCTTTAGCTGTCACAGTCTAAATCCTGTAGAATACTTCTGAGTGGTCTAAATCCTGTAGATCACTTCTGAGCAATTATTTCAGTAAAATACATTTTAGCATGAAATGTCATAAAAGCCTTCTTTCTTTCAAACTGAAACACAGGGAATTTATTGGGGATGCTGGATGCTTACTAACAGGAGGAGGTGCAAGGATCCACGGGGCCCAGGGAGTGAACTTTAATCAATTAATGTATTTTGTAAATGTGCAACCCTCTCTTATCAAATTCAAGTTTGTATAGAAAGAAAAGAGATGGAAAAAAATAGCATTACAATTAAAACTGTTTTGGGTTTTTTTTTCAGTCATCTATTCTTTTTAAGTTCTCACACACCTTGCAAGCAGTACCAGAAGTAAAATTTCCACACGATTTCTTTTCTAGACATTTCTTTCACTAGGCCGAGTTTACGTTCAAATGAAGTAAGGCTCTGGTCCTTCTTACCGCTATGCAATCGCCGAGCATTAAGCTCAAAGACATTTACAAGAACAGCAGTCTTTGCCCAGTTTTCCACGGCTCTTTCTACCGCTCTCTCCTCTCACAAGACACTTGACAGAGTAATTACCAAGCATGACAATATATCAGATTGACATCCAGTCATTGTTTTCCACATCTCTCGGCATGCCGACTCAACAGAAAACGCACTGGCGAGTGGCAGTGGCAGCGCTCTGCCCGCTGCAGAGTATGTCCCAGGACACTCAAAGGGTTAAAACCCACACAGCAATCTCTCCTTACTATCACAGGCAGTTAATCTTATTTAAAGGAACACATTTTGCCTGTAGACACCATAGCCTGGGGGTGTGACCCGGAGAGGGGTGCGAAGAACAGAACACGAGTGGCCGGAGGGGTTTGGGAGCGCAGGGCACAAGGGAAATGCCGGGGCAGTGAGCTGCCTGCTGCCTCCCCAGGCTGGGACACAGCCCACGGGTCACCTCCTCATCCAGGCACGGAAAGGAGCACCTGACTCAGTCCCCACATACCTCAGTGGTCCCGGCCCTCTGCACCATGTAAATGAAGCCATTCCCATAGCTGGATTGCAGGGGGGAGCAGCTGTAAAAACTCCCACGGGCTTCAGCAAGACCAGGATTTCACTCCTATGTCTCAAAGAAGAGTAATGTCGGCTGCTACAAGGAACTGACATTGATGCCTCCTGTTAATGTTTTAAAGCCCCCCTACCCCTCCCTGCAACCTTCCTTCTGCAGATAAAAGAACCATTCACTCTACAATGCCTGCAAAATCAACCCGAGCTTTACGGAGAGATTTCATTATCTAGAAGGTGATTATGAAGTACTCACTAATT
The DNA here is from genome assembly GCF_000708025.1 of Charadrius vociferus. Classification (NCBI taxonomy): domain Eukaryota; kingdom Metazoa; phylum Chordata; class Aves; order Charadriiformes; family Charadriidae; genus Charadrius; species Charadrius vociferus. Next base: position 4,803,523 of record NW_009647401.1, on the reverse strand, counting down.
ATAGGGACTGCATTAAAGTGTCCCCAAAGAATGTATCAGCATAAGGCCAGAGAGCGCTATTCCCAAGAAGTAACATGTTAGGCTACTGGGCTTTTCTTTTTTTCTGCTTGCTGAGCATCCTCCAGTAATATGCATTGATTTTAAATTTATTTATCTGAATATATTTGAATTTATTATTGTCGGTATACTTCTATCACAAGGAATTATGGTGCATAATTGTAACTCAGGCTGTGCTGCCTGGTTGGAAGCGGTCAGACAAGATGCAGATTTTATTCCCTGAGTGAAGAATGCAAGTATTTCCATAGCAAAGCATTCATGTTTAAAGTAAAGTCTCCTTGAGTGTGGGTGTTTATAATTCCAAATTCCTTCAGAGCAAATATTTGTGTCTATAAAATTCATTTGCAAAAGATCTGACAGGATGTGTGCAGAAAATAAAGGTCAAACCCATAAAAGTGTACTGAAAAGAATAAAAGTAAAGTCCTTGAAGTATGGTGTGTGAGTGTTGGTGTGCATGTGTTACAGGTACAGGCCATTCTGAAAAAATAACTGTACCTGTGTGGATGTAAACGTGCAGCTCAGAAAATACACGCATTGTGGGTTGCTGCTTCCATAGCCCAGAGAGAGAGTGTGTGTGCGCACACGTGCATGTGTGCATAAAGGAGAGGGAGAGGAAAAATGAGGGGGAGAGTGGGAGGAAGATAAGTACAGAGCCAGAATACTTTTTTTTTTTCTCCCATCAAGATGATTATAGTGTCCTTAGAAATGAGAGGGCTCTACTAAAGATTTTCACTTCAACTAAAAGTTCTCAGTGAAAGCTCATCCTCTCCTCTCATTAGTAGGCAGAGAAGTCTTTAACATAATTGATAATCTAGCATAGAAAAGCAGAGGAGTGTATTTCCCTCCCAAGTCAGGCAAAACATTTCACAGGCATGTGACTGTCTGAAGTTAAAAAAGAAAGAGAAGCAGCAAGACTTGCAGAGGACTCTGAACACAGACTTGCAAATGCAACTCAGAGATACTTTTGACTATTTGGGGGTAACCTTTAGTATAAGAGTCCTGTGATAGTTTCATTTGTGGTGTCAGTGCCCTGTTTTCTCTACCAAATGGTTTTGGGTTGGTTCTTTTTTTTTTTTCTTTTTCTTAAATCTGCATTTTAATCCCCCAAATAGACTGGCTGCCTGTGTGAGAGGGAAAATCTCTCTTACCTGCCTGTATCTAGATGTCAACGATGGCTCGATGTGCTCCGTCATGCCCCAAACGCTCCCAGCCATCTGCTGAACATGCCCGCAGCTTTGGCACACACCATCGGCAGTTGCAGGTGTGCAGTGAGGCAGATCTCAGGGCTGCCCACTGCTTATCCGTGTGATCTGGGTTGAATGCATCCTGCAGCCTGTGTAGTGTGTAGTGAGGAAGATGCACATCTGAGCAACTGAAAAGGAACTTGAAAAACTGTGAGCTCCCCAACCCAGTTTATAAAACCACATCCAGCAGCTCTCACTTCTACAGCGCTTATGAATGATTGAGTCCTATTCCAAATTAAATGAATACGTGTTGAATAAATATTGTGATGATTTTAATTATCCTACTCATTTAGGGCAAAGTCATAACCTCAGATGTTCACTTTGTTCAATACATCAGAGCCTAGAGAATTTCCATAGCCTTTTGAATCTTATCTAAGAGATTCCACTGGTCAAGTTTTATTCATTTCTGCAGTTGCACTTGCTCTTTTCCTTTCAATATGCTGCACAAATGGATTTTATGGCAGCTTCCTTTTCAGCACTGAATATTTTACAATCCTTGGATTTAATTAGCTGCATTTCCATGTTATTACACAGAGGTAGAAGCTACTATTTAGTGACAACAACAAAAATAAAGACTAAAGGAAGTAAAAAAAAAAAAGACGTCTTTTTTCCTCTCCCCCTTCAAGACTCAGCCAGCACAAAGGGGAGTTGCAGGTCCTTTTACTGCCACAGCCAAGAGCACAAATCAGACACTGATGCTGACATAATGAGCAATTCTGTACACTTGGGAAACTATCATTCAGCTAGTTTGCATTACAAAAGAGTCAAACATATTTAATGGACAAATATGGGTTGAGGGATGCTAGGTCTAAGGCACCACTAATCTGTGTCAAGTATGAAATCAGCTGTCTAATATTAGATGCCAAGTCTCCTGGCATAAAGAAGTCTGAATACTGAAAGACACTTTTTCCTCATTTTCCAATATCATCCCTGTGGTTGCCAAAATATATATGAGCTGTAGAAATTTTATGTGCCAGAACAAGAGAATGGGGAAGGACAGGTTGATTTACTGCCTGTAGTAAGCTAGCAGATGCATGGAATGCACTTTTATGAAATATAACAAGAAAATATATGACATAATTTTTACAGAACCGCGACATGTAAACACGCTGTCATTTCTAACCTATACTGCCCCACCTTTCGCTGCACTTTTGTCAATCAAATTACAAATGCAAGCTGCACACCTACCAGTTTTATCTCTTTCCTGGTTAGTATCTGAAATGCTACCAGATCAGAACAGTAGCAATTTACATCTGTTTTAGTCCAAACGCAAAGCTGTAAAGACTGGACAAAGCAAAAAGAAAAAGAAAGCCCGTGAATTGGACACACGAACTGTTATTTATGAAGACCTTTTCTGCATTTGCTTTCCAGTTTGTGTCACTATACAACTTTATGTTGCAAATCCATTAAAAAACAAAATTTTCTTTCCGTTCACTGTGGTACATAAGAACTCCTCAGTGTGAGTGATGCCAGAAGTCAGCTTGTCCATAGGCAAACTGCTGAGGCTTCTACTGCTTAAATCTAAGACTCACTATTAGCAGTTATCTCAACATGTTCACAGTATATTAATCAGCAATTCTGATTTAGTCTAAAAGAGGGAAATGAGACCTCTGTCTGTTCACCAGTCCTTTATTGTGATAAATTATGGACATTTGGCAGTTATGAAAATATTCCTTAAAGGCTGATGAAAGAAATGAAATAAAATTAAAATAACAAAATGTAAATCATTTTAATTCTTCTGAAGTCATACAGGATTCGTAAGAAACAATACATCTATTTCATTTCAAGCCTGCAAAATTGAGTAGTGAGGCTGGCAGAATAAAAAAATGTTATTTTGAAAAACATACCATATCAAAGGTAGTTTCATTTGGAATAAATCAATTTCTGCAGGACTGCAATGTCTTATTTCACTTGTTACCTTTTGGTAGCTTTTCCAAAAATGGGAAAATTTTAAAGGTATGATGTAGAAAGGCAAAAAAGAAAATGCAATAAAACAGGAGAAGTGAAATACGAGCCAGGGTTGGTTTTTTTTAACCTGTATTTTTTTATTTCACTCAGTGGTAATGAAAGATAAAATAAAATGGGAGGAGGAGAGGTATTAAGTCCTTTTCTGCCGGAATAATTCAATATAACATAAGCACTGAGAACAGGACTTTTTTAACTTGCAGTCAAAGACCTCTCAGGAAAAGTAAGCCTACCTCAAACCTTTCAAAACCTCAAGCAGACCAAAGACAGAGAGACCACTGGGAGAGGGCTAAGACTCTGCTGGCTTGAATGGCACCCAAGTTGCGGGGTGATCCCAGTCCCTGCTGCCTCCCACTTCACTGGCAGAAGCGCTACTGCCTGGGGGAGTGTTTGGTGGGCACTGGCATGGGGACAGAATCCCGGAGTTCAGGTGGTGGTTGTCATCAGGTCAACAAGCACCATCGAGGCAGAGAGCCAAAGAGCATACCTGCACTTCGTTTTGTCTCTGCCCCTCACAGAGACGTCGCTCTCACTAAGCTCCCTTATTCGGTCTTACTTAAAAATGTGACCTTCTCAGCATTCAGCTCATAATTGCTTGCATCAAATTTCCATAAAACTGGGCAATGATCAAGACTTCAGTTTTCATGTAGCTCCAGGGGGAGTGTCTAAAATTGACATTGAAGCTAAGTACAGTAGATTAAAAGACACAGTCGTATGTAATAAGTCCCGAGTCACATCGTTGTAACATCAGAAGAACATTCTGAAAACAAGAAATTTTTCCTGAACTCTGAAGTGGTTTATGGCTCAATATTTATCATCATTAAGTGGAATTTTCATGCATAATGACAGGAAGCAGCCAAACTTCAGCGTATTTCATCCAACCACATACAGAATTTTGATTCTATTAAACAGCATAACATAATGTCTGTTCTGGATGAAGCCTGTGCAGTTGCTGATATTTTCGGCTATTGGTTTTGTGATCCTTATGGCTCCTGCTTGCCCTGACGTCTCGACCTGTATCGGATGGCAAACTCCTTTTTCATTACAAGGTTGATTTGGCACTCTTTGGTCCAAATTTTTGGATGCATGGTCCTGAGGATGGTGAGATAGTTTTAACCTTTAAACATTGAGCACCTTGTATTCCAGATAATTATCTAGCATTAACCTAAGATATACCAAACCTTCTTATCCCTTGACCTTGTATCTCAGAGGAGACAATACTGAGCAAAAGACTGGACCTATTCATGTCAAAACTCAGGGGTCGGAGGTGGATGGAAACTTCCAGTCAGAACCCTCTCTGCTTGGACATCTATCAGATGGACATTATTAGATACCAATGTATGGATGCGCATGCTAAGCTCCTAACAGCTCCTGTACAGCTACATGTTTGAAATCATTTTCTCATGTTTAAGATAACCTCAAGGCCATGGCAAAACTTGTGTGAAAGAGTCATCTTTAACTCTGTCATGAAGATGCCATTGCAGCTGCATGTTCTCCTTGCACTCCGTTTCACCCTGCTAAGATAAGTATTAATGTATTTTGACTTTATTTTTGTCTGACATCCTAGCTGGTGGGACAGGGAATATTAAAAACAGCAATTGTGGAGATGCAGAAGGCATTAGAACATTTTTGGCCACAAACTGGATGCTTGTTATCTGAAGGAGGCTGTTGCGGTGCCTCTTTCTAGGAAACAGTATTCTGAAAGTGTGAGTCTTTTTAGATAAAGCCATTCCTTTTCTGAGAAATTAAGTTGAGAATACAATGTGTTAGGAGCCCATGTGGTATTCAGGGCAGTTCAAGGTCCCTTTACAGTCCATCAGAAAAATGTCCCAGGTTGCGAACTGTATGGTTGTTCTTCTAATGACAGATTAGGCACTATTACATTTCTTTCTTGCATGTGCTACACAATCTATTGATTTTAGTTGAGTTATTTCTTATTTATTTCCCAGGAAAGTGAAGCAAGATTGGGCCTTACTGGTTTTTGGGTTATCCTGAATTCTGGCAACCAGAGTCTGAGTACCTGCATTAACTTGGACATGAACATGCCTCACAACTATACATCATCCCATGCCCTCCCTACCCTGTACTTGTGCATCTGTACTTAGAAGAGACGGATTTTGCTAATAATTCTCATCAGCTGTTACAGTGCGAAGAGCGTATTTGTCTCCTCAGGAGTGATATGCAGGAAAACTTGGAAGAGTGGGAGTATTTTAGCTTAAATTCTATGTAGCCCCAATTCAAGCCTGCCCAGATCCTGCAGAAAAATCAATCAGATTTGAATATTTTCTGATTAAGTCTCAGGTTTCCAATATGGGTGACAGAAACGGAGACCTTGGTAAAAATCAGTTAGGTTAATTCGGCAAAGTGTAGCCATTGGTAGGATCTGTCAATGAGTGACAAGGTGACCCTTAGTGGTTCTCAGTAGGGTGAAAGACTGATAATTTGAAGCCTTTGTTCCTTTCTTTGCTAGACATCTGAGAAGATCAGAGTTTGCCCTAAAAGCGTTATCATGCCGCATTTCGTCCTCTCAACTGTCCTGTTGAACATGCATGTGAATTTTACTCCATTAGTAAGTGGTAGATATGTATCAGCATGTTAATGATTCCTGGCTCCACATGTCCATCTTCTCTGACTCATGCTGCACAGCGAAATGAATGACATGGTGCCTGCGCAGATTTAGTGTCTGCCCTGCAAGCACTAGCTGGCTGAGTCCCCATCCAGATAAAGCATGAGTAACACTACAGGGTTGGTGGGACAACTGGCAGCAGTTCCACTGTGTTGCTGATCCGGAGGCACCAGCTATTTTCATTTAGTGTCTGGTTCTCTTACACTTAGCGAGGACCCTTCTGGCTGCTGCTGGTGAAAGGGGTACAAGCCCTCCTTGCAGTCACTTTGGATAGGTCTACACGGCATACAGGGAGATTGCTTTGTCTGCACTTTGAATAAACCAAACACCAAGTAGCCACAGACCCATGGAGCTCAAAGCCAAGATGTAGCGCTGGATAACAGTGCTGGCCTCAAGGCATCTGCCGGCCAGTTACCCTGAACATGGTTGTTTCTTGCCTCAACACGCAGCGTAGGTGTTGCCTCACTTGCCAAAAATCTTAGTCACTTTAGGAACAGGCCGCTCTCATGCTCACGACAAAAACCTGCTGTCTAATTCCCTGTGAAATTGAAGCTGATACAGCAGATAACTGCCTCTGACTCAAGTCTTGGTACATTGAACTACTGCTTTGATGCTTCTGTTTGGTTGATGATAAGGATCCATGTGAATGTTCAGGTTTTGATTTTATCGTGCAGTCCCTGCACTGATTTCAGAGCTGTTGTTGGTGAGACAGTTTCTTTGGCCATGACAATGCCATAGTCTTAACTAAAGACATCCAAGTAAGCAGTAAGTAGTTGAGAAGCTACCTGCATTGATATAATTTTAAAAATTCTGTTTGAATGTGCCCAAGCCCAGATTTGCTGTCCTGCTAAAAGTGGTATGAATTTTAACATTCGTCTTGGCATGTGGGAGAGCAGAGGTCAAAAAAGTAGTATATTAAATGCTTTTGTGTAGGAAACTCAGCCAATTACTTGTAGTTCCAAATTAATTTATTTAACATCAAAGGAACTGCAATGGAACCAGCAATGGAAGTGTATAACAGAAAATGAAAGGATTTGCACATGAAATACACACTGATAGATCAACTGTCTATCATTGGGTGATAGAGAAAGGCCTAACATCATGCAATAGCTTTTGTATAATGTAATAAAGTCTACAGAAAAAAAAAAAAGAGCTCAAAATGTTAAACATTTAAAACTTAAATCTGTCTGAAAAGACACACTAAAAAATATGCCCCCAAATAAAGAATTCGGAAGTTTGGATAGGTTTAACAATACTGACATTGTCTCATGACTTCTAACTAAAACCAGTGGTACAGTATGCTGAGATAAACAAATGCTGACATGTGTGTAAGAGCTGAATGCAAAGCAGTTTTCTGATCTGTAGGAATTTTTGAGATTTCAAACCTTACTCAGGACAAAGAGAAAATAAAAGACATTCTGTGTGATGTCATAACAATAAAAAAAGATAGTTTTAATCAAAACATGATTTTTTTCTGATGACTGACTTTTATTTTTTAAAGCTTTTTCATGATATATTAATGAAAATTGTTGAACAGAAAAGGAATTTTATGCCAGAAAAGAAGACTTTTCCTTTAAAGAACCAAAAAGAGGTATTTTGACAATTTGGAATTTAAATTATCCTGACTCTTACTAAAACCAACCCTTTTCTGTGAATAGTTTCAGTTTTGACACATGGAATTTTGTAATGAAAAGTGCTTTTTACTGGAAATGCTTTAATTAGTTTTACTTTCCTTTCATGGCAGTGTCTGGCTTATGACATTCTAACATAATAAGAATTCTCTTTAGATTCCTAAAGCATTATCTGAATCATTTTCCATATGTTAATTTGGTTTATGATAGATTACAATCAAATTTGCTAATTATATTTTTCCAGCATCATCAGACATCTCCGTATGTTTGATCAAGAATGCAATTTGACATAATCAATTACGGGATGTATCTCAGCACTAATGTTAATTGTTAATGGATATTTTTGACATTATCTGAACCAAGACATTCATTATAACTGATCAAAGGAGTTTTTTAGCCTACCTGGAACTCCATGACATACTGAGAGATATAGATATATTTACCATAAATTCACCCTTTATGAATGCAGAATTATTGAAATTTCAAGTACATAACTATAAGATTGCTGAAAAACCTTCAGAGAAAAGCACAAATCACAAGAAAGAAATTTGAAGAGAGATTTTTTTGGTGGCACCAAACCCTCAGCATTGAGATTATCAGAAGAATGCAAATCCTATGTAGGGATGAACAGACTTTTAGAAGTACCAGTTTCTCCAGTTGAGAATACTAAGATCTTCTAAAATAGTGACACATTGTGTTCAGCGCTGTGCTCAAATATACAGAAGTGAATGCCCATGTCACATGGATGATTTATAACACAAGCAGAAAAATACGTCTTTTACCAGGCTACCTAGTCATTAGTATTTATCAAATGTAGGCATAGGAAAAGCTTCTAAATAATCCAAGTTAAAATTATTCCGCTTTTCCATGTTAATACATTAGTTTTTTCATCCAGAGGTGTGTCACGTGTAAAAATTCATTAGCATTGCCAGTTAAATGATAAAGCATATTACTGTTGATGCCTACAACTGTTACTCAGACAAATGCAAGTCATTGTGGAATAGTGTTTAATATGAAAAAGCTGAAGTCACCTGGCAAAACAGCTTCATTTGGGGTGTTAATTTTCTCATATCTTGGAAATCTGTTTCATTTTCACAAAAGTATGCCCAGAAAGTGGCCTGACACATTTTCCTCACACTTTAAGACTGCAGAGAGTTGATCTTGAGGAAATTGAATGCTTCTCACTCCAGTGATGTTAATATTCACTTCACAGTTCAATCCTGGTATCAATGACACGGAAACAACACCCTTGGTCTCAGCTGCAAGTCTCCCTGCTTTGGGCCACAATTACACGGTGTTGTTAGTCACTTTATGCCCCTATCTGTTGACATTAATTACAAATACTTCTTCCTTCACTATGCTATGTGTAACTACCCTAGGGTTTCAGCGGAGCTAGAGGTGTAGAGTTGCTCCCCTCCTATGCCACCTGATAGCTACAGTATTCCTTTGTAATAGGAGAGGACATTGGAAAAGTCATAAAGGAAGGACAGCCGATAAACTTCAGGTTATTATTATTATTATTACATATTATTCTATAAAGCTCTCAGGCCTGTAGACATTGGACATAGAAATCCAGCAAAATGAAATCCCTGCTATAAACAGTTCAGAGTCCTAAACCACTGTCTCACTAGTGCAGGAGAAATACCGACAACCGTAACATTCAAAGTTATACCAATAACCACCTTGGCAGTGATCTTCATGGATGAGTGTGAAGCAAAACATGTTACAGGAGGGAGAAAGTCATGAGGAACGTGATTTATGCATTTAATTACCTTAGGAACAAGTTCATGAAGGTCTTTCCAATGATGTTTTTTCATTCCAGGTGTTCAGTGCAGACATGCTCATACTTTGTAGGCAATTACTAGATAAGCTCTGGTAGGAAGTGGCAGAAGCACCTTCTGCAAGGGAACAGTGGCTTTCTGTAAGAGGAGAAGCATTAGAGGACATGTCAAGTGCAGAAGTCTGCCGAGCAAAGTAAAAAGCATGAGTTGGTATTTCTCCTGGGATTCTGCACAAACAGTCAGGACTTAGCAAGCTATCCAAAACACTGCATTTCTGTTGGCTTTTCAACCTAAAGCAGAGTGTTTCCATTGAGTTTGTCTGGATTTTGAGAATCAGGCAATATGAATCACAATTCTGGGAAAGCCTAAAGAGATGTGATTGCACGATGCTAGTCAAGGAATATAAAAACTACTGCAGACACGGACACAGTCTGAAAACACAGCAGAAGCCTCTGAAAATGGAGTCATTTTTCTGCCAGAACAATTATGGTGTAATCAAAGTTTCATTATAAATGAAACTGCAATTCCCACATTGCACATATGAAACAATTAGTGACTTTAATTTGCTTTGCTATAAATGGAGGTTTGCTATAGCTGAGTTTACTGTGAAAATTGAGTCAGGTAATTTAGTCATAATGTTACCTGAATGTTTTCAAATTGCCTGTACACAAATATTTTCTGATGCAAGCCTCTTTTGTCTTTGAACCACCAAAAGCATAGTCTTCTGGAGAGGCAACTTATCCTCCTTTCTCCCTGAGAATATGCCGAGTGTTCATATGGACCCCACTGCTGCTCATCCCAGGTCTTCAAAGCATACAAAAGTTGGCAGACCTGGTGATATAGTGCAAAATTCAGCCAACGTTGCCACTCAGTTTGCTCTTTTGCAGGGTGAGATGATGACTCGGATTATCAGAGTGCGTGTGTCAGTGTTACACCGTGCCTTGGAGAAATACCACTTGCAAACACTCCTACACAGACAGCTCATACCTTGGGTCTGACTGCAACGGCAGTCAGTGAAGCTACAAGTTTGGGAGAGAAGCAATGGAGGCTGGGTGGATCTTGGCTCTGTCTCCCCTACGCGGCAGCCACTGTAACTGAATCGCATGTGGGTTGTTGCAATTTTTGGATGCTGTGAGCCAATATTAATAAGCTGTTTCATCCATGTCCCCCTCCTCAACCAACTGAAGGAGCAAATGAGTAATTGTGACTCATCTGATGCTTCTGAGGGATCAGGTTTCTTGGGAATATTTCTAAGTTGGTGTTGGTCCCATCGGAGTCTTTTCCTCATCTCTGTGCCAAAGAGTCATAAGCAGGCCCATTTTAGATGGACTACATTCTATTGGCTGCATGTCGTTGACTTTGTACCTTTTGGGTATTTGTCTTGTTTCTATACGTCAAGGCAGAGCGAAACAAAGGAATTTTAGATCGCAAATTAGATGTAGTTATTTACTTGACTGGAGTAGCTGGAAAAGTTCCATTCTTGTTAACTGCTTTTTTAAGTCAACAGGGAAAAAATTGCCACAGTACAGGGAGTGTGGAGGCACCGACCCAGAACGCACCGTGAAGAGGAGTCAAGAGGCACATGTCAAAAGGTACTCCCCCAGGGGACAGCTGACAAGGGAGAAGGGGTAGCGAAAGCCGAGCATGCTGGTCACTGGGTTTCATAGGGGCAATCCAGCACAGTTCATGCTTACCGGCTCTGTGGTATGGGTGACAAAGGCGACTGGAGCAGAAACAACACCCTGGGAAATGAGCAGATGATAACACTAGCTGACCTGCGGACAGAAAGATCCCCCCAAAAGTAAAGGACAATGAGAGCTCACATCTAACTGCTGTGACAATCAGCAGATTTTTTTTTGGCCTAGAGGGATGGTTGCTATAATTCGTTTCTCCACCTGCTAGTCAGAGCGAGCAGATTTCCACAGCATGAGCACTCAAGCGTGTGTGCTGAGCCTGCTGAGGAAAATGAACAGCATCTCCACGCAGGACCTGTGTATACCTTCCTATACAGCTGCCCTTGACAGCACTGGCAAATGTCCTAGAGAAGTGTATGTCCTAGCTGTGATTGCTTCTCTTAAGCAAAACACACACATTTAAATAACCTGCAGTAGAAAGCTTAGACTACAAAACCCATGCAAAATGACAGTGTCCTCCACAGAGCTTGTTTATTTTCAATGTCATCAAAAACCAGTAATGATTCCATGGTCAAGGTATCTGTGGTGGAAATGGAGACGAAGTCTTCTGTGGGTAACTAGGTGTTATTAATGATTTCAGTCCTGTCCTCTCGCATAAACAGGGCAGATGTTAACCCACCCCCAGCCCCAAAAGACCATGGATTTTGTTTAAATCTGTCTCAGCTTGGACCTTTTTCAATGTCTATCTGCTCAGGAACTGAATAGTTCATAAACCCCCACCCCTCTGACACGGCCCTATCCTGGTGGATGTCAGGGGAAGTAAGTGTGAGTGAAATATAGTCACGGTAAGACCTTTATTTCAATATTAAGGCTTTGTTATTTATCATATGCTAACATATTTTGTAGGGGCGTTATTTCCCTGCAGGCCTCCTTCTACCTGACAAGCTCCGTGTATCCGCTGGGGTGGCACAGCCAGCAGCGCTTTGCTAGCAGCCGGGAAAATCCCACCGATGCCGGGCCATGCCACACAAGCGCTGTGCCCAGCCTGGCGCCTGTGTGTGAACGGGGGAGAGCTGCGGGGAGAGCAGCCACAGAGAGCTCATTCAGCCCCGGCACTGACGCTGGCAGGATCTGTCGTGAAGGCTCTGCTGGGGCTGAAGGGAGGTTTCGCTTTGTGAATGGATTCAAGGAATGAAAAAAGGAGCCAGGGAAAATTATTGACTCAATAAAGTTTCCATAAAATTCAATTTTTCCCCCTAATGCTTTTTGGCTGCCTATCTCTAAAAACCTTACAGATCAATCAAGATACAGTTAGGAAATCTAATTAAGTGCCTGCGGTAATAATGATGACCTTCGTCCATCGTGTTTTTTTCTAGATTGGATTTTCCTGGGAAAAACAGAGTCCTGGCACAAACAAAGCATCTCTGTCTATTCCAGTGAAATTTTGCTTGCTTTATAACCAGATCTCCTCTTTCTCTCTCTTTTGTGAATGTCAGTTTTATTTTATTTCATGGTTTCATGTATCATTTTATTTTCATCCCTCCTCTAAGTAATACTCGAGGAAATGAGACGCCTGAAATAATCAAACAGCAAAAGTCAAGTATGCAAAAATTAAAAACCAGCTACCCACTTGGGCTCTTTAGTTAAACTGACTGATGTTGGTCATGGAAATTTTCACAGTTTGAATTCTGCTCAGGTCAGCAGCAAGCAAAGCTCATTATTTTCTGGTGATTGTTTTGTGGCCTATAGGATATAGATGGATGTTTTCTTCCTGTGGAACAGGTTTTATATCTCCAGCTCTCTGTAGGCTAGAAATGGGAACTACATGTGGCTGCACAGAAAGGGGATTTCAGCTCACCTATGAAATATGGAACAATTGCTTCCAGCCCTGGAAGGATTTCAGACTATCAGACCTTCAAATTGCTTCTGATATTGTGTATGAATAAAACCTGTTGTAGGCTATTTTTAAGAAGTTTGAACTGATGGAGAGTGGCTAGATCTCCTTTTCTATGCAGCCAGCACAGGCTGCGAAGGGCCGGCAGAGTCAATTGGGTCAGACGAAGTAAGGGCTGGAGTGGTCTGGCAGAGGCCAGCCTGGTGCCCCCGGCTGTGCTGTATTTCTGGGCAGCACTCTTCAGATGGATCATCTTTCTTCATCTCTCACGGCTGAGGAAATCCCCCTGCCCTCTTCCTTCCACCTTCCTACAATGCCGTGGGTGTTATGCTACCACAGGAAAGCACCATAACTTTCCTAGGGTCCCATCATGTTTTCGTTTTTCCCTAAATAAAACCAAGTTGGACCATCACAAGTCTTTGTCAGCACTGTGAAGAGCCCCTCAAAATACTTCACAAAGCAGAGGGCTGAAACACCAAGAGTGGACATACTGCCAGTTTTGAGTAAGCTTCCAAAGTGCTAATCATGCTTTTCTTTCTTCACAAGTTTTTTACGTTGGTCTTTTATTGCTAGGCATTATATCACCAGGTTTAATTTCTGGTGTGTGAACGTGGTGATTGTACACGGGGGCTGTTACTACGTCAGTCACTTCCCCATTCCTCGCAGTGATTGGGAGAGCAAGCAGCAACCACAGACGAAGAACCACAGGAATACCTGGCCAACAAGCAGCACCACGCAGTCCACATGATTTTGGGTTGCATATGATCAGGAGCAGGGGTGGCAATGAAGAAGCACAGTGGCAAACACAAATGGGAGCTGGGGGACGAGTGCTGCTTGTGAGTGGTACAAGATGAAGAACACATGAGTGCTGGCATAAGGGGGGTGTCCACACAATGGGGTTACAAGGTAGATGCTGACAAGGCCGGTAGCTAGAGGAGCAGCCAATGAAATGTGCAGAACTGCCCTAAGGCAGAGCTGAGATGAAAGCCATGTGCAGACTGAACTAGTCCCATTTCTGAAGGTAAGATAAGGACTGGAAGGGTCAAATGTTCATTCTTCTGTCTTCAGTTTCCACTCTTAGTCTTTGAGCTGGTACTCCATGAAATGAGCTGTGTCCTTCTTCGTCATTGGATACCAGCGTAAAATATCAGATCCATAGCTGCTGGAAGCTATCTACACGAGGGAAGGAAGAGGAAGGAAGTCTGATTCACCCACCCTGAGCAGCTGTTTAAGAACCCATAACTGGCAAGACACTAGAAATGATCTGCAACGTATGCTTTTGGCCAATGCCAGAGATGTAGGCAACTTTGAAAGCGCAGGAAAGGGAATCACATGAAGGACTGTGAAACTAAAAACCCGAGACTTCACATTGAACGTTTTTTCTTAGGCAGGGGGAGAAGGAGAAGATTTAGGCTGTTAACTCCGTAGCTGATCAAACTCATCAGTACAATTTACTTGTTCCCTGATATAGCCTGGACTGATTTACCACCAGTTACCTGCTACTTTGCACTTGCAATTAAAGGGAAGGCCAATTATTGGGATGCTGTGTTTATAAAAGTGATGGCAGAATGAGAAGTTTGGTCCATGCTTAGGCCCCTCTGCATACTATGTTAATCTAAGTTTATACTACTCCTTCAAGAAGCTCTGGGATGAAAAAACCTCCACACTCTCCTATGGGGCTGCTTCACAGGGACTCAAATATTACTGTGTGCTTTGCAGCTCTCCAAAATTTTGCAACTAGAATATTTGTGCATTTCTTTCCTGACTGCCCAAATACAAAACATATTTTATCACTGGGTGAGTATATGACAGTTTAATGGAAACTGCTAAAGGCCATTAAAGCATGAAGTACCTGTAGGACTTGTTTAAAGTGCTTGATACATCTGGCAGGCCACCAGTTTAATGAAAGCCCTTGGTGTTGCATGACAGTCAGAATAAAGCACCACTGAGGGGGTTGTCTTGGCTCAAGTTCTTATTTTCCTACTCAATTTTTATGCGTTTTGGTTGCAGTTAAATGCAATGAACATGGAGTTTTACGCTTATTTCGGGTTTAATTGTGAAGCCATGCTTTTGGCTTCACTGGAACCCTTGGAACACTTTTACTTAGGAAAATCTCTTTGGCTTTAAGTCTTTGTCTACTGGTGTAAAAACAGTTCCCCTTTTGCTCCTCTTTAAGACTTTTGATCTTCTGTGCTAGATATAAGCTCTGCAGCCCCTGAGCCACGCTTCTGATATCTGTGGTAAAGAAGTTTGGAAATTAAATCCTCTGAGGCCACAAAGCCAACAGGATTTCAGCTGAGAAGAATTCTCATCAAAATATGAATATCCTGGAGAGGCCAGAAGGGCTCTAAGTGATGCAAGAATAGTGTCCCAGCTCATTCCCCTTGCAGTAATGCACCTGCCTCAAAAAACAACTCCTACAGGACTTTAAAACTACCAGGCCTCTTTAAAAACAATTGGAGATTTTTTTCTCTCTAACAGAAATGCACTTAACTTAAGTGCGTAGTTTGTCCAGCTGAAAAGAGACCAACACCCAAATAAAATAAATAACAAAAAAGGTCCAGAGGCCAAGGCACTGGCACCAGGACCCAGAGGATATTCACAGGGGCAGTGGCCACCACCAGCAGTGCGCAGGGTGCCAGGTTTAGAAGGCTGGCAGGAGAACAGCGTTTCAGCCAGAAATCTGGAAATCTTACGGAGGAGGTAGAGGTAACACAAATGATTTTGTGAAAGAGAAGATAATGCTGAGCCCTCAGGAGAAATATCTGAGGCTGAGAGACAGATCAAAGCTGTGGCTGAATAGATCAAAGATCTCAAAAGTAAATGTACATGCACAGCAAGCTGCCAGGTTTGCCTGAGTGAAAGCCATTTTTCAACTATAGTTTCCTTGCATATCTAGACTAGCTGACAAAGCACGTGATGCTCAGAATAGAGTGCTGCGAGATGCCACTGGTAAAAATTGGAAACTCACCATTATCTACTTCTCTATCTATAAGCAGCAGAATATAGGTCTCCCAGCTCTAAAGTGCAGCAGAGGATTAATGAGAGATTTTCCTCAAATGGTTGCACACTAAGGGATGGGCAGCGGGGTGGAGGGGGGATGTGCTCAGTTCAGGGAGGCCTGGCTGAAGCACGTTGAGAATTCCAGATTTTCTGAAAATCCCTTCAACATGCCTCTAGCTGGGTACTCTGAATTGCTGGTCACTTTTCAGGGTCTGGGCTGAATAGCTCCTTGGTGAAATCCATTTGCTCCAGAGAGAGAGGCAGAGCGGAAAATTCCCTCTCCCCTTGCTCCAGTCACAATTAGTTATACAAAGTGGAACAATTCAGATGAGATATTGGCTCTTCAGCCCACTGCTTCGGACAATCCTGTAAGAACTCTCAAACTCAAAATTATGTCTTTTGTGAGGCTCGGACCTTGAACTTGCAGCTTCCCAAGGGAGTATTCTGATTCCCGACCCAGGATGGGGCTGTACCTTCCCCTGCAGTTTTGACCAGAATTTTCATCCTGGACCCAAGAAATATTTCTCTATCAAAGTGTTATTGTAACACCTGCAACGGCTGAAATTAAAGACAAAGGAGAAAGACAGGAAAAGGATGGGACAAGACAGGACAGGACAGGACAGGAAAGGGGAAAAGAGATTTTGAATGAATGACATGACACTTGCTAAGAGAATTGTTTTCATATGAAATTCCAAGTCTAGTATGAGTGCAGCTAAATTAAATTGTTTACAAAGAGTTAATAAGGGCTAGAGGTACAAAGTGGAGAAATACATGTTACTGACTTGAAAAAAGGTCATATCCTACAAGTGCCTCGACATGAAGTCTCAGTGAGATGCACGGGTCAGAAGACCAGTGGGATTCTCTGTGGAATAGCCATAGTGGTAGGTGTGAGTTCATAATTTCACCTCTATATGCCATAAGGAGAAAACAGCTGGGGTAGGATATAAAGCTTATGTGTACATCTTATTTCAAAGATCTTAAAAAAAGGGGATGAAAGGGGGAGGGAAGAGTAACAGAATGCCTTCAAGGGCTAGTGAAAATTACTTCCACTGAAAAATGTGAAATGCTTAGACCATTTACCTAACCATAGAGATGCTTGAAAAGTAACTGATTTACAGTAGACCAGTATCCTCAAATGGGGGAAAATTCTTTGTATGACAGGGCTGACCAATCTCATGGAGAAAGGCTGTACAGGAAGCTATGGCTGGAACCAGAAGCCAGATCAATATTAGAAATGAGGTGCTTTCTTGACACGGAGGTTTATTAACCTGGGACGTAGGATGAGAGGAAGTGATGAAGTCTCTATTTTATTTTCCAGACCTTGCTGGAAAATATAGCTTAATTAAGAGATATTTTACAGTTTAGTTAAACACATGTTATTGGATTCACTGGCCTTGGGGAAATTTAACTCAATTGAATTAAATAAAAAGGAGGTTATACAAGGTGTCCTTTCAAGATCTCTTTCAGACCTATTTTTCTGTAATGAAATAGTCCTTCTGGTTTTGAAAGCTATATATCTGTATTTCTAGGGGGAAAAAAAAGGGAAATATGTGAACAAATTTGTCTGTGTCTGCTTGCTTTACATTTATCTGCATCACATGTGGTAAATGTACTTTATTAGGAACTGCTGGTTTCCTTTAAGCTCATTGAACTTCACAACGAAGCTCCAGTGCTTCTCTGTCTACAACACGTCCTGTCACATAACCCAGTGTTGCATTGATCATCGGATGGGCTTTTTTCCAAAGTACCAGTGTCTAAATCATTGCAAGGAGAGCAACATAAGAAAAACATTTTTTTAATTGACCTGTGTCTCTTTACTCAAAGACTGTCCGCATATAAAACAAGACCTATCACTGTCACTCTCCCAAGGGAAACATATTGCCTTTCAGCACTTCTTTCCCCGAGCCTTCCTCCTATCCTTTGTATGGTTATTTGTGTTCAGCTGCTCTGCCTGTGCATCTCTCTCTCTCTCTCTCTCTCTGCTGTTGCCGAACTGCAGCTCCCACTGGAATTTGCACAATCAAAACCAGCTCTCATCTCGAACAGCAGTGAATCACACCACCTGAAGAAGAGGAATAACAAACTGAGCACAGTAGCCTCACTGCTTATATAGCGTGAGGTACCAGTAGCACCCACAGGATGGAAGGACCTGGGTTTATGTGAGACCCACTTAGCCTGAGATCTGCTGCCTGTGATCTGAAAGCTGTCACAGGGTTTTATAGGAGTGTGTGTATTTAGGGGATATTTTATAAGAAGCTAATAGCCTGCTGCATCTGAAAGCTGGAAAAGGCTGCTGCTTGCTGCTGCTGCTGCTGCTGCAGTAACTGGTGCAGCAGGATGAATGTGTAAAGGACAGCTGCCCGAGCCATGCTGGTGAGTCTCCCATCCTGCTCTGTCTTCATTAACTGAAGGGATCCAGAAGAAAACAGATGCACTAAGCAAGTGCCACGCTGGATTTATCACTGTGTACCCTTCACTGTGGAAAATGGTCAACAAAGACATGAATGGATTTCCAGTCAAGAAGTGCTCAGCCTTTCAGTTTTTTAAAAAAAGGGTAAGATTTTCCTTTAATTCTTTCTTTTAACATTCTTTTTTGTTGTTGTTGCTGTATCTGTTAATGTGCTAGAGCAGGGAGAAAGTAATGGAAGAAGGAAGGTGTTTTAATACCAGTTTCCTACTGTAACAAGCCTATGGCATGGGCAGTTCTACGGAACACCAAGGGCGATAGCCCGGTAGGTGAAGGGGAGCTGGGGAGAGGGAATGGGGACGGGGGGACTGAAAGGCATTACATCAGCAGTCTGTGCTGTGGAATGTATATCTCAATCACAGCTGACCACAGGGCTTGACACAATACAACCAGCTATTCAGACTGGGATAATACACTCCAAAGCAAAGTGCAGGGTTGTTGCAGCTTGTCTCTGACTCCCTCCTCCCCATCCACCTAGGGGTATGACTCCCTCCACACCTTTCATTCATTTGCGTGAAGTGCGGCATTACCCACCTCCATTCATCATCTCTCAGAGGGGGGAAAAAAAGAGAACAAAGAGGTATTTCTGAGCTCAGCAGAGTATTTTACAGTTTGTAATTTGCCTGTAATCACAATTAATGCAGGAGAAAAGAACAAGACCGAGGTACACCTGGATTCGGTTCTCTTTTATATTCTTTAACTTAGGCAGATATGTCAAGATTTAGAAAAGTTCTGCTACGTATTATACTTGACTGCTGATTTCCTTAAGGAAACATAAGTGTAACAATCTACCTTATCACTTTATTTAAGTCCTTTCTCTTTCTTTGACTCTTTTATAGCAGTGGTGCTACACGCTCTCTATTTAACTTGAGCAACAAAGTGTAGCAGCAGGACAGGTATTCTGAGTATGTCTGGGTAGACCCAGACAAGGAGAAGCAAAGCATAGGAGAGAGGTTGGTAGCAGGGACTCCCCTATGGAAATGATTTCCTGAATGATTAAAATGACAACCTTCTCTTTAAACAGACTGGAGTAGGAGCAGATAAGCTGCTCCATTCACTTGTTTGTTCATTCATTGATTCATCCCCATTCATTCTCTCTCTTCATCATGACAAGAATATGGTCAGTCCATTTAACCCTTCAGGCAAAGAAAGCGAAGCCTACACCAGCTGCTGACTTGAAAGCCAGGGTCAACTCCTTTTGGACAGAGTTTGCTCAGATGCCAGATTTCAGGGCAGACCTGGAAAATACTATCTGGGTCACTCGGGGAGAAGAAGTGCAGTGATGGCTGACATTTGTTGTTGTCAAGGTGGTTTGTGGAAACCTCAGATAAGTAGCCCAAACACCATGTAAACTGAGACTATAAAAATGGTTCTCGCCCCAGGTTGCTTCTTGTTTAAGTATATTACTATTGGCACATGTATGTTTGATATTCAGCTCACCAGATGGGTTTATCTGGTTTTCAAAATTGCTCAAAGGTTTTAATATAAATGTATTCTTAAAGAGGTAACAAACTAGCTTGCAGTTCCTGTATGAGGTTAATTATTGGCTGTTGTCTTCTGTCTCTATTTAGAGCTAAGACAAGCTATCACTGGAAGCCTCTACATCATTTTGTTCTAGAAGCAGGGAAAATTGTTTTCGTTAGAGCTATACTGATGATCAGTGAATTTGTCATTGGGTAAGATTGTTAATTGTAGTCATATTTGAAGATACTGGCATAATGATACAGTCCTGGACAGTATATCAGGACAAATAGCCATTTTCAGTTTCTGAGGGTTCACATTTTATCAGATGTTACCTTTTTGCTATTGTGATGATGAGTTCAGTAAAACCAATTTATAGACACAAAAGAAGGAAATTCCTTGCCTACACATTTCTGTCAATAGATGTATGTGTTCATTGACATTTCTCTTACCCCATTATCTTCCTCCCAGAAAATCCTCTGCATTCAAACATTAACCATATTGTTCCTATGTCAGTGTTTGAAACATGTACAAACGAGAAAAGCTACGTGTTCATAATGTTACTGGCTCCCAGTAATGTATCTTGCATTTGCTGGACTTGTCACATGCTGCATTTAACTAGCAGGAGGACGCAGAAAGATGGTTTAAGACAGTCAATTTGGTTCCCTACCAATGCTTCAGACACTCTGGCTGAACAACCACCAAAATCCTACACGTACAGATGCATAGCTGCTAAGTTTCTTGATTTGGGTCTATGGGATGTTGTTATTTGTTTGACAGTTTGTGTCACCACAGCACCAGTGGGCTGTAACAAAAACCAGCAACCTACTGGATGCATCCTATATTGACAGTGAGAGGCACGTCTTGCCCTGTGGACCTTAGCAGACCTGGCTACAGGGTGAGGTATTACTACCCTTGCTTTACTGACAGATGACTGAAACCCAGAGAAGAGGATTTGTTGTCTGGGTACTGCATAGGTTTCTCCAACATCATTGACAGGGTCTATGATGAAACAAGATATGGGTCCCCAGTTTCTCCTGTTTAAAATCACTGTGTCTGTCTCCTAAAAAAACCTCGCATTTCTAGCACAGGTGCTTTCTAAAAAAAAAAAAAAATCACTGTGTCTGTCTCCTAAAAAACCTCGCATTTCTAGCACGGGTGCTTTCTAAAAAAAACCCATATCAATCTAGATTAGAACACCCAAAATTTCAGGAAATGCTACTATTTTTTCAACTCAGTTAGATTTTTTTGGAAAAAAGTACCAGATGTATCTTCATTGTTTTCATTTCCATTGAGCTTTATGTTTTCATTAAATTGCAGTCCTCTATTGCTCTGGCCAAGAGTGCAGAAAAGACTGGCAGAGCTCTGTGGATTTAGGCTAGGCTGAACATGCATTCAAAAATTGACTTGAATTTGAGCACTAGATTGTTTTTAAGCCTGGCTTATTCTCTGATGACAAAGCACTGACCCTCTGGGATGCTGCCTGCTGTGTCAGATGATTCAGGGTATGGGCTAATCACGTCCGGAGGTCAGAGAACAGGAAGGAAAGGCTGAAATTAAAAGGCAGAACACTTAATTGAAATAAAAGGAAAAATAGAAACTATGGGTTTTGCAGAATACCCTGTAGCACTCACTGCTGGCAGGGTTGGAACAGACAGACAGGGACTTCATCCACTTAAAACCCACACAGTTTGGAAGAAAACCAAATGATTTACAATGCCTGTCTTTTTTTGTCACTAGAGGTGTAACAACTAATTGTTCCTATGATCAGGATGGTATTTTAATAATGGAATCTTGTTTTTTAATTAATGATGACACAGAAATCTAAAAAGAGAAGGGGAGAGAAGAAGATGAGACATATGTAGGCACAAGGAGGGAATGTGAATTTACTCCAATTAAGATAATTTATAAAAAACATTGTTCACGTAATCTTAGGTCATGGCATAAAAGGATCACCTTCTGACAAGGCTGGGACATTAAAAGACATGATGGTCTCATAGCACATAATTACCTTCATTTTTGTTGTTTTCTCTTGCCCTGTCCACTGATGTTGCGTACTGGATACCGATATGAAAAGCCCACTGATTTTGTTAGGCTGCAAATGGCTGGGGAATCTTCCTTTTTCTTATACTACCAGCATTTTGACTTTCCCAAAGTTCAATTAGAAGGTTTTGTTAAGTGGCAGAAGTCACATCCCTCTGTTGTGAGAGGCTCGCAGGTCTCATCTTCCAGAGCTGTGCAGGACTACCCACAGAACTGAACCGTACTGATTCAAAAGATTACTGAATCTGGTAGACCTGCAAATATGTTCTCGCTGTTCAGCCAACAGGGCATCCCAGGGCAGAGGGGCCTTTTATTGGCACGTATTGCCATCCCTGCCATCCCTGTTTGGGAAGTGGGGGTTTGTGGCATTTGCACTGCTTTCTTCTGCTGCATTTGCCTCCCTTATAAAAGCTTTGGGATATCAGTTTGCAATATGTGACCTCCCTCATCTTGAAATAACATACTATGTCTTACAACACAACACAACCAACACGGTTAAAGTAGGACGAATGATGAACTGCCTGTGCCACTTAAGCACTGGCTGATGATATGGTAACCTCAGTGAACATGGAAATTCATTATCCTCTTAGGTCTGGACCAAGAGCAAATACAAATTTATTCAGAATGTGAAGAAGATAAATGACTGATAAATGGGAAATGAAATAGCTGTCTTCCATAAAAGGGAAAAAAAAGAAGCAGAAAAAAATGCCAGGGCATGTCTTAGAGAGGAAGTTTATTGCAGGGATTAAGGATTTGCTAGTCTGAAACCTGATAAGGGAAAGAATATCCATAATCCTTTTTCACTGAGAAAATTTACATTAATTAGCAATTTAGGTCAGGCTACAGTGAATGTGCAAGAAGGAAGAGAAAATCCCTATGTTTGTTTCTATGCAGTTTTTCCAAATACATAGTTTGTGGAAACCATGCCCTTCTTTCTAGGTTGATATTTTATGGCACTACACACCATCAGCTTTCTCCATATACAAGCTGAAGAAGCTAACTCATAAACGTCATCATGCATGAAGATGACAGCTCAGCCTGCATTAGGGCTCAAGGCAATGAGCAGCTGATGGGACTACAGAATCACCTGAATAACATTTTTAGGATTACAGTAATTTAGTGATATAGAAAGCCCCTGAAATCAGTACTTCTAGCTAACCTCCTGTAGATTATGTTCTCTCTGGTAGATTGTGCTGGTGGAGGCTGCTCTCTGCTTTGCTACTTTTTGAGGGCTAGAAGTCCATTTCAGGACTGGAGTTACCTTTTTTTTGGGTAATTGGGAACATACCTAGGAGAAAATAAATGAGAGCTGACTATACCTTAGGAAATGCCAGCTTTATATGGGATGACTGCTGCTTTTCTTAGCTGCTTGGGCCAATGTCACAAAAGTACATACATTTTAAAGCTGATTTCCAGAGACAGGGCTCCTGGCTGACTGCAAGCAAGACAGAGTTTTGCTGCAGTACCGACTTCTTTCCAACCCCACTTCTTCTCTGCGGAGAGATGCCGAGCATCCATGGCTCTTCTTGGCATCAGCCAAAGCTGTAAGCACTCAACCTTGCCCAGCATGACCCCAGATGCCTTTATTAGAATATAACTTGAGTGTTGCAGACCGCAACTGCCATGGGGCTTTAATGTAACTAAGATGAAGGTGGGCCTATATCTCAGTCAGGCTTCAAATGTTCTACAGACACTCATTGAGCTGACCAATCATTTTCTTACCTTCTGTCTACCAATCCCTTTCAAAAAAGCCTATTAATTAAACACAAAGGATGAAATATGAGAACTGATGAGAAACTGTAAGGCCCAAGTGTTGGTTTTCCATAAATAGCTTTGCTTTCCTCTGTCTTCCCATTAAACTAAGGTGTGCTTTGGATTGGGATCACTGCTAATATTTTACTTCTCAGCTAGCATACAGAAAAAGATTCATGAGGCAAAACTTGCAACGTCTAGACAAGAAAATGTCTGTGAGTCCCTTTTTCAAACCTAAAATATGAGAGCGTTGTTAAAAATTCAGCATACGAGCTTGGAATAAAATGAATAAAAAAGAAAAGAAATAAGTAAGGTTGAAGGAATGATGGCAGAATGAGAGAAAAGGACAGTGAGAGTCATGGTTTGGGTTGGAAGGGACCTTAAAGACTATCTAGTTCTAATCCCCCCACAATGGGCAGGGACACCTTCCACTACACCAAGTTACTCAAAGCCCCATCCAACCTGACCTTAAACACCTCCAGGGATGGGGCATCCACAGCTTCCCTGGGCAACCTGTTCCGCTGTCTCACCACCCTCAGAATAAAGAATTTTTTCCTAATATCTAATCTAAATCTACGTTCTTCCAGTTTAAAACTGCTACACCTATTATTACACTCCCTGATAAAGAGTTCCTTCCCATCTTTCCTGTAGGCCCCCTTTAGGTACTGGAAGGCTGCTATAAGATCTCCTCGGAGCCTTCGCTTCTCCAGGCTAAACAACCCCAACTCTCTCAGCCTGTCTTCATAAGAGACTTGCTCCTGCATTCTGATCATCTTTGTGGCCCTCCTCTGGACCTGCTCCAACAGGTCCATGTCTTTCCTGTGTTGCAGGCTCCAGAGCTGGACACAGTACTCCAGGTGGGGTCTCATGAGAGCAGAGTAGAGGGGCAGAATCACCTCCCTCGACCTGCTGGCCACACTTCTTTTGATGCAGCCCAGCATCCAGTTGGCTTTCTGGGCTGCAATCGCGCATTGCCAGCTCATGTTGAGCTTCTCATCCAGCAACACCCCCAAGTCCTTCTCCTCAGGGCTCATCTCAAATCATTCTCTGCCCAGCCTGTATTTGTGCTTGGGATCTCCCTGGCCCATGTACAGGACCTTGCACTTGGCCTTGTTAACTTCATGAGGTTCACATGGGCCCACCTCTCAAGCCTACTAAGGTCAGTTTGGATGGTGTCCCTTCCTTCCAGCGTGTCGACCACTCCACACAGCTTGGTGTTGTCGGCAAACCTGCTGAGGGTGCACTCCATCCCAACATCCATGTTGCTGACAAAGGTGTTAAAACAGCACTGGTCCCAATACCGACCCCTGAGGAACGCCACTCATCACTCGTCTCCACTTGGACATCGAGCTGTTGACCGCAACTCTTTGAATGCAACCACCCAGCCAACTCCTTATCCACTGAGCGGTCCATCCATCAAATCCATGTCTCTCCAATTTAGAGACCAAGATGTCATGTGGGACAATGTCAAACGCTTTGCACAAGACCAGGTAGATGACGTCAGTTGCTGTTCCCTTATCCACCAACGCTGTAACGCTGTCGTAGAAGGCCACCAAATTTGTCAGACACGATTTGCCTTTAGTGAAGGAATGTGGCTGTCACCAATCACTTCCTTATTTTCCATATGCCTTAGTATAGTTTGCAGGAGGATCTGCTCCATGATCTTGTCGGGCACAGAGGTGAGACTGACCAGCCTGTCATTCCCCGGGTCTTCCTTTTTTCCCTTTTTAAAAATAGGGGTTATGTTTCCTCTTTTCCAGACAGTGGGAAGTTCACTGGACTACCACAAAAACAAAAGAAAAAAGAAAAAGAAAGAGGAAAGTCTTACTCTTTTCTCGCTTCCCCAACCTCTCCCTTCCCCTTCTGTAAAATGTAAGACTAGAAGGCACGTACAGACTCTTTAAGCTTGGTCTATTTTCCTAAACATGTTTCATACTTCTTACCAAAGATTTGTGAAGCTGCTGCTTGAAATTGCCCAGATTTCTTTCACTTTTGGGAAAATCACCCTGCTTGAAAATTTAGAAATCCTCTTCTCATTTTCAGCCTAATTTTACACATGAACAATTTATTCCATTTGCTCTTGTACCAACATAAAGCAACAACTTAAATAACTCTTGCCCTTCCCTCATATATACAACACTGGTGTATTTATAGAGATCAGTCATTTCTTCTCTCAGCTCTATTTGTTAGGCTAAATAAGCCATCTTCTTTTAGACTCTTCTTTTAGGATAGACTTTCCATTCCCCAATCACCCTAGCAGACAAAGGCAGCTGTCACTTTTGCTGGCCTGGAGATTTCTTTGGGGTTACAAAAGCATCCATCCATATTCCTCTTTTGCTGTTATTTCTCACTGAGTCCTCCTCACACTTCTGACCTCCATCCCACCCTTCTCCTCCCACTCTGTTCCTCTTCTGCTGAGCAGATCTCCCATGTATCACTGGAAAATTTTATGAGCACAAGCCTAGGTTCTGTACCAAACCCAGCTCCAGTACTAACCTTCCTCTTGTCAATAAACCTTTAGCTAGATCCTTTCTCTCATAATTATTTTTGTAAGAGTATTCTTATTTTCCATTCTAACTAATTAATTCCCATGTGTTATCACTGTCTTACTGAGTTATTAAAGACCATATAGATTAGATTATCCACATTTGCCTCATCAAAGGGAGACATCAGGCAAGTTTGGCATACTGGTAAATGCATGTTGCACGTTATCTCATTTTCTACTGAGCACTTTAAAATTTGCTCTGTCTTCAGACGTGTTAAGTTTTGTTTCTGTACACGTAGTCCCATAAGGCTTTTCTCCCATGCTGTGCATCACTCTCCTTCTGGAAAGCACAGGCCGCAGAATTCATCTTAAGATTTACTTTTTATCTCAGCTCAATACTTCTGAGAAACAGACTTCTTTTTTCCTCTTTTTTTTTTAATTTCAGAATCTGACTGGATTTTTCCAGACCCACTCACAGCTGTTCTACCACTTTCAGGTCCTCCTTATCCACCATCGCTAATGAAATAGTGATGGGGGGGAGGTTCCTTTGAGAGCCTGCCCTGGCTCATTCCTTTCAAGATCAGATTAGATAGTGCTTTGAGCCTGGATAGTGCTTTGGTCTCTCTTCATTACATGCCTTCAGAGTTGAGCATGGCTTCTGTTTGGGGAAGGGCCAGCCATGAGATCTCTGAGGCTTCTGCCAAGTGCGTATTAACACTTTTTTAAAGGCCACAGACTCTGGAGTTAAATACTTAGAGCAATCCTACCCTGAACGCAATGATGTCACTGCTCTCATAACTCAGCTCAGCAGCCTCAGTATCATTTACCTTCAGTCTGAACATCCAGACTGTCTGAAAAACATCGTGATGCAAGAAACTGCCAGCAAGAAGAACAGCACAAAGGGTTTTGGACACCCTTGGCTGTGTGGGAAGAGGTGATGCAAACTGAGATACTGAGAAAGCAGATAGCTGTGTCTGATGAAAAATCAATGTGGTTCCTCCACTGAATGGGGAGAGTGATAAATATGATCTGCAGGGTCTGGGAAGGACTAAAAATTTGGAGCAACTCAGTGTATACGTTACCCTATCTACTAATTAAAGATATGGTTTTGTTAGGTGTTATAAGCTCAAGGGATGTCAAGGGTTGTGTCCATGGAGTCACAGAATTGAAAGCAAGGGGAAAGCTTATATCCTTCTAACAAATTTGCTGATGTAGAGAAGGAGAAAAAGGAAGGACAGCAACCACCTTTGTAGAAAAAGGTGTAAATGGAGATGCTAAAGCAATGGAAAACCAAACAAGATCTAAAACCACAAAGGAGGCTTGTAAAATCAAATCAATAACACAGAAGTTTTTTTTCTAAATAGCACGTTATCACAAAACAATTGTTAGTTGTTGTTATTTACAACAGTTGCTTTTACAGCAAGATGATTAAATATTGAGAGTAAGAAAACAATGAACAGCTCCAAGAGCAATAAATTGTAATGTTTATTGAAGACTCTGCACTGACAGGTTTCCAAATCAGCTTACAAGCAATTAACCAAGTCTCAAAATATCCTGATGAGGTAGAAAGATCATTTCCATTTCACAGATAAGTGGACAAAGAGAAAATATGTAACTGAGTCAGTTAGACAAGTTATTATATAAGACAGAAGTTACTCTTTTTTCCTGACCCTTACTGTAACTTTCTCTCACTAAAAAAGAAAAAAATAAATAGAAGATGCTTCCGTTTCTTGAAACAGCAGCAGCAAACATCTGCTGGGGTTTGCTGTGGCTGTAAGTTATTCAGGAATTTTAAGCATCTTAGTGACACAGGCACCCAAACAATATTTTTTTTCAAAGGGTCAGAAGAAATGCCTGATAAAGTCTTGCTTACGTGGCAGTGGCACCAGAAGATGCTAGATACTGTGTTAGGCTTGAAAGCTATTACTTCCAGTCTACTCAGCTCATTAAGAAATTGCTGAAGAAAAAAGCATGACAAATAGAGATTCTGCCTGCCCTACAAAGTCAAGAGTGCCGAGGGCTATATTCGTATTATAAGCGCCTTCCAGCATGGCCAAAGCCTGTTCCCATGCTGCGATGCATTGGAAAACGGCTGAAGAGGTGACAGCCTGAGACTGGAGCCCACCGTGCTCTGTAACCCAGCGCTTATTTCACTTCTCTTGTGTCTCCCACAGGCAGGCCCCCTGAATATGCAAACTTCTGCATAACATCAGAAGCACAGATGGTGAGCTGTGCACGGGGCAGGAGCTGCCTCTTTGTACTGTATAGAGGGGCAGACATTAATTTGAAGTGCACCACCACCAGCAGTAACATGTTTCACTTCACAGCCCCAGTGACGGAGGAAACATGCACGTGGTCAGGTGCTCCAGCTCAGTAGCCAAGGGGCCACTTGTTCAGATGCCAACAACCTACTTGTTTGTGCTTTGCTGGGCTGTACATATTTGTACACTGTACAAAGCATGCAGTGGAGGTTCAGTTGTCTTCTGAAAAGATCCAGAGGACTACACATGGTGAAAGTATCTGCCAGTTAGCTAGTACACATCAGGGATTTCCTCAAAACGTTCAAAGTCTACTCTAAAAGGAGGAGGGGGAACCCTGGATCCGCTGCCCCACTGCCAGCTGCCTACAGATGTGATATAGGGCTGGAACATGCTCCTGAGCTCCACAATATGGAAAGGCTTCCCGCTCACCAACCCACAGCAGCATGCTTCTGGCATCCCAGTGGGCTGGGAACTTTTCAGGTGGCATTTCCAAGGGGCTACTTTGCACCAATACTGGAGAACAGACTTCTCATTGCAGCTTGACTCCTGTGTAGTGTTTGACCCTGGGAAGCCACCTCAGCTATCCTAACAGGCATCCTTTGGCCACCTGTGTCCATTGAAGGATCTTTAGGGTAGAAAAAAAGAGATTGAGTTTCTACGCTGCCTAAACAAGCCATGTTCAAATCTCAGTTGAGGCTTCATGAACACAAATAACGTAGTGAAAATCACTGTCTCTCAAAATTATTTTTATATGGCTGATGATTGGGAGAGAGCTGGGATTTTTTTGCAACTACAGATGGGAAAGATATCTTTTGTTTTATTTCCTGCTCTATTTTTATTAGATATTTTCTAAACTGTCTTGCTTCAGTCAGTTCCTATGTCTGCTCTTTACTGGAGTAATTAAAGGTCTTCAAGTGTACAGCAGAAATAAGTAGAAAAGGGTATTAAGCCAAATGCTTGAACTGCAGGTCAGCAATAAAATTTATAAATGTATTGCAAAAAAATTCACCCAAGAATAGGTCATTAAAATGTCTTGAAATTCTTCTCATTTTACGTAATTACAGATTAGTGAAAAAATATATAGTTCTTTCAGTATCTTTTGTTTTCCTAAAAGATCCCTGCATTTATCTAATGAAATACTGTTAAACTTTAACAGCGCAACTGTTACTAGGTCGGAATTTGATTAGTGAGAATTTGTTTCTTGCTTTATTAATGAGATCTTGAAGCACATTGTTATTGTTTGGCACACTCCGATTCATGCAAAACTTTGGACCCGTCACTCCTAAAAGGTAAACTTAAAGGGGTGCTCCTCACAAGAACAGCCATTGTAACACTGACTTTTCTTGTTGGAGTGTTGGACTAAACCTCTATGCTGTGGGAACAAAATCACTGCGGGAATCCTCTATGTAAAACCTTTCTGACTAACTGCTAGGCTGTGACGCAAAGAAGAGCTACAAGAAAAGGCATCTGAAGAGAAGATAATGGAAAGTAATGTTGGAGGAGGACAGCCTGTGATATAAAAACCTATAATAAAGTTAACGGCTATGCTGCTGCTGAAGCTATATAGTTGGGAGAATGCCCAGTATTAGGAACTTACAACCTGCAGCTAATGATTACAAACTGTGATTCATTTCTTGTTTGAACCCTTGTAAAATTGCCTTCTATTGTTCCTCTGTGAGAATCCTTGAAATTAAAGGTTATGTAGACTATTTTAATAATAAACACAATTGTGGTGATAATAATTTAGAGCACAGTGCTCAAAATGTCGTCTCTGCCCCTCAAATAAAGTGATATCTTTGTGATCTGCAAGGATATATGTTCACTCAAATGAGGCCTGATCTCTTATTGGAAAAAGGTCCGTGAAATCAACAAAAATGTATCAGATTCTCAGCATCTTTATCTTCTGATCAGATGCTTAGGATTATCACCCATATGTTGTGATCAAGAAGAAATGCTGAAATGTTTTCCTATTTTTTTAAACCCACAATCCTTCATTCTGTTACATGTTACATCAAACTTGTTGCCTATCCATGTAACTAGAATTTTACCCTATTGCACGGGAACTGGGAAAGGAGCCAGACATGTCTATTTATGTGCCTAAAATAGCCAAGTACAATTGTCTTGGTCTGAACTGACTTTGGTGAGCAAGCTCAGCTGTGATACAGAGCTAATTATTCCAAAGTACCAACTAGTTCAGAGCACATGTGAAGCAGAGGGAAGCAACAGGCACTATCTAACCCCCCTGCCAGAAGTACCGTCAGAGACCTGTGCAGGTTTTTCAGCTCATATGCAACCCCAGGGTCCCAAAACCAAAGCAATCTTTAGCTCAGTAGTGTGGCCTTTTCTTCTTATGCCAACAGACTGGAGGTGTGGTGAAAAGCACATCCACTGTGCCTCCAGGCTGTGTGGTCAGTTTGCATCCTGGCTCCATGTTATCATCTCTCTTGCTCCATGGGCACCCTGTCCCTTTCTACAGTGATATCTCTGCCTTCAGCCTGATTTCTTGTTCATCTAGGAAATCAGTAGACGAAGCTAATTAATAACCAAGCCTTTTTATTTAGGACAACTAATTGGGGCTGATCTTGAACTCTCAAAAAGTAGATGAATACAAATGCTGCACAACACCCAGCAGCTCTGTGGATGTGCATCCTAAAGATGCAGCCTTCGACCAGAGGTATTCATTGGTCACCAGGCTCACAAGATGTGACATGGACTAACTGCACTCCCTACCACACTGAGTAAGGCACAGTGGGCATGTGGTTGGGCCAGCATCGTTTGTGCTACTTTAAAGGCCTGGCATTTTCAGAGAACCAAAAAATGCCAGTATTCCCATTGCCTCTATAAAAACAGGGATTTTGATACATCCAGATCTCACATTTCCACAGTCACTTCTCTGTCAAGTTCATTATTCCTGATCATTTTTCCTGGCTCTGCTTCAAATGAAACAACCAGGTTCCACAAACAAATGGATTTTGCAGAATGCCTCTCTGTGTGGTGGGGCAGAAAAGACCCTTCTGCTGTTCTGGCATGAGAGCAATACCTGGATGTCTCCTCTGCCTGTTATCACTGCAACCAAATCCTTGGCTGCATTGAGGCGACGTTAGGTGCAGCATCTCCAGCCAACACTTGTCGAAGTGTGTATACAGAATACAAGGTACCTGCTTCACCATCCAGCCTTGGCCGGGACTTTTCTCCACTTTGGAACAATCGTGCAGTGAAACTGGAATTTGTGCATGTGTCGTTTTTAAAAAAGGCCAGGCCTCATTTTAAATCCTCATGTGCTGACCTACAGTTCAGTTAAAGTACATAAGACCAGGAACAGGTCTGCTCAATTTGTTGTAGACCCATCTTTTGGGTCCCATCAAGGCAACTGAGTAGCATCCTCCATGCTGTTTTACTGAAGTTCCCCAATTAATCTTGAAGATTGTTTTCTGCACTTCCCAAAATATTTCCAGGCAAAAACCCAGCTCAATGAATTTTCCAAAGGGGCCCAAGATCTAGACCTAACCATATATGTACATGGATGTTAAAATACAGCATACATACATATGTATGTGTATATGTATATAGGCATACATTATTTTATTGTCATTTGTACGTTATTTTATTGTCATTTGTCTTCCTGCCCCATGAAACAGGGAGAGTTTTGATGCCACACCATAAGCATTTCTATACAGGGTCTCTATTTTTACTTGAACAAGCCCATATTCCCACACAAGATATTGTGAACAGACAAGTTCTGTGCTACATCACTGCCTGACTAAAACAAACAGGGATGCATGAGCCTCTCTTAAAATTCTTCTTTATGGTTGTTTTAAGTATAATATTTCATATCGCATGTCAGATAAAATAATCTCTTAGCTCAAGGCTTCTGACACCACCAAGCCCCTTGGAGAGATGGACAGGCAAGAAGCAACCCAGTCCTCAGGAGGGGACTTAGAGTCTCCATTCATTACCCTGGCCCTGACACTTCTCTTTGAGCTCCTGCATTTCAGTTTGACAGTGTGTCCCCAGTGCATATCAGGAGTTATGATGCACTTGGAGGAGACGGGATATCTATGTTTTTGATAAGGAGATTCTGAGATTTGATTCACACTGCCAGAAGCATCCATTAGTCCCATTCCTTCCTAAGCCTGTGGTTTCCGTGCATGCACCCTCCACCAGCCCACTGTGAGAGGGATGGGTCCCATTTCAAGTTCAAAAGTTTATTTATTTTTTATGGCTCTTCTTTTGTGCTGCACTTCTGAGTACAGCACTGAGGGACCAAAGGTGACTGCTCTGGGATATCTTGCCTGGACTAAATAAATTCTTTCCTTCTCTATTTAAGATTAATTAAGAAATACTGAAGGGAAAAAAGATCAGAGCTACTCTGAGCTTGTTCATTCCATCCCCCAATTATTCAGTATATGCTAAGCCTGAAAGAGCTGTAATTAGATATGAGAAAAGCCTGGTGAAGTTCTCTTTCTGTATAGTTCCAAGCATGCTGGCAGTTCTCCCGAAGTTAAATATATAAATAAATCTTACTCCTTTCACCAAGTTTCTTCTGTTCATCGTACTTCTCCCTTTTTTCCGTCCAAAGCCTAACCCATCTGGATCTTGCCCATTTAGTAGCCTGTGCACTGAATAGGCCCACTCAGAGACGAAGACAGAGATTTCTTCTTCTCCTTCGCAAGCTGCTAGAGAGTCCAACCTACCACTGTGCTTTACGAAGCTCTTGGAGGAACTTGTGTGAGCTTTAGAAAACCCCAGCAGCTTCTGCACCCAAATATCTTTGCAGATCTGCGCATTAATATGGGATCCAGACACCCACGTTGGGTTTGTCCGGTGTAGGGATGCCACCTAAAAATTAGTCCCCTTGCCCTAGCAGGTTAACTGAAGGCAGGTGTGCCAGGCGCCCAGGCTCCCCACACTGTCAGTGAGTGCAGCGAGTCACAGGGACTGCGAGGAGCCAAGAGTTTGGTGCATTTGTTGCTTTTGAAAATGTTGTCTTTAGCAAAGGAGTCACTGGCCCAGTCCACAATGTTAGTCTGTGGTCTGATTCCCCTTATTTAATGGTCACATTACTAGAAAAACTATTCAGTCCATTTAAAATTCTGGCTAACTTGTCTCAGGCATTTCCTCCTTCTACTTCCCTTCTTCAATTTCTGTAAGCAAAGTAGTACCTCTCTCTATTTCACGTATTCTTTGACACAGTAATTTGCATTGGTGAGTAGGAGACCTGTAAAATGATTTCATGCCAAACCGAGACCATGTAGATCCTCCTATCTGCAGCGTATTTTAGACAGTAGATACTTTTCTCTGATGTCATAGTTATTGTTCAACTGGATCAGCCTCGAACCCTCAAAAAATGTTGGCTTGCTCAGAGGAAAAATGCGTTAGCTTCCAATGGCTTTTACCCGAAATGACTTCAGAGGTTTGGGGTTTTTTTACAAGAATTAGGCAAAAGAAAACCCACACACAACCAAGCATGTGGAATAAGAGGCTCAAAACAAGCTGCTTCAGTCACAGGCTTCCCAAACCCAACAATCTTCACATGTGGGAGACTCCAGCCCTAAAGCTGATGAGTCACTATTGGTGACTTACACTTCATCTTATGTTTCTAAAACAGATTTTTATTGCTGTCGTCTTGTAATAATGTGAAGACCACGCAAAAGTACTGGGCAATATGTTTCTTGTGCGTGTGAGCGTGCCCCTGGAAAAATACTAAGCTAAGAAGGGAAATAAAGTAAACAGCAGAAAGAAAGCCTGCCTTGTTTCCATACTTCTCGAGTGTGTCTGGTTTGCATTTGTTACTACATTTTTCACTGAAGAACTTCTATTTCTTTTATACATATGAATGACTGTTTATGACTGGCAGTTTGAAAATGTGGCTTTACTCTGATTAACTTTACATTTTGTCTTTACTTAGCCCTTTTTAAGACTATATTTCTCAAGCTATGTTAAAACATGAGCAAAACCAACACGTGGAACAATTTATTGAAATGCCAGGCAGGTTTGACAGGTGCAGGAGAAATTGCTTGGTTTCACAAATTGAAACAGCTGCAGTTTTATAGGTGATGAAATTGCAATGGGATGGGGTTTCACATTTGTTAGTTCATCTTGTGTTTGCTGTTTTGTTTTTGAAGCATTGAGTCATTTCCCACTCTCCAAGGGGGACTCTAAGAGTTATCCCTCAAGTGAATGAGGCATCTAGTCTCCACAGAGCGAGGGGAAGCTTGGTAAAAATTCAAGCACATTTCAGAGTAGACTGAAATGTAACTAGAAAATAATAGTTTGCTCCTCATGGGACTATAAATGAATGTTACTTGCTGCTTTGGGAGCCTGAAATGCCGTAAATGTTAGGTTCACCTTTCAGATAGAATGAGTTAGATTTCATTACATATCTTAAAAGAATATCATGCAGAGAAAGTTTTCAATCATTAACCAACAAATGTTAACCTCATAAGAGCCTCTTGTATTAAAGAGTTTTACTTTCACTCTGTGCAATTGCTACAGGAAGATGTATGTTTTCTTTTCAAATTATTCAGGACCATATGTTTTCCTACAGTGACAGGGTACGTATCAAATGATGCCTCTCCTCATAAGTTCATTTTTATCATCCTTGCTGGGAAAAATTAAGAAGAAAAATAAATAAAAGATCTTAAAAGAATTGGTCACATTTGGCACTGAATTAATTTGTCAAAACACTTGAATTATAAAATCTTTTCTTAGCTTAAATCCCCACTAAAGAAAGATGGTGGCTTAAGACATAAGTTCTTGTGTAGCTCAGAATAGCATAATCTTTTAAATCCTGATTGAAATGTATCAGTGGCTCACTCACTGCTATGCACAGCATCTCAGCTGGGATGCCATTTAGAAATGGTTAATTTGAGGGGTCAAGACTTCTTGTTTCTCCTCAAACAGTAGTCTTAGCAACTCAACAGCAAAGGCAAATTGGCCATTAGAAAAAGCTAGGAAGAGAAATGGTGGATATTTTCCTGGAAGACGTGCCTTTGAGCAAACACATCTCCTTCAACTCAAGAGAACAAAGGTGTTTCCTTCGTCTGTGTTACCTGGAGCTCTGCCAGATGAGAGGACCACCCCAGAGCTCCTGAGTGCTCAAGTGGGGGTCCTGATTGGGGCTGTGCCACCCTCCCATGGCACTGCCTTGCTACACTGCAGGTGAGCCGGCATGGGCTGCCGAAGTCCCTGTTGGCAGGTCCCAGCCCAACCTTGCCTTGCAAAGGAGCTAACCTGTGAAAAACCACTGTCATGTCTCACCCAAAGCCACTCCAGGAGTATTGCAGCTTTCTGAGGTATATGGTCTGTCTCACAGCTCTGTGAATGTTTTGGCATGTCTGTCTCACAGGGCCAGAAGGACTGGGCACCCTAAATCATCTCATCTAATAGTCCTGGCTGCCTTAAAGGTCGATGAAAAATTAGGACGGTATGCAATATTATATAACAAATGACAAGGGTCACCTTCTGCCAAATCAAAAGGAGATCACTGAAGTGCAGTATCAGGCTCAAATTAGGAATAGGAAAGTTCTTCATTTCAGGCCACACAAAGTGTGCTTCACTGCTTTGAACTGTGTGAAGCTTTTGACTGAGTAGCTAAGGATGACTACTGAATGGGACTTGGTGCTGTATCCAGTCACCCATTGTGTTCTGCCACTGCAGCCATTATTCTTGTACTGCAGTAAAGCTTTATAATGCTGTGATATTTCAGCCCAGACTACTGAAGGATGCAAAATAATTATTGCACCAGAAAATGGGAAGGGAGAAAAAGTACAGTGAGATATCTTTGTTTTGCTTGGGCTATTTTTCATTCAGCTACCTTTGCAGCCCATCCACATCTGAAGGCGCATTCCCTGGCTCCAGTGTCCAGCTCAGATGCTCACAGTTCCCTGCAGACTGCTTTGAGGCTTTGACTGATAGATGTGGGATGTGGTGTTTATCAGAGCAGGAGTTAAAATAAACATTGCCTAGGTTTACTGATGATTAGCTTTGCTCACATAAAAGAGAGAATAGAGAAGAAAAGGTACGAGTGAGCAGCCTTGGATTATTTGGACAGGATTTGGGGTTGCATTGTTCATGTTGTTTTTATTTGATTTAGATGAAAAGCATTTTTAACTTGGTAGCCTGGAAAGATTAGACTTGCATATACACAATAAGCCCCTTTTTGTTTTGTTTTCCTCTTTGACATAATACGCAGAGAGAGGGTGTTTATACACCAGCGTGGACAATGAATCTATTGTCTCATCCTCTGTAGAAACAAGTGCCATCAGTGCTTACAATTGGTCCAAGATCTCTTACCTGACTCCAACACATCAGTTATTTATTTATTCACAGAGAAAAGAATCCCATGAGACTAACAGTTGTTATCAAGGACAACATGAGAGGAAGGAAGAGAGGAAAACCTTAAGTGGTGCCAGTTCAGTTGTTTAGATTTTTTTTGTGCCACATTTCAAACAAATCAGCCAGTCAATAAGAGGACACAGCAAAAGCTAATTTAGCTATCAATGCGAGATGTGGGTTTTACAGACTTTCTCCTGCACCACTGGAGTTGGCAAGAGCTTTCCTATTGAGTGGAACAGGAAAATCAGCCAAGCAGTTGTCTATGTGCTCATTAATGTTTGTTATTAGCATTACTCGTGTGCCTGTTTTCTGCTGCT
>NW_009647401.1:4760240-4766518 GCF_000708025.1 Charadrius vociferus | reverse complement strand
TGCTTAAAGGACTGCAAATTCAAGTCATTTTGGTACCCATCATCTTTTGGGATTGGTGCCTGACTCAGTCACATGCTGACACATTTTTTTTAAGAACCTCGCCTTTGCTGACTTGCCGCTGTGGCCTGGAGACATGTCATTCACACCTATAATCATAAAAATCTGCCTTATTTACTTCAAGTGTTAACACTGCAACCGATGACAATAACAAATATAGAAACATTTACAATGTTTCCTCTTAGATACATTTGATTTCTGCCAGATGCTGTTACCGCAAGTGAAACACTTTGGTGTGGGAAAGAGAGAGAGAGAGAGTGTGTGTGTGTGCATGTGCGCACGCGTGTGTGTAAATAGCAATAAAGTATTGATGAAAAACGATGGCAAAAGCCCTGAGATGCTCACCACAACACGATGAACCTGAGCAGAGATGTAGCAACCAGAGTCGCATTCCTCTGTCTTGCATTGCCCACTGCCTCGGACCGACGTGCGCTGCAGCTCCTGTGAAGGACATCATCATTCCCTGCACCCTTTCACCCTGAGCTGTGGTGGATTCATCCTTCCCTGGATCTCCCTCACATGCAGGACACTTTTCTCCCGGCACACTTGGAGGGCTGAACTCTCCATGAATCCAGGCCACGTTCATCCAGGCCTGGGTGGAAACAATGTGCTCTGTTATTTGGCCTCAGCCTGCTTTTTAGCCAGCAGCTTCTCTGCTTGCAGAGAAAGGCACAAATGATGACAATGCAGTGAGTTGCCCTTCACTTTCCTTTTTAAAATAAAATGTGATTATTAATCAACAAAGTGAGTGTCTCAGGGCTCTGGAGGGGAAAGAAATAGCTTGAGGTGATTTGACAAACTGATTCTTTTGCTGTGCTGCATTTCCCATGGGACATGACAAATTAAATGTCAAAGCCAGCTAGAGAGTGGTGATATATCTCAGTCCAAGCATTAATCAGCTTGCCTCTCATTTACCACTTTCCATTTAAGTAGATGACTATATACAGTTTGAACAATGGAGCTTTTCATTCTGTAATCTCCCTAATTGTAATTTAAATAGGTTTCCTGACAGTCGCCCTTAAGGCTGTGGGGAGATGATTCCAAGAGCTCCGTGTCCACCTAGGGTTTACATAATGGATGAAAATTCAAATCCTGGTCCGAGGTGCAATTAGATAAAGCCAGGAAAAGGAAAGAAGGGATCGGATGAACTGCAATCGGAGAAGGAGAAAAGTACATTTGATATCACTGGGAGGCAGAACTAAAACAGACACACACGCACTGACCTAGATCACAGTCGAGGCATTTGATACTGTCTGGTAGGGAAATGAATATCCAGAGACTCTGCAATGCAACATGTAGAGTAAATAGGAGTTGACTGAGAGCCATAAAAATCCATGAACCGATGCAAACAGGAATGTTCATGAAGAATGGAAGTTTAAGTACAGAAGAGTTCAAGCACGCAGTGTGCTTTATTCCAGTACCTCACAAAAATAGGGGAAAAGCCTGTCCAAAGTTTCAGAGGAAGAAAAAGCTGCTGTACAGAGCATATGGTTGTACAGGCTGTCAGATTAAATGCTGTGCTGACGGGTGTGATGTTTCACTGAGAACTGGCTGATAATACTGGACCTCCAAGCAGATTACCGCCGTTTCCCTTAAGCCATTCCAGCATTCAGCCTACCCTCAGCCCTCAGCAAATATTTGCAATTTTAAATATCTAATGGCCTATCAAATTTGTCTACAAACTTGTGCCCTCCTTCTTTCACATTAATATTCCTCCAGAATATGTATCTTCATACTATATTGCTAAATCAGTAGCCTGCCCCAGGCACTTGGATTTAGTGCAGTAAAGTGACTCTCACATCCACAAAGGGCCTAATCCTGCAAGATGTTAGGTCCCTGCAGAAGGTGCCTTTTCCTTTCCAGTGCATTCAGCTCTCTTGAGAGTCAAGCCTTCAGCTGGAAAGTCAGCAAACAAGCTTGTTGGTGTCCTGAGAAGCACCGGGCTTTCCAGAGTCTCCAAAGCGAGGGAGGACACCCCAGCACAGCCACTGGTGCCATCGGCACCTGCTTCCCTCCAGCAAAAACCACATTTGCATCGGTAGTGGCCCCGGAGAACAGGCTGGTGTTTCTCTCCTGGAAAATATTGCTCATGATTACTGTGCTGGGGACTGGCTTGTGAATACCTGATTAAAGTATAAAATGTGCTGAGTCGACTGATGCCATTGACAACTGAGCCATACAAAATTAAAAGCTGTATCTGTTTGCTATTACATAAGAGGAAAAGCCAAGAGTGGAAAAAACCCCTGGAACTTGGCAAATCTCATTTAATCACATCTGGCATTTTTCTAGTCTGAGTGATTATCACTGTTGGATATCATGTTTTTAGAAAGTAAAGCAAACAAAGAAACCAGAGAAAACAAGAGTCAGAAAATAAAGAGCCTTTAAAAAAAAAAATACTTGTGCACCTTTCAGCCATATTATAGGCCATGCTTGGGAAAAGGGTATTTAAAGATATTCTCTAAGAATAGACATATTTCAATTTAGTTTAAGATTAGTGACAGATGGCAACATAGTAGAAGGGTGTACAACACTCCTTTGAACTCACTTATCTTGAAAGAATGGGGAAAATTTTCATCAATTTTGTTTGTGGGCATTGCAAGAAACATAAGAAATACCAAACAACTTTGAATAGCTGCAAAGGTCCTTTGGTGGTCCAACAAAACCAGAAGTACAAAGCAATCTTAAAATGGGCCAGGGTGGAGAGGTGTACTTAGTTTTTTTCCCAGCCATGAAGGTCTCTGAGCGTGAAGTTGACTGCATTTGTCCCAAACAAATCGTCCTGTCTCAAGGCTAAAAAAAAATAAAATGTCATTTAACTTAAAAATCTGAAACTTTTGTATTTTGAAAAGTTGAAATGAGTTGCTTTGACATGTTCAAAACTCTTTCTTTTCAGAAATTATGCAGGTTAATAGGTACATTAAAGCTGATCGTGTTTCACAGGTAATTTTGGTAAACTATCTTTTTCTTGCTTTGATTTTTTTTTCTCTCCAAACAAGGCAAGGCAAGGGTTCCCTGAAACATTTTGAATCAACTTCTAGCTAATACCAATAAGGCAATATTTGACAAATCTCAAGCCTGTCTGCATGGATGGGTACGGAAGATCTCTTGCTCGGCCTTAGAAAGCAGTAAGAGGCACTCACCCTGAGCGTGACGGGAGGCTGATGTGCAGCTACTGCACTACGGCTGACTGGCAGCTGCTCAGCTCACACCACCAGCAAAGAAGAGTCATATCCATCTGCACAGGCCTATGAGGTTGTACCTTCAAAGAATTAGTGTGGGAACAGTGAATCTCATAAATGCAGTTATAGATTGACCAGAAACTGTTGGGTACCCCACAAGAAGAGTGTAGCAGAAGCAATTTCTAGCAGATATGAGTTGTTGATGAGAAAAAGGCATAAAGAAACTATAGTCACGATGGTGCAAGAGAAACTGGGAGCTCTTTCTGTTCTGCTCGGTCCTATTTGGATTATTTCAGACACACTTAAAGAGTCAGCTGCTTATACTCTGTAATGGTAGATGAAGTTGCCTGGGGAGTTTAAAGAGCCTCACTTAGGAAATGAAAGTACGGAAATCTTCAGAAGCAGTTCAGAACAGAATTGCTTCCTGCAGCTAGGAGCAGTCTCTAGTTTATTTACTGGTAGATGGATATCATGGTAAGAATAATTAAAAAATAAAGTATTTGAATAATCAAATACTCCTTACATCGCCATGAAGATTGACGCACTTAGCACTGTGGTATTTGAGCATCATACAATGCCCTAAATAACAAATTATCATCCGCTCCTTGTTAATCTGTCTTTGTCAGTCATGGAAGAAACGGTGAGAATTTTCTTAAAAATTGTTTTTCTTTTTTTGTGCAATTCAGTGTGGGAGTTTCTTTAGTGGAAGTGAATTCAAAAGAAATGAAGCTTTGCACTTTGAAATTTTTAGTGACATTTAAGATAGCCCAAGTCAAAGAGAGCTATAGATCTAAGGCACTTGTCTAGTATAAATGTAAAAATTAAATACGCAAAAATCTTTGAAGTCTATTAAGGGTAAAGCTAGACAAAAACCTACAGTGTAGACTTACAATTCAATGACTAATATATACACATAGCACTTCAATAAATTTAACTGAGTCACTATGAAAAGTAATATATAATCTACAGACTTCAATAGAAACTCGAGACCTGCAGAGCTAAGCCCAGGGAAGTTGTTTTTCATCAGAAGTCCACTTTTGGCCTCGCTGCTACGAAGGTGCTGCCAATTCATACTTCCAGTTTCAAATCAATATTTTCAATGCTTTTGGATAAGGATACAAGTTGAAAGTCAGTGGTGAATCATTTCATTTTCCACTGAGGGTATTGGTAACAATTACCACACTCTTCTGTGCATGTTAGCCTGCGTTATCTATGAATTTCAAAAGGCAAATGTAGGGTTTGTGTGCAGAGGGATACTGAGGGACATTAGTCCGAATTAGCTGAAGATGTGAAATTAGAGGAGATTAGTTAAATGTCATTAAAGTCCTCATGGACCTTTCAATTCAGAATAAATCCTGAAATTTTCACTGAGATAAATGAAGCAAATGGCTACAGAATGAATTAAGCCCATCTTAATTCTGAATCGAGCCCTCCACACAAGGGTTGACTGTGCATTTACCTAATTAGTGCTTGGGCCAGCTGACATTAACACAGCCGTGTAGGCAAGTTGTAAAAATAATATGCACGCCGGCTCTCGGTGTAGCATGTTGGTAC
This sequence comes from Charadrius vociferus, assembly GCF_000708025.1. Classification (NCBI taxonomy): domain Eukaryota; kingdom Metazoa; phylum Chordata; class Aves; order Charadriiformes; family Charadriidae; genus Charadrius; species Charadrius vociferus. Next base: position 4,761,728 of record NW_009647401.1, on the reverse strand, counting down.
CCACTGAAAGTGGCAGCCCCTGCTCGGCTCCCCTCGAGCGGCCACCGGGCAGGTCTGGGCGTGCGGGCAGGCGGCGCAGAGCCTCGGCTTGGCGCCTCGGTCAGAGGCGAAGGCTTCAGAAAGAAGAAAAACAACTTCCCTGGGTTAAGCTATGCAAGTCTCGGGTTTCTACTGACATTTGTAGACTATATATTACTTTTCAGAGTGACTCAGTTAAGTTTATTGAAATGTTATGTGTATTTCGCTGAGTCAGCACAGCATCCTGGACCGAGCAGACATGGCTGGATGTATATGAACCTGAACTTTGTTTCATCCAACAAAGGAAAACTAGAATTGTTTTAAACTTTTTCTCTGCCAGGGCATTTGAACTGCAGATATGCTAACCTATTTGAACTGGTTCCAACCATTTAAAAAAGAATCCTGCTAGTCCATTCAATCTCAAAGCTGGATGCTCCTGAACAACAATATGACCAGACCAGTGTTCGTAATCATACTTCTTTTTCATCTCTCAGTACAGGCTGTAATGTATAAATAATATGAACCTGTCATGTGAAAATATCAGTTTAATCCAACATTTTTAGGCAGCAAATGTCATTCAGAGAAAAAGATGTGTACCTGAGTTAAAACTAGGACTCAGCCTGGAATAAACAGTAGTAAGAAAAATTGTTTAGGATTCACCCTGAATTCACGGACCACTTGTTGATGCTAGAGCCAGAAGATGCCTCCTACACTCAGGTGTGTGCAGCTTCATAAAATGCATGCCCTGTAACTTTTATCATTACCATTCACACAAGTTAAAGAACTGGTGGATAATTTTTAATTTATGATCACTATACTGCTGAATGTATACTTCATTACCATTAAAAGGTACAGCTACGAGATCATTTGATATAGACAGATTTTGCTGTATCAGGAGTATCCGGTCACATTTTGTAAGCTTCTGCACAGGTAGGCTAGAGATCTGTAAATGGAAACACAAGACAGTGAAACAACAGGTGAAGCTACAATAGAAATTATTAACTGTGTCACTGCAAATGCCCTGAATTTGAAATCATAAAATCAAACATAATTGGGTCCTAAGGAAATCCCAAACCCAGATTTGCATTTGATTTCCTGCCTGAGTTGATGCTTTATGAAACCAAGCAGTCTCGAGTCAAAGACTGAGCCACGTCCCTTGAATTTATAAAAAAAAACCACCTGAGCATGCAGCTCATTGAAGCCCAGGCCGCTCTCTGTGTCAGTTTGGCTCTTCACTCATGCACACTGTTGCACACTCTGTGTGCCCATAAAGATATGACTGAAAACGCAGAACGTCAAGAATCATAGACTCATAGAACAGTTTAGGTTAGAAGGGACTTGAAAGATCATCTAGTTCCAACCCCCTGCCATGGGCAGGGACACCTCCCACTAGACCAGGTTGCTCAAAGCCCCATCCAGCCTGGCCTTGAACACCTCCAGGGATGGGGCCTCAACAACCTCTCCAGGCAA
>NW_009647401.1:4753183-4760189 GCF_000708025.1 Charadrius vociferus | reverse complement strand
CGCTCTTCCAGTTTGAAACCATTCCCCCTCATCCTATCACTACATGCCCTTGTAAAAAGTCCCTCTCCAGCTTCCTTGTAGGCACACTGCAGATACTGGAAGGCTGCTACAAGGTGTCCCCGGAGTCTTCTCTTCTCCAGGCTGAACAACCCCAACCCTCTCTGCCCGTCCTCATAGGAGAGGTGCTCCAGACCTCTGATCATCTTCGTGGCCCTCCTCTGGACCATTCCTATGTCGGTGGCTCCAGAGCTGGATGCAGTACTCTAGGTGGGGTCTCAGCAGAGTAGAGGGGCAGAATCACCTCCCTTGACCTGCTGGCCACACTTCTTCTGATGCAGCCCAGGATACGGTTGGCTTTATGGGCTGCGATTGCGCTTTGCTGGCTCATGTTGAGCTTCTGGTCAATCAGCACCCCCAGGTCCTTCTCCTCAGGGCTGCTCTCAATCCATTCTCTGCCGAGCCTGTATTTGTGCTTGGGATTGCCCTGACCAAAGTGTAGGACCTTGCAAAGGTCAAAGCAAGGCAGAACCAGGTCAGAAAACACTTAACTGATCACCAGGCTTTAACTCAAAAAGGACAAAATGAATAATCATTTCCTTCTCCCAGAATCATGTTAAATATATTGTATGTTTCCTGTAATAAAACTACATTGTAAAATTAAGCACAGTTTTTTGACCAGGAGTATGATTATTCTTTTCAACATACCAACTTCTGGAATTAGATCAAGACACACAACCGTGGATTTACTTGGGGAGAGTAATATATTTAATGATGTGCTTAACAATCATAGAATCAGTTATGCTTGGCATAAATAAATGTGCTTAAAATCTGCCAGACTCAAAAGATCAGTTTCAAAATATGTTTATTGAAATGAAATCTGAAAAAAAAATAACCCCTCCCCCTACAACTTCAACCCACCAACCTGAAGTTAAAAAAGTCTGGATAAGGAAAACGGTGAGCCAACAATCTCCCTGCACTAGTAGGGAATTTAAGAATTATAAAAGCAGAGAAGTTCAATAAAAAGCATACATTGGTTTTAACATCCTGGAAAAATGATTCCATAGAACTTTAAGCACTTGCATTTCATTTCTGCAAAATTTGTTACAAAAGCATGCAGACATGGCACCTGCCAGCTACGGCATCCAAGAGCTATAGTGAGCAAAATTGGGGCTGACGTTGTAGGGATGCTGCAGAGCACGGAAGCAGGGGCTAATATCATCCACGTGAATTGATGTTGCTAAAAAATGCAAATGGGGAATGCAGTGGGAAGTTGCTCATTTGCCCACCGAAGGACATCTATTTGCTTGGTTTCCATAGAGAGGAAAGAGAAATTTCCCTAACCTTGAGATTTCCGGCAGGTCAGCACAGCAGGGCAATTACGGGTGTATCACTCATGGAGGAGTCACCAGCAGAAGGCTGGTTAGATATGTTTCATTCTGTTTGTTTATCATATGTGATCTTGGTAACCAGTTGCTGCAATATAGACTTCCACTGTTAATCAAACACTTGGCACTGTGCTCATGACTAATGTAACGTAAAATGTTTATTTTCCTGATGTAAAGCATCCTCTGATGGCAAATATCATCTCCTAATGAAGCATGGCGATGCTGAGGCCAAGTGCTTTTTCTGCCTTCCTCTGTGGAAGTGGAGTGAGACGAGGGCCGTGGCCCCCCAGAATGAGTCCCCGCAGCCCTGCCCCACTCCCCAGCACGGACGGGAGATTCGGCTTGCAGAGCAAAGAGGTTGCCTCCTGTCAATAGGAGCCTGGTTGGGCTGTCAGCTCTGGCTGTCTCAGCCTTCCCCCTCCAGGCTGGTAAAACATATCCTGATACGTCCCTACCTATCCTTCTCATTCACGCGAGAGAGTTTTGATCAGATTGAGTGCAAATATAGCGCAGCTTCTGTAGTGGTCTCATTGCTTTCATAGTACAAAATTACTTGGAAAAAGAGCTCAGAAAGGTCTCTGACTCCTCACTTACCGTGTTAGAAAATCCAATACTTCCGATTCACGTGGCAGAAAACAGACGGTCACAGAAGTGAAAGGAAGAGCAAAACAAAAGTGCACAAGGCTGATATCGTGCCCTGCGAGCACAGTGTATTATGCTGGTAAATAGTGTCCTTCCTGCTGCAGTGCACCAGGTCCTAGCCGGGGAGCTGCAGAGACAAGGAGAAGGCAGGGGAAGGCAGATTAGAGGAGACAGGGTCAAAATTTGGGGCAGGTCAACATGAGAAACTGACTCTTGAATGTAGTGACAGGAGGCACAGAAAAGGCTGAGATAGTATATGAGGTCAGAGATGAAACAAAAGATATTGTTGTTGAAAAAGGACTACAAATAGCGTACAGTATTACAATTGTATACGTGCAAAAACAGTCTGCTTTCTCTCCACAGGGGGAATGGAGCTGCCTAGGCTGGGAGTATGTGCTTTGGGTAGTTGTCTTTCTCTTCTAGGCAGTCTACCATGTATTTTAATATCTTTATAAAGCCTGAAAACTTTGTATTGTAGATAAACTTATGGCAAACTTGTACAAAGCAGCAAATGATTCTCGGCATAAAAAGCCTGGCTATGGTGTGTGTTCACACATGCACCCTGACATGGCCTAGTACTTTCTCCTATAGACAATTGATCCTGACCCTGTATGGTACTGATTATTTTTTCCAAACTGTGCCTTTACCCGCTTCAGAAACCCTGCTGTGCCACCCCAGCTGCTGCCGTAAAGCAAAGAAGGTCCATAACCTCTTTCTGTGTTGGCAGGTACGAAGGTGGATTAAGAGCCCGATGGTCAGTGTTGAAAAGCACCCCCACGCCAGCCTCAAATACCCGGGGCCCACCGTGATGCATTTACCTCCAGGAGATTCGGAGCTCGAGCCTCCGCTGTGCCAGACCTGCCTGAGTGACCACCCTTTCCAGCGAGGGATCGCTCCTCCGGAGGCCGAGTCCTGCTCCTGGGAGAGCCAGAGAAGCAGCAAAGTAAGCCGCTCTTTCCTCCCCCCAGACTTTGTTTACATGTTTCACGCTGATAATGGGTCTGTACTTACAAGATTGTGCTTCCCTCCGAGAGAGAGGAGAGAGAGAGAGAGAGAGAGGGGATTCTCTGAAATCCAAAACTGCTGACCAAGGCTGTTGTGCACATCTGGGCTCTGCTTTCCACCTTGAACTTTGATACCCATGGACAGCATGAAAAACTAAGGGTTCTTCGCTAAAGTGCTGTGATGTAGTCTTACAGTATTTGAACAGATTAGTAGTAACGCTAAGTAGGATTTCCCTGTTTTACACAAACTGAGGTGCAGAGTGGTGACATTATCTTTCCAAGATAACAAAAAGGACCAGGACCTGTTAATTTTTTCCTTTCTGCCCCACAAATACAAGACCACCCTTCCCCTCCCACCCCCCCAAGCCCTATCTAGCTTTCTCTTTAGAAATAAGAATTTGGCTCAAGGAGTTTTCCCAAGCAGGAGGTGAACGATTCAGTGAGTCTTTTAAGCAGAAGGGTAACCCTGGTTTGCCTCAAGTCATGCCAATACGTTATAAATAACAACATCATTCTGTGTGTAGTGCTGGGCAGTTGCACACAGGCGTGAAGGTGGCAAAATTGTAAGGGCTGAGATGAAATGGTCAAGAAGGGGCTTTTCTAAGGCGGACTTTGGCCCTTTCATTCAGTGTTCAGCTCCACATAATCCCTGGCGAGAAAAGCCAAACGCAGAACAGAAAGTTTTGCTCAGAGCCCATCATCCCTGATAGAACCATCCCTGCCCAGAAACGGCGCACACACTCACAAAAAAGGAGAGAGTTGCAGAAACATAAAAGCAAACAAATAAGAATCTTTCCAAGTACAAAGCCAAGCAAATGTGACAAGGCATTTATCAGAGCCCTTGCACGCAGCTCACAGCAGAAACATTTTTTCATGCTACATCTGCTGCATTTTTAAACAGGGAAATTCAAACAGCAGGTAAAAATGGAAGTCCTGTGCAGTTCAGAAACCTAGCAAAGGCATTTTGGTGAAACATATGCACAAGCGGAGGAGCTAATTACTCCTCCATTTTACTTCATTAAGAAGATTAACTTCGCTCAGGCTGAAGCATTAAAAAATGAAAGCACCGAAGACGGAGGATTCTGCAAATCCTTTGCTTTGCCGTAAATCACATGTACTCCTATACAGCTGTAGGGCCTCACGACTGATTTCCATTAGGTTTTACGTGCATATGGGATAGATTTGGCTGAATGCATATTCCCCCAGACCTCTCTCTCAGTCTCATTACTGCAGGCAGCGGAGAGGCTGCTTACTCAGCAGCTGGAGTCTGCAGCAAGAGGGATATTTTGCACGCTGCTTTAGAAATAACGTCGTCTGGCGAAAGACTCCTTGGATAAAGCTATCCCGCATAAGGAGTCTTTTAAGTAAGTTAAAGCACAGACTCTTTGATGTGATTAAATGTAAGGTCACTGCCTCTTTCTCTACAGTAAAACCAGGCAGGAAGCTTTTAATAATAAAGGCTGAAGGAGCTCCGTGTCTGACCTTTTCCAGGTTTCAAGAGAGTTGCTGGGTGAGATTCTGTTCAGGGGTTACAAATGGCACAAGCTGCGTAAATGTGAAATAACTCCCTTCACTTTAAACCAATGAACTTGAACAGAGACAGTTCATATTTCAAGGAGAAGAGAACGTGGTCTCTGTTAAATCAGCAGGGAGCTTGGAGTACGCCAGTTGTCTCTTCTGGCTAATTCTTGTCTCTTTTTTCCCATTACTCTTCCTTCTCTGCTTTTTAGTACTGCAACCAGGTACTAGTACAGTGATTATAGTTCCTTTGTGCTATGCCCAACGCCAACACGTACAAGGGCCCTACTGACTGTCCTTTTGCTCAAGGGCAAATTAATTAAAAAAGAAATCAGCTGTGAAATATTATTAAAGGCTTATTCTAGGCAACAAGCTTTCTCTGACACGTTTCAGGCTATTCTGATCAGTTTGAAAAAGGCCTTATAAAAACCAACCTGATAAAACCACATCACCCAAGGGAACCTATGCCTGTATTCCTATTCTTATTTCCAACACAAAACCATGGAAAAAAAATCATTACTGCTTGTTTACTGTGTTGGCATTTATGCAGTGGCGTTTTTAAAAATTGACTTAACGTAAATAAGATTATATTGAAACTGAAAGTATTTTAAATAATGAGATTTTTTTTCTTATGATGTGCTTCCATTTCCACCTCCCCAGGCTTTTCTATTAAGGCATGTGTCAGCTGGAGTTTATAAATGATTACTGATGTAACCTCTACTAAGTCTCCTCTATTATTTGTATGATAGTGTATTATCCCTGTATTTTTATGACATTTTTTGGCATTGTACACAGTGGACTAGATAATTTTTAAGCATCGCCAGAAAACCACACTCATTTTCACGTGGCTGACTTACATAGGTATATTACTGCTTTTTGTAACCAACATGGATATGCAAGCTTATAGATGCTTTACCGGGCTAACAGCTGAAGCCCTAAGGGCTTTGGACCACTGCCAGGGGTAATGAATGATTTACAATAACCATTCCTCACTTTTCCATGTCTATCTACACACTTCTGGTTGCGTAAAACTCACTGGCTTGATGAAGAGGGTAAATTTCCTTTCAAAATAAATTGCTGCACTGTACGGTGAATACCCTGTGTAAATAACCTGGTTTTGAAAGAGCGGGCAAACCACCTTTTAGACCTGCTTAGCAGTCTGCTAAATAGGGAGAAGGTAACATGGTGAAAATTGGGTGTGATTTAAATCTCAGGTGAGGGTTTACCAGGCTGGGTTATTAGAGCTAAATCGTACTCACATGCACACACATACAAAAAAATCCTTCATACGCTGCTTGATCTGAATATGCCACTTAATACTGTATTGTTATGCCCTTGTTTCAGACCTTTCTCTAAATAAGCAAAAGATAACAGACCTTGTTAGAGAGCTGAAAATACCTCCTTCTTTTCTTCTCAGAGCCAACAGCTATGTTCAAGGCTTGTTCTGTTCTTTCCTCTTTGTCTAAAAAAGCTCTTGCTTGCCCTATCTATCAGCTGGCATTTGTCCTGAAGCACCACGGACACATCTCCATCTAGTAGAGCAAAGCCCTGAATGTTAAGAGCTGTCTTTTCTTTCCAAAGCTAAACAAAAACCCCGCGCTGCCCCTAGCTAAGGGACGGGAAAGAGCAAGCTAACGTGTTTACCCCACTTGAACAACGTGACTTCAAAGTGCCGGGAGCATCTTTGGGTGTCCAGTGCAGCCCTTGCAGCATGACAGGGTGCTTAGGGGTGCTGAGTGGGGTGCTGAGCCCCATCAGCCCCAGGAGAGATCTGTTGCCACATCAGGTGCGACATGGCGGGGCTGGCAAAGGTATTTGGTCTGTTCACCCTCTCTGGCCACTTCTATGGGGCTGGCAGTGGAAAAGAGATGGAGGCTGCTGAGGGAGTTGCCCTGTCTTCCTCCACCTGCCGCAGTACATCCATCCCTGGTGTGAAGGAGCATCAGGAAAGTCTTTGCTCAGTGCTGGGGGAATTCACCTGTTTGGAGAAGTCCTTTGCGTCTTACTGGAAGTTAATTACTCTCAAAGACACTTTTGGATCACAGTATTAGATCAATAGCAGGAATTTATTTCACTATTAGAAACCCTTCAAAGCTCCTGTGTATTGGAGAGCTCTTGATTTCTGTCAGATTTCAGCACTTTTATGACATTTTTCAAGTCTTGCCTCAGAGATGAGGAATGCTGAAAAAAAGTGCTCAAGCCAAAGTTTGGGCAATTCTTTGAGATAGGTCTACTTACAAATCTCACCTATATAAATAATATACAGCTTCTAGAAACCTGCATTTGAAATGGGCTAAGAATATGTTTCAGGTGAAATGCATTGTGTAAAGAGGCATCATAAAAATAAATGGTTTTTAATGGACTAGGAAAATGTGGAGGTGAGTAAAAGAAATATCTGACTAGCTCTCCATAAAAAAAGAGTTTGGTGACAGATCTGATCGGGCTTTTTAGGGAAAG
>NW_009647401.1:4711326-4753131 GCF_000708025.1 Charadrius vociferus | reverse complement strand
ATGGTTTTGTCACATATTTTGGATAAAAAGCCCTTGTACATTTAATGATCTGCATTAGCAATGAGGCACCATGTGATTTACATCCTGATAAGTGCTAGTTAATACACAAACATATGCACATACACAATAGAGGAAATGGAAATCCTGAAAGCCCAGTATGGGACAATTAATCCTGTAACCAATATATGTGAAAAGTGATGCAATAAAACATAATTTGGAAAAGAAAAGTAGGTGAAAAAAAGGAAGTTCAGGTAGCAGAATTGTTCAGTGAAATCAAATCTGGAGAGGACTGTGAGAGGCTCTAATAAACCTAGGCAAATTAACGACCTGATGGCAGATTACACTTGATAGAGACAGAAACATGGTAATGCACTTTGATGGAATAATTAGAACTACTCAGTACACACTGCAGGGTCTTAAATTAACCGTGATTATTCTAGAAGGCAGCCCTGGGTGCCACGGAGAATCGCTTGCTGAAGACCTCAGCTCAGGGTAGCTCAGAAGGTCAATCCCACACCCAAAAAGCAGATACTCTACCCATTCATTGAGTACAGCCTTCATTCACTGAATTTACTCGTGCCTCATTTGAAGACACATTGCGAAGGGTGTGAAATATATATAACTCATGTGGATGAGGACAGACCAGCAATACCAGAGCAACAAATGCCTGGGAAAGGCCTTGCAGGCCAAACTATATAATTTTTTCCCTTCATCTATATAATGAGATCCACTCTGAAGTGACTGAGAGAGGCCCTGGTAAGTAGGATCTTTTGGGAAGGGGTTGCCAAGGAGTAAAGGACAGACAAAGAAGCCAGTGGTCCCAGGCTGACATTCGGTCTGAGAAATGTTGTTACCTTGTGCATGCTGGAATCTCCCCATGCAGCAATTCAGAAAACACTTAAGTTCATGAGTTCTCAGACTCAATGAACTCAATGAGTTCTGGTTTCCATTTTGTCCCTTCTTGTAGCCAGTAAAAACTGCTAGCAGGAAAATAACCATGTTCATAGAATTATAGAATACCAGGTTGGAAGGGACCTCAAGGATCATTTGGTCCAACCTTTCCTGGCAGAAGTACAGTCTAAACAAGATGGTCCAGCACCCTGTCCAGCTGAATCTTAAAAGTGTCCAATGATGGGGAATCCACCACTTCCCTGAGGAGATTATTCCAATGGCTGATTGTTCTCAGCATGAAAAATTTTCCTCTTGTCCAGTCAGAATTTCCCCTGCAGTAACTTGTACCCATTACCCCTCACCTTTTCCATGTCACTCTTTGTAAAAACGGAGTCTCCATCTTCTTTGTAGCCACTCTTGAAATACTGGAACGTGGTGATAAGGTCCCCCTTAAGCGTCCTTTTCTCAAGGCTGAACAAACCCAGTTCTCTCAGCCTTTCTTCAAATGGCAGGCTTCCCAGTCCTTTGATCATCTTGGCGGCCTTTCCCTGGACCCTCTTCAGCCTGTCCACAGCTTTTTTGTATAGTGGGGAACAAAACTGAATGTGGTAGTCTAGGTGTGGCCTGACAAGCGTGGAATAGTATTCTTAAACTCATTCCAGAAAAATTATGGCTGTTTATTTGCCTGCTCCATTGCAACAATTAAATAGTAGGAATAGGTCTGGAAAGCAGAAATGAAAAACAACTGAAAGGTTTCCGCTTAAGCTAACATGTAGCACAGATGAGAAAATCTCATATATGGTATAAAAGACTGAACATTATAAGCAGACTTTAAACGTAAGAGTTACAGGGATCTGGAACTGTCTGTCAAAACACAAGTGTCAAACTTATTTACAGCTGGAGTTTAATATATTCATATGTAGGTTGTTCTTGCCTTTACAATTGGTTACTCTAGATTTCAGAATATATTTTCCTATGCCCCCTAAGACTGGAGGATGGGGGCTTATCCCACTGACTTTGGGAACCATACCTTGTATTCATAAGAGTGACATACAGAAAGATAATCTGTTGGGCAACCCTGCTTTCAATGCTCCCTCTTGTATTGACAAGGATACTTCCAACATAATCCAAAGGAAAAAGATGTTAGAACCAGCAAAGGAAATATTTGTATGCTACATGTAATTTGAGAATTCACAACCACTGGAACTCCATAGCTTCTGTTTGACTGTTTTTCATATACAAGCAAACCCAGTCATCATATTCTGCTCCAGATATGTATTATAGCACTGTCTGTAAACAAAAGAGAGCTTTAGGGAAGCAAGTGGTTCAATATGAGCAATTAGAACAGTAAAGAAGGTATTTTGTACTTCTCTCCATTCAGCAACTTCTGGCTGCAGAAAGTCTGTATTTTCTGGATCATCACAAGTCAAAGCTGTAGCTTAATCCTGCAAGTTGACAGCCTCAAACGGAAAACTCATTTTCACCAGCATAGCTTACAGCTATTTCCTAAGTAGTTGTTTCTAGCTGACTGCACTAAAGCTCTTTTAGCTATTGATATAAATGTGTCACTAATGGGTTTTTGATGGAATTTGGAATTGAGTACATTTGAATACATATCTCTGCCCATAAGAACAGACTTATGTATCTGCCAATAGGTGTATCTTAGGAATTCGATTGCTTGTATATCCGAAGACCAGTGATTCAAATGAGATTTTATTGCAGATCCTATAGCTTTAGCAAAATGAAAAGCAATCTTAGATTTCTCTGTTGCTCAGATTTCTCAGCAGCTGTGAGAATCAGCTGTGAAAGCGACATGCAAGTGAGGTGGGAACAGGCTTTGTTTCAGGGATTAAATCTAAATGCAGTATGTACTTTCATGGTTTTGTAATGGATTGATATAGGGTTATTATGGATAATATTTATTTAGACGAGTAAAAAATGTTTAACACAAAAGCGTTTTCAAATGGAAATGGCAAAGCACAGTTTGCAAATGCACAGGCTAAAATTATGTGTAATTTCAGTGAATGGCAAAGACTGAATAGCAGACAATTGCCTGTGGGGGTTTTTACAGTCCCAACTGACAAAGAGAATGTCTATATAGCACAGAGCGTATAAATCAGTTCCATGACTCAACAAAATGATGTGATACATCAATCATCTGCTTTACAAATATGCAGTGAGGCACTCAGTCATTTGTACATCCATCACAGGTCTGTTCAAGTGCCATACATTTAGTAAATTAATTGGACAAGTCAATATCAAAACCTAAAAACATGCTCTCCTCCTCTCTGAATGCTGGTTCAACACTACTGAAAACAATTAAAATATCTCTTATTTTAAAGAAACTGGTTGTCAAGGGTTTTCCCTGAGGACGTCTGCAGCTGGAAAAATGATTTGTTGTACTTTCCCCTGGGTTTCCATAATACCTGGACTGGAAATGACATCTCTTTCTCTTTCTTTATCAAATAATTTTTATTTTTAATATAGTGTTTATCTAGCACCATTTCCACTCAGAGATCCAAATTACTTTCCTGACAGTCATAGACACCAGAGAAAAGTATTCATTTCTACATCAGTGGTAGTAACCAGCAAATACCCAGCACAGTGGGTGTGAGGAATTTGGGCCAGACACAGTAGGCTAAATTTCTGTTTAGTTTTGTCCCATCACGCAGGATGTACAAGGCTCTTTTCCAATTAGCAAGTGGTCAGACACATAAGGTCAAGAGGTTTGCATACTAGAATGGAACAATGTTTGCTGTTTCTCCAGAATCCTGCTTCTGGCACTATCTAGTACCTGATGCCAAAGAAGGTGAACAAACCAGTCAAAAAGCACTTTGTTTGAAAAAAACATATTCTTTACAGCCTAACACTGTGTTAAATTTGGTCTTCAAAGGTTATATTTAGCAGGGACGACTGGAGTTGCTCTCCGCTATTGGAGTTTGATTTTAATCTGTTTATTGCCCATCTTGTAATCATTGCTTCAGCTCATTTTGAAGATAAGTCAGTGCTTCATAGTAGATAAATAAAGGAGTCTGTTGCATTGTGTGACAAGGTCATAAAAACAATCTGACAGGCAATTAATGCTCCCCTCTTAAAGAGCAACAGCACTGAGGATAAAACAACTCTCTCACACACAGCGTGCGTAAGACCATGTACAGACAGCTAAAGACTAGGTCGAGCTGATTATGACTTAAAACCAAATTCAAGCCCATCCACCAAGGGAGCAATAATGTTATAACGTGGTCAGAGAGTCCAGGGCTGCACAAAGACAGGGGAAATGCAGAGGGCAGGAGCAGCTGCAGAGCCACCTCTGCCACCTGGTCAGGGCCAGGACCATGTCACCAGCAGGACTGCATGGAGCAGAGGGGTGGGCTTGACTTTCCCATTCCTAAAGAGTTCCCCCCCTGGCCAATTTGTGTCCCTTCCTCCCCACCAAGGGACATTTCATGGGCTGCCTAGACTGTGCTTTTGAGGATTGGCAAGGGTTAGTCGTGTATGTCATTTCTTTCTAAAGAAATGCGTCTCTGACACAAAAACAAGTTCCATAAAGAAAAGCTTGTTTCTTCCTTCGGTTACTCTATATGCACTGGTCTGTCTATCCCAAGAAGCCACAGATATCACAAGACATCCCAAGTGTCTCAATCAGTATGAGTAACACAGTGAATAATTTTGTTCTTATCTTAGCATTGTAGCTTTTGCATTCCTTTGCAGTTTATAAATAAGCATCACTATTTTTCTGTCTAGAACTTTCAGATAACCTTTTATGTAGAATTTTCCTCTTTGCACAGAGAGGTTATAATTGGCTAAGACCTCCACAGTAAAGTCATGCATTCTGTAAATCCTATTATAATGTTAGTTAATACAGTGCATGCTGCTCATTTAAGGTAATTTAATGCAGTTCCCAGATCCCAGGACTCCTCAGTGTCTCCTATCTTAATGCAGTGTACTTGCTCTGTATCCAATTATACCCTTTCCATCTTGTGAAATCTTTCCCTCCCTCTGAATAGTCAGCACAGGATGTTCTAAAAGAGTTTCTGTAATGCACTCTTCGGATTTGAGAGATGCATGATAAGTCAACTTTCTGGACTATTTACATTAATGGAAACATAATTATTTCCAAAGCAACAGTGCAGCTGCACTAAGAGTTTGTATGGCCTATATTGTATCACACCATATTGACATTACCATTAAAACCAAAAAACCTGCTCAGACTCATAACAGTTACACTGTTTCAAAATTATTTTGGAGCTTTACTGGCAAAGAGGGCACCGGTTTTAATATCCCTTCCTGGCTTTGCATAAATTGGTAATTAATTTTGGAGCAAAAAAGTACATTTTCCTGATAGAGAGCTGTGTAGGGGGGTGTCATCCCATCTAACATCTATAAAAAGCACTTGAGTGTAGAAGAAGAGGGAGTCAGGCCAATTGGAACTTCTATAGATTAGAAATGACCAGTTTTAAGAAACTGAAAATTAATCCAAAACCTTCTAATTAAGAAATTCTTAAGCAGTGAGCTGTCATGTGAAACCATGCGCAGTTTTGCTTTCCTGTGAAACAAAGACTTTTATTCTCTTTGCAGATAAATGGTTTTACAGACAGAATTAAAAAGAAAAAAAAACCACCAAACAAAAAACCCCAACACTACAAACACACAAAACCCAATCAACCAACCAAAACAAACAAACAAACAAAAAAAAAAACACCACCAAAGCAAAACCCCATAAATGTGTTTTGCATGATAGCACCTGATGACCTATCTACTGGAGCAGAATCTATTGCCTACAGTTAATCATAGAATCATGGAATGGTTTAGGTTGGAAGGGATCATCTAGTTCCAAGCCCCCTGTCGTGGATAGGGACACCTTCCACTACATCAGGTTACTCAAAGCCCCATCCAACATGGACTTGAACACCTGCAGGGATGGGGCATCCACAACTTCTCTGGGCAAGATACAATACTTAAGTCCTCTATATTGCAGACACAGACTTAGGTGCTTCAGAATAGTGCTGAGCAAGCAAGTAGAAAACACAAAAAAGAGACTAGATATATTTCCCTAAATACAAGGATTAGCATGCAAGAATGGTCTTCAGGACAATGCAGTGAGATCCACTCTTGCCCTTGAAAGATAAGAAGAGCTGCTAAGAGTGTATACCTCCCACATATTATTGTCGAAAGTGTGAAGTGGAAGTCTGAGGAAAGCAGAGACTGCAATTGAGATACCTTTTCAAATCTGGTAGGTGGGGAAAACAAACACCTCCCTACTCCCAAAGCATCTTCTAACTACTCCTCAGTAATAAGCTTGTTTATGTGGAAGTTCAGGATACTGTGAATGCCTCCTTTTGCACCTGCATCACTCTGCAAGAGCACAACCAAAACCTGGTAGCCAGCTCGAACCCGGGGTAGCCTGCTTGAACACCTTTCCAGGCGAGAGGATTCCTGGGCTCTAGTCACTGCTGCAAGGATTATTTGTGTGTTAAGGAGCTGCAAGATGAAACACTGTTGTAGCTTAAAAGGAAAGTGACAGGTCATCTCTGTTTCCCAAAGGTCCGATTCTTGACAGTGGCCAAGTTTTACCATCAGGCATGCAACGCTATTTCAGGCAGCCTCATGGCAAGCAGGAAAATCAGATTAAAAAACTGGAGCATTTGTTATCAGGCCTGAGCTGTTAAATAAAAACAGGGATTGATGTCCTTGAGATGCTTTTCAAAACACACTCCTAAAAGGAAGGCGTTAGAACCTAATGCTAACAGATTTCCCCCTCTATTGTCAGCATACTGACTGTTGTTACTCTTATTATGAAGCATCTAGTGCTGCTAAAGAGGTACCTGTGGAGGTACTTATACAGCTAGAGTTACAGGTTTTACCCTAGAAAACAAATGTCTAAAAGCTAGCATTATTAAGATGATGACGTTAGGTTTCTTAAGGGTTTCTTTTTTTTTTTTTTTTTTAATCTAGCCCACAAGAAGGCTCTTTGAGAGATAAAGATATTTTGGCTTAAAAAGCGGCTCTTTCATCAAAACAATTCCCCAAGCCCCAAGATACATCTACTGAAAGAAAAATATAGCTGCATGCAAAGCCAAATGCATGCAGAAATACAACACAATCCTTTTTTCTACACAATAAATGACAGCTACTGAGGGAATGGCTATAGATGAGAAGAACAAACTTGCTTTCTTTTCAAAAGACCAAAGGGAAATGCATGAAACAATGAAACTGTTGAGTAAGACTCTGTCAAGATAAATATCATATATCTGAAAAGAAAAGTATCTTTAAAATCCGATTACTATAACTGGAAGAATTTCAGAAATCTCTGTACCTTACTTCAATCACCAGTTGTTTTTGACAGAAATGAAAGTCCGGAGTTTCCACTGTTTCTGTTTAGCTTTGCTTTCATATTGCCATACATCACCGAAATGCTACACGGTTTTCAGTTACAGTTGTATCTGAAGGTAACTTTCTTTTTTAAATTCAGCGTGACAGTAAACTATGCTCATTATATTCCTGATGTGTCAAAGTAACATTTTGTATAAATATTTGGTCTGATTATGTACATTAATACTGGCTAAATTGTCAGAAATGACCAGCAATTTTAGGCACTATGGCTCTTGGACACACATACACCCGAGATAACCTTTGACAACATCACAGAAAGTGAGTAAGAAATACCCGTCATGCCAGAGAAACTGTGTAGGACCTCAAGCCAGGATCTCAGAAACTGGGGCACTCAGAGCTGGTAGTGCCTCTAGGAACTCTTGCTGATTATGTCTCATAATACCCACTTTTAAAAAGGAGGAATTGAAGCTATTCAGCTGTGACCTTCAGGGATGACAAATTTTAAAAGGAAATACTCTCTCTGTATCAACCCTTCTCTAAGAGTGCACAAGGCAATACTACGAAAAGGAAGCATCTGTTCTAAAGTGAAGTTATTTAGTTATAACTATTTTCCACTGTCTTCCTTTGGTTCATATTCCCTTCAGATAATATAGCAACTGCATGGCGGGGGAGGGGAATTTCAAATTTTTCAACTTTGATCAATGCAATTTTGTCCTGAAAAGGAAACAGAAAAATTTCTGCCAATACTGTGTCAATTAGTGTGAGCAGAAGCCGCATGCATGCTCCTCATGCAAGCAGACCAGAGTTGTGTTACCACATCAGCTTCTGAAAGCCACGTGAACTTGAGCTGACATAACAGTGCAGCAAACAAAGTTCTTATCACAGGTTATATGGCTGTTGACACATCGCACATTCAGGATGTCACTTCACATATGAACTGCAGAGTAACTTTCCACCCTGATAAGGGCTACTTAGTACTTGCCACACTCTACAGTTTTGGGGGGACTGTTTGAAAATATGTAACTGGCCATTAATCCCTGGAGGACATGGACAGACCATAAAAGATTGTTATGCTCAGGTAGTTCCTCCCGTACAATGTGCCTCTTGTAGGTTCAGGCATTACAGGTACAACTGGAACATGAAACCCAACTGCAAACCAGCCATTTCCTGAGCTAGTTACAGCCCACTCCCATGGTTTCTGTCCAGGGCTTTGCCTCTGCATTTGGAGGGGCGTTTCACACCCAATTCAGAAGATACTCTACTGACAGATCTGGCTCCTCCTTGTCCTCCCACGCTTGCCTGTGGTGGCAATGTTTGCAATCTTTGGCCCCTTTGTTCGCTTACAGCTATGGGCTTGCTACTGTAGGCTGTGAATCTGTGTTTTTACTACATTAGCACATGCTGAAGACTGTGCTGAACCTACCACTTGCCCCAGCCTTTAACTGGAGAAGAACAGGAAAAAGGCAATTTGGACAATCTCCAAGTCTCTTGCTGCAAAACTCAGATTGTATCAGGGCCATGTATCCCATTAGCAGCCTGATTCTTCCCCACATTTCATTCCAGCAATACTGAGAAGAGTGGAAATAAGACCTATAGGACTATTTGTAGGTATATAAGTCTATACCAGCTTCCTTAAACAGCTGTCAGCAGATCTTTAGAAGATATTGCCCCTTTCTAAGTTTTGCAAACAACTTTAAAAAAAAAATAAAAATTGTGCTAGTGCCTTCATAGAACATTTGTCAATATTTTTTTTCTTTCAGTGAAACTGCCATGTATACTTAGTTTTGAATCTTCTGTGTCTTGGCAGCAGCCTTGTGGTGAGGCTGATGGTAACAGGCTTGTGAATTCTGTCACAACCTCAAAATCTGGCTCCTGCTTGATTGTTGCCAAATTTGGGTGGGTTAGGATCATATCATTTCACTAAGTTGTTTCAGTTACTCTGGGGGAGAAACATAGGCTCTTCTTGGACCAAAGGCGCAATTCATAAATCAATTAATCCTGCTGATGGTCTCAGGGATAACGATGGAAGACTGGTTACGCGATATCTGCTTTAAAGTTCTGTGGACAGCTGGAAAGAAGGACCACCTGCATGCTGCATTTTAAAGGAATGGAAAAACTCAATCTCTGATTCTCTAAGCACAACTGGGAACCTTCATCAGAGAGATACATAGCTATGAAAGTGCATGCAACCAACCAGCATTCCCATATTTGATTAGGTAATTCTGAATGCAAGTGCATACTTGTACTATGAAAAAACGAGGAACTGCCTTCCAGAGTTGCAATGACTGTTTACATTTAGTAGTGTGTTAAATATTTTCCAATTTAATGAGTCCCCTTTTTCTTGATGCTATGACTAGAGATAAAGTGAGTTGGACGAGAAAGTAAAACACATCCAAAAAGACCTGTTTTGGTGATTTTATGATTTGCAAAAACAGTGAAATGTCCCTTGTTCTTCCTTTACTCCTCAAGACTCGTGGCTAGAGACAGTACACAGCAGCAGAGGCTAAGGACCAACATATATGCTCAGTAGATGTGCAAGTAGTTGCATATTAAACAGTACTGAACATTTATGCCGAACCTTTGGCCACCATGTGCCAGCCATTTTATGCAAGATCAAGTCTTGTTAATAATCACAGCATCAAATATCAAACTGGGAAATGTTCAGAAATAAGATCCTCTGCAAATGCAAAGCTAGACTGCAAGGACCACACAGACCCTATTCATTCCCTAAAGCCTGTCTTGTGGATAGAAACTGGAGCAAAGAAATTGGATTTAAATCTGATTTAAACAAGGTTCCAACCAAACTGGATATTATTGCATAGCTGACCAGTGTAAACATCAATCCAGATAAGAACTATGTTTGTACAGAACTTTATAGCTGAAGTCCCTCAATTCTTTTTTTTGGGTAGAATGAAGTTTTAGACTTTATCTACACCAACAATATCCCCAAGTCATATCTTAAAGCCAACGTGTATGTTTATAGTAACTTATGTATGTGTTGTGTTGGAACCAGGGCGGCTGACAGCAAGAGCAGGGAGGGATAAGGATGCTGGGCTGCCTGGCTGACCAAACTCAGGAAAGTATTGGAAAATTATTCCAGTATTGCTAATACTATGTAAGCCCATACTGAAGTCACACAAAAGATGTCACAAGTGCTTTTGTGGCCACATGCTCACATCATGAGAGATTTTCTGGCACGGTGCGGAAAGCCCACCACTCCATTAGGCTCCTCAGTACTGGGAGCTTCCTCGGGATTGAGCTGTTTTTACTCAGGTGGGAGACATCTCCTTGACTGACTCTGATGCAGTGGACATACATTGCATACAGCGTTCATCTAACCTACATGACTGACCCAGCTGCTTTTGGCGCCTGTCATGAGTGCCAGAAGAAACCCACTGATAAGAACTAACCACACCCCTGACGTAGCCAGAGCCTATTTGCTCAAGTTATTTCAGTTTCTGTTCCTGTTCCTAAATGGCAAACAACAATCGCTGCCCTCATTATCAGGCCAGTATCACTCCACCTCCACCACCTCTTGCAAAATGTGGGTGTAGAATAACATGGGCTCATAATAGTTGCATACAATTCCATTTCAAGTTTTGCACACACACAACAGACAGAGATGACATTATGTAGACATCCATTGATATCCCCTATGCAGCTCAACTGTAATGACAGAAATAAAGCTTTGCTTCATTTCTTCCTCAGAACACACGTGCAACTAACATTGCGACCTTAAATGAACTTAAGTAAAAAGGGACACATTTTGCTAATTTGCTTTCTTTCTCTGCAGATGTTTGTAACAGAGATCAGGCAGCTAAAATATCCATTGATTTTTCACATTCTCCATGAATTGCCTGTGACAGCTAGGATGTGTCCTTTCATTTTTCTTTTCCCCAAGAGGTGAACCCTGAAAACAAAGTGAGATTTTCCATTGTCTTAAACAGAGAACAGGATCAATTCCTCACTATGTCATTGAGCTGTCAGAAATTAATGGAAATATGATTTAAAGTATAGCACAGATAGACAGCAACTCTCCAAAAACTCTTTGCTTCTAACCAGCCCCATTTCCTTTTTAGTTCCAGGTCAAATGATTCCTTAGCAGGGAAAAGGATCATACCTCAGTACAGCATGTTAATTCATGCACGACAGTCTTTTCTTATAAAAATATGTGCTTGACCTTGCTGCTGTGACGCTGAATTACGGTATTATGAAAATACAACACTTCAAAGTTAGTAGGACATCGAAGCTGTCCTTATAGCAAAGGCCGTTCAGCTTCCTCAGGATATGTACATCTCACGCAATGTAAATAGAAGTCTTAGCGCAGTACAACAGCTGATGGGAGCACCATGCCCTTGCTACTGGGTCGAGGTATTTGTCTGCTCCTCCATCATCCTCACCTTCTGCTGTTCAGTCAAGCATATCTGCTCCTTTTCCTGTACAAGTACACCTCTGTTTCAGAGAAGATTAAAGGACGTGCCAGCCAGTGTCCTTGTACGCAGAGATCGAGATGTCCATAGAGAGCTCCCCACCACTGCTAGGGTAGACATTGCACAGGGCTAGGGGCTGTAAAAGGGGTTAGGCTATGGTGGCATTTGGGGACAGAACTGGAAACCTGGCCACTACCACCCTAAGGAAAACCTATAGAACTCACAGCACCCCTCAGATAACTCGCTCCTGTTTCTCTCAACAGCTGCAAATCACAGCTGGATTAGCATGGGTCCTGCACACAATCGCAGCCATTATCCTTCGTCTCCTTTCACCAAGCTGCGAAGACCTGGAGCTGTGCTACAACAGAAGTAATCATTCAGAAACAAATTTATCTCTATTCCTGTGTAATTCACCCCTGTTTCTGAGCAAAACATTAAGTTTCAAGAGCTTGTTAGTCCTGTTGGTAGAATTTGAGATCCACCGTCTCTCTTAAACGAGTTCAGTCTCTTTGTATCTGAATACATGGCAGAACCATAAAACATGAAAAAAGGATCATCAAGTGCTTGACGAGCATCAAGAAAATATGCAGAAAAAAGGGGTTTTCCATTGGTATAAAACCCACTGTATGTGTAAGCTGATTGTCATACTTATGTAAGAATGTATTAGGGTGTATCACTTCATCATGAAAATTAATTGGAGGATTGGGAACTAGAGTCTATTCCAGATTCTTTGAACTGAGATTTAAGTTTGAACAAATCTTCAAACTCTTTGTTATTTAGATTTTCCATCTGTAAAATTGAGATAATAATTATCCAATTAATCCTCTAGGCTCAGTACTTGACGATGCCACGTATTATCTAATGTCTCTGGCTTGTGGAAGGCATCCATCACTGCACGAGTGGTCACTGCTTTTATTTCTTCCCATGTACAGAAAAATAAAGAACAATACAATATTGCAACTAGTTTTCTATACTGGTGCGCAGGACAGAATGAGAATATAGTCTAGAGGGTCAATAAACTGCCTACACAGTAAGTGTACTTAGTATCTGAAGCAAAATCCAGTAGTGTCTTCTCCCTGGCATTCTGCGCTCTGTGACTGAAAAGCCAGAGAACAACCATCACCATAGGTACATGTTTGTTGCTGAGACATCTCACTTGCTCATCCGTGGAAGACTGCTCCTTGCTCAGGCCAGAAGCAGTTCAAAGCGAGCTGGGAGCACACAAGGGTCACTGACTATTTCTGAGGCTTTAACACCCAGGGCAGAGAACTAGTTCAGGCAAAGTGAGAACTGACCCCAACCTTTGCCCAAATCTTAAACCAAACCTGAAGTACATTCAGTTAACATTCATTTCCCTGCACTCGTTATTTGTGGATGAAAGCAGGATAATGTACAACTGAATGGCTCTGTGCTGGTTAGAACCAGCAAGGACCAGAAAGTCCAGTCTTACGACACTTTCAGGCTGATTCTTGGAAAAAAGAGAAGTATATTGTGAGCCTTGGAAGATACCCAGAGCGCTCCAAGGGACCCTGTGAACCTGTGGAAGCTCCGTCCTCTCTAGTCGACGTACCTCATTCATTGCAAGTGTTGTGTCAGCTCTGCACAGAGATACTTTTTTACTCCACTGTGCTACTTAAGAGAGATAAACTCCACACTCAAAATTATTTCAAGCACAGTTTATCACTTGTATTATAGGATACGATACATTAGTTTGTTTGTGATAGTAGTCTTTAGACTGATCCGCTAAAATCTACATGAAAAGAGAAAAGTGGCAATAAATCCTATTTTTCATAGTGTAGACACAAGCTCCATTTCTGTAACACTTTGCCTTCTTTTGGAAAACACAGCTAATGTTAATTAAAGGATTTTTTTTTTCTGTACTTGATTTAGGATGTACGTACATGTTACTGTGAGGCAACGGCAAGGGCTCAGATTTATAGCTCTGTTTGCTACTTTGTAGGAACAGTGTGCATTTTTTCCTTATGCCAGATGCAAGATTGTTTAATCCTCAGTGAGAAATGTTAAAGGCTATGATGACTTCATCAAAAGTGGGTTTGAGAGGCAACTTGACCGTGGCCTACAAATATCTCCCTGGTGGAGCAGCTACTTTTGACACAAAGCTCTTCAAAGAAAAAACATAAAAGTATACTGTGACTGGAAGATCAAGCAAAAGCAATCAGTAAGAAAAAAAGTGAAAAACATGTTGAACAAATAACCCTTATAAAGAAGGGTGGATTTTCTGCCACTGAAAATCCTGAACTCAAAAACAGATATGACATGATGCCAGAGGTAAGGGGGGTGAGGAAGCAATAAACTCGGTAAGATTCTGTAGCCTCATTATGCAGAATACGATGCAATGACAAGATCATTGTAGCAGCTACTTCTGACTATACAGTCATTGTGACTGTAACTCCAAATTCAGACATGTACCTGAATTTCCTCTCCATTCAGTCCGGTTTGACCTCTGGAATCCTGTTTAACCCTATGGAGCAAAACGCAGATATGAATCTGAGTCCTAATTCAAGCTCTTTCAAAATCTGAGGTAAAAAGCCTTGAATCTAATATTCCGACTTCAGTGAATTTTTAAACTAGAGTTTACCTGAGAAAAATATGATGCGCCTTTTTTTTTTGTATCTTCTATTCAATGCTCTCTTATTTTTACCACTTAACAAAAACTATTGGCTGCTTTATAATGAGCAATCCTAAAGGCCTTTATTACACAAATAACATTTATATGCATTATTTGGACTGGTGCAGTTCTTTTGTACATAAAGTACAGCAGAAATTTCATATAAGTGTAGGGAAGAAAAGTGCTGATTTTCACTGCTGCGTCCCACCCCCACCCCCACCACTTGGTTTATACAAGAAGAAGGACTCTTTCAGTAACCGAATGGTGACATAGGTACAGCGTGCCATAATGGATCGGTATGTGTTTGATGCAGCATGTACATTGCAGTGCAGGTTAGCAATTTTGCAGTTTCATTGTCCCTGGGTGCCTGTCCGGCGAGCCACAACACAGTCCTTCAGCATGTTACATCAGCCGGCCCTATTCAAACAGATCTGTTTCCCAACATCATTAAACACAGCTCTCGTTTGCACTGTTGAAGGCAGTGAATCACAAGAGCTGTGATTCACAAAGTGTTGTTCAGTTATGTATGTCCCTGAGCTAGGCTTGGGGCTGGAAAGATGGTCCTTCGGTTCAAAAACATTTGGAAAACATAGTTAACCCTGTCTGTCCTGCAGATGCTTTTTCTGTGACTTGGCCATGGTGAAAGAATCTCTGGAAGAGGATTATCTTTTTGCAGTTTGGATGGGAGCCACTCACAAATAGCTTAGACCTGTACTGATCAGCTGCAGTTTTACAAAATCTTATGCAGTTAGTAATTCTCCTATTAGATCCGAAGCCAGTCTTTTGTGCTCTGTTTTAACTGAGTTTTTAGGGCAGCAATATCTGGTTCTCGCTTCCCTGATAATCTTAGTAGAACAAAACATTGTCACAAATAATAAGGTGTCACACAATTTGAAAATTACCAAGGCAAATTAAAGTTGCAGCCTGAATAAAAGATTCCTTGTATGAATGGTGGATATTTTTTTCCAATAGCAAGCACCTATGCCACATGCTTTTTTGTTATACAGCAAAGATGTGATGGGAAATTATTTGAATAAATCAGTCATGCAGTTGAAGAACATTATTCTTGTCATTCTTGATGCTTCTCCTTGGAAGAGAATCCTTCAGATCCCACTGGCGTATCTATATCGTGGTTGTTCTGGAGAAAAAAAAAAAAAAAAAAGGTATTTTACAAAGCTAAGCAACTCGCTTCTCCTGAGACATAAAAATAAATCCCCCTCCTGCCTATGCTGCTCTAGTCCAGACTTCTTCCCATCTTACTAAGGGAGTCCTTTTTCATACAGGTGCATGCAGTCTTACGTCTGTGGCTTGAAAAATTATACCTCCCATAAAAGGAAGATCAGCCCATCTGCAAAGAGTGCAGCAGGAGAGAAGTTGAAGGGTGCGGGGAGGGAATGATTAAAATTATTGGCCAGAAGTTAAAAAAATAATAGTGTGCTCTTTTCGCCGACGGAACAGTGCAGGGGCCAGTGAGGCTTATGATTTGAGTCACCCTGACTGCAAACCTCTTTAGAAATGATGATGATCTCCGCTAGGACACAAGGAGATGCCTGTCTACAAAGTATATAGTTTCTGACCGTTATAACACAAACATGGGACTTTGTGTAGACTGAATCCTTCTGAGGCCCAGAAAAGAACAAAAATGTTGACAAGCACCTTCAATAGCATGCGTTGTGAGTTGATGGTAGTAATAGCCTGAAGAGCTGTGCTTGCAGCTATGGGATCATGCAGCCCATTGTGCCTAGCACCGGGGCCCCTTGCAGAGATGTTGTGCAAGGATGCCGAGTGCTGTGTGGAGAAACACAGAGGCTGGAGCAACCATATTGCAGTGCACAAAATGCAGACAATGGCCTTCTCTCAACTTTGCAGCTCACTTAATTATGACCCTTAAAGTTGACTCGATAGCAGCATAATCAAACCCACTGCAAGTCATGGTTGTTTTATGGAAATCTGCATGAGTGCTTCTTCTATCCATAGGCAGAGCTTGGAGTCCTTACCTTTTTTAGAGCTCCATCTACGTAAACCTCTGAATATTCTTTCACAGCCAGCCTGGGAGAACCTGCCGGTAAGAAGCTACAACAGCCATGTCCTGGTCTAGGCAACTTCAGATTTCAGGCTCACCTGGGGCTCCTGCTTTGAACGCCAGCACAAGGCAGTCCAACCTACTCTCATTTCAGAAACTGCAGATGACTGTGGTCACCAGAAGTGGAGACAGCCCTTCCTGGGGCACTAGGCACGGTGATAGTCTTTCGGTAGCTGCTTAGGACCTTGGCTCGGATTACACCCCTGAGACTTCAGCAGTGCTGAAGCAATCACACCAAGAGAAATGTGGATGGCTCCCATTTGTTTCAATGGATAAGTAGTTTTAAAGCCTGATTACAGCCAGTTTAGGGTCACCAACTTTATGAATCTTTTCACTTTAGTTGAGAATTTCACAAACACAATATACAGAGCTAATGTATGCTCAGCCCTGTCACATCCTGATATTGTCTTCATTGGAAGAGATTACCTACAGGAATGAAGCTGTAAATTTGAATATGTTAAGTGTCATAAAGAATTCAGTGACTTATTTGGATAATTGAGAACCTCAAGTGAAAACAGGATATCCCAGTAGCACAAATATGCTGCATCCCTCCATAGGACTCCACAAAACAGCAGTGAAGGCAGATAACTTTAATAAATGAGTATCATCTGGTATTTGTGAGCAACATCTTTTTAATGCAAAGCGACTGTGGTATTTAGTCTAGATAATGTATTCTGCTTCCACTGTTGGTATTGATGTCCTTTCAAGTGAACAGAATATGCAGCCATTAATGAGCTCTTTCTGTTAAGATGTTCAGCAATGAAATAATTAACAATGTTGATGTGTAAATTAGGCTTCAGAGTTTAAATTGCCTTTGCAATGAATAAGGCAGATCACATTTCTCTGGCTTTTGGGTCAGCAGGGCAGGTGAGGACTGGCTAAATGTTAAACACAGCAGTAGTCACTTTAAAAGCAGTGCATTAGAGTCTTAGGTCATTGCTAGACCAAAAGTGTTACCCGCCTTACTAACACTGTTATTCAAAGAATAACAGGTCGTGTTTATGCTGCCTCCTTTCTGCCTTTTTTTTTTTTTTTTTGGGGGGGGGAGGTGGGGCATGACACTTTGCAGTGCGCAGTGGTGGAATCTGGACCCCACATTACAGCAATAGAGGAAGCGATTCCCCCAGGTCCCAGCTCCTCTGGGGATCCCACAATGGGATGGAGGCACTTGTATGAATGTCTGAATGCCCTCAACCATCTCCATGCTTGATGCCATGAGGAAGATGAGGTTTTTCAGACTATTCCATCAAATACTTGAACTCAACAGCCTTTCCCACTCCCTGGCCTACACCAGCCTTTGCAAGAATAGGCAGCCAGTATGCCTGCCTTGTCTCTTTTCCAGTCTCTTTCACGGGCAGCCACCAGGCTGAGAACACACCAAGAGGTGCTGCAGCTGAAGAGAACTGTGTGCCTAGGTCAAAAGGAATAGAGCAGGAAGTGATGTAGCTGCTACTTTATTAAGCATTTATAAAGACTGCTGTCTTTTTAATGTTTCTAAAACAAGAAAAAGCAGGATCATGCAATTAACATCATGTTTCCACAAAATATATAAAGCTCTGAATTTTAGCGAAAATCAGTATTTCAACTCAAGCATTGCTTGCACTGACATATGAACTTTTGACTTCTACTTGCCTTAATCTTTTCCCAATGTCACTGAGATCAGAGTAATCCCAGAATATAGTTCATAGAATCATAGAATCATAGAATGGTTTAGGTTGGAAGGGACCTTAAAGATCATCTAGTTCCCCCCAGCCTGTCATGGGCAGGGACACCTTCCACTAGACCAGGTTGCTCAAAGCCCCATCCAGCCTGGCCTTGAACAGTTTCAGGGATAGGGCCTCCACAACTTCCCTGGGCAATTTGTTGGGCCTCACTACCCTCAGAGTGAAAAGTTTCTTCCTAGTATGTATTCTAAATCTACCCTCTTCCAGTTTGAAGCCATTCCCCCTCATCCTATCACTATATGCCCTTGTAAAAAGTCCCTCTTCAGCCTTCTTGTAGGCCACTTTCAGATACTGGAAGACTGCTGTAAGTTCTAATGCCTTTAAACTCTGTTTTGGAGATAGATCCTCCAACATGGTTTATCTCTTGCAAATCAGAAGCTGTAGTTTTCCACAGCTGGCTCCTAGGTCAAGGCTTAGTGGAAGCAGTCCCACTCAGCAAGGTGGCTGACCTTTCTGGGTCACGTTATCAGAGTACAAGAAATGTGGGAAGGGAGAAGCTGTGCTTCATAGGATGAAAGAATGTGCTGTTTTCTACACCGAGTCACTATTGTATGGATATTGTTTTAAAATATTTGACCTGTTGAGGTCTTATCTGCTGCAGCTTAAGTGTACTCAGCTAGCACAAAGACTTGGCCACTGACATTAAACTATTTGTCTCCTTTCCCCTCATTGAACTCTAGGCTTGAGCAATGTCAGCTAGGAAACAGACTTAATCCAGCATTTTACAAGCACTATGATAAGCACATTCACTGTCACAAACGAAAAGCAAAACTTGTTCAGTGCAAATATTATAAAGAGGAAAAATAACTTTTTAAAAAGAACCTGCAAAACACTTTTTATTCTGTGGATATGGCGGTCTTATATTTTTTATCACATGTTGAGACACGAGAATCAACAACACCCCATAGTTCATGTGAAATTCCCACATTCAGAGAATGGATTATTCAGTTGAATGGGTAATATGTGAAAATAATCCAGAAAAAACAAGCAAAAGAAACATCCTGAATACAATAAAAAGTAGGCTCTCCTTAAGGATGCCTCACTTGTTAAGAACCTCAATTGAAACCACAACATAGACATAAAAATGGAAGGTGTGATTAAAGTGCCACTGTAAACACAGATAATTGTGAAGCAATTAAAGGAGAAAAAAGATGGAGGAGCAAAATTATTGGAATGGATATATTTGCTAGCAATATGATATACAATTAAAGTGGGCATACATAGTGCTATAGAAGCTTCACAAGCTATTTCAAACTAGATTTCCTACCAGTTAGTGTGACTTCTGTCACTGATGTTCTCTGTGTTTCACAAGATTCAATGTTTTTACTTTCCCACCACTGCTGTGAGATACAGAAGTGTTACTGACTGCGGTACTGCAGACCAGCACACTCTGGAGTGCAGCGAGGTGGTGGTCAGCTCTGTGACTTGCTAGCATTAACCTGGGTGAGACACACAAGGGTGATGCTGCTGCAGTGTTAGCACAGTCCCAGGCTTCTGCTGAGAACCTTCCTTCTGTTGGCAGGTACAAATATGCACCTTCACGCTGAACCAGTGCTGCTCTTGGTTGATGGATAAGCTGCTGTTCAAGGCCCCTTGACAAAAGCCTTCATTGCCCTCACTTGCACAAGCAGACATTGTGTGTGCATGAGGTGAGGGAGGGACATGCGTGTCATCCTCCTGGGAGTCATTGCTTTTAGTAACAGTGGCCTTCCTTCTGCTCTGTTCCTCTCTAGTACCTCTTTAGCACAAATATGCTTCCTTAGGACTTCACAGAATCACAGAGTGGTAGGGGGTGGAAGGGACCTTTGGAGATCATCTAGTTCAACCCGGTGCCAAAGCAGGTTCACCTAGAGCAGGTTGGACAGGAATGCATCCAGGAGGGTTTTGAGTATCTCCAGAGAAGGAGACTCCACAGCCTCTCTGGGCAGCCTATTCCAGTGGTCTGTCACCCTTAAAGTAAAGAAGTTTTGCCTTGTGCTGAGATGGAATTTCCTGTGTTCTGGGTTGAGCCTGTTGCCCCTTGTCCTGGCACTGGGCACCACTGAAAAGAGTCTGGCCCCATCCTCTTGACACCCACCCTTAAGATATTTATAAGCATTGATGAGATCCTCTCTCAGTCTTCTCCAGGCTAAACAGACACAGGTTTCTCAGCCTTTCCTCATAAAAGAGGTGCTCCATTCCCTGTTTGAAGTGTGTGGCTGAAGTTTCTATTTGAGTTGGGAATCTTTTGAATGAAAGCATTTCTTAAACTGAGAACACAAAGAGTATCAGAGTTGAAAACTCTAATTGAGTGACTCACCAGAGCCCCAGACTCATACTGACAAACTCTTTAATCCTTCAGGACTGCAGACTTTGAGAACCACGCATTTGTATGAAGAAGCACTTAAGTTTTGATGTTAGCAAGAAAATTTCTCCTGTCTTTGGACACGAGAACTTTTTACCAAAAGCCTGTGCAGTGATTCTAGTGGGAATTCTTTACCTTGTTCTTCTGCAGCACCTTATTTGCCATTTGACTGCTGCTTCCCATCCTGATGCTGGATGCAGCAATTCAGTGGGATGGAGAGCCTGGGAAGTACGTTGGGATAGGCAGTGTTAGCAAATCTGCAATCCTGCTGACCGACTTCACCCTCACACTCAGTTTATCACCCAGAAGCAGCTCCACTGAGGCCAGCAGCTGGTACCCTTATGAAGGTGATGCCAGAGGACCATCACATTCCCAGTTCTCCTAAATTCTGGCTCAGCTCTGATCCAAGCCTCTTGTGTGAATAAGCGAGGTCCAGAGGGCAAGCAGTTAGATGTACCATAATAGCAGGGATGAAGATGAAGTGTTAATCAGGGAGGGGAACAGGGGTCTGTAGCTCCCCCACTGGCAATACCCAAGGATATATGAAAGGATTACACCTGTGCATCCCCTACCCCAAACCCAATCCCCATGAGGGCTGTCCCTGCCCCGGGTGAAGGAGTGGGCAAAGTGGCTATCTGCAAAGAGCCCCATGTCGGAAGACATCCCCACTGGGACCCGGCCTGCCATTGCCTTTCCCTTTCTCCCTCTCAGGAGGGCCAAAGCAGAATGGGACTAACCATCTGTTCCACGGGTGTAAAATCAGTATTTACGCTTTGAATGGAAAAATGCAATTGAAAGTACGGTAAAAACACAGGGCCCTTTTCTTTTCTGGAAGATCGCAGTGCCTGGCACCTCGTAAGTTTGCCCCTGATCATAGAAACAGCTGGAGAGGGGCCTTGCGCTGCTGCCCAACATGTTTTCTTTGGATGGAAAATAACTTTGGCCTGAAGTGTTGTAAAGCAATAAGCCGGCACAACAGGAAGTTCTCGTGACCTGACGTGTTCCCTCTCTTTTGCAGACGAAGGAGCCCCACAGCAAAGGAGACTCGCTGCCCAAGCCGGAGCCCAGGCCCCTGTGGGGCGGCGAGGAGGCAGGTACGGGCAGCGGGGCCGGGGCGGCGGGGGCTAAGCGGGCAGAGCGCTCTGCAGGAAGTCTTTAATCAGGGCTGAAGGGCTTTGTCCCCAAGCCAAGCTGAATCAAAGGATGTTTTTCATGTCAAAACGAGACGTAGGCTCACACCCAGTAGGTGTTTGCTGGACGGCAACAACAACAACAACAGCCCAGTTGCGTGCAGGGTGGCCGCAGTCCACAATGTGCTGCGCAAAGGCTCCTGAGGAATCACGCCATGGCATAATGAGGAGAAACAAAAGTATTATAGCACATCTGTTTAATAAGCCACCAGCCACCTTTCAGCACTGATCTGCTACGTGAGCAGAGCTCTCATTAGCTACCAGCAAGAGTCCTGCAAAGACCTTTGAGAGCAAAAGCGGCCACTCGATGAGCCCTGGTCTGTCCACAGGAGGATCAAGGACACAAATGCTGTGCATATGAGGAGGGACCCTCATTAGTTTTAGCATGGACAGCATAGACAGAATAAACCACATATGTCAATCTCACATACATTCTTCTTACTCTGTCTCCTTTCTGTTTTGGGGTTTTGCTTTTGGGGGGAACGTGTGGTGGTTTTTTTTTTCTTTAATTCTCTTTGACTTGCCATAAGCTTGGATCTTATTTACAAATGAAAAGTTTACCAGATTAACTTAGACTGTTAGTACTGTGGTTGTGTGACATGTCAGAACTGCATTTAAGCCAAGAAAATAAATTCCCCAAGAATACTGTGGCCACACAGTGCAAATATCCCAGTAAACATAAACTGCTCCTCGCATGACAAGTAGCTGTCAGATCCTGAGGCAGATTTCACTTGAATGGTTTGGGGATTTTTTTCGTGCTCTCTTTGCCATTTTTGCAACTGTCCCCCTGGGAAACATCCCAGAAGCCTCTGTCCCCATTAGGAGGAAATCTTTCACTTCCTCGCTTTGATTTTGAATGCTTAATGCTCCTGGTTAATTCCCCTGACCTATAACCAGTCTTGGCCTCTATGCATAGAGATTAAATGCTGATCTAGATGATAAACTTTTATGAAACAAGTTTAGAAATACATTTAATTAACTAAACACACTCAGCCCTTTATAAGAATTCACTGTGGTGTGTGAATGTTGCAGGTTACGTTGATTCCTAAACAATGTTAGCTATAGCCATAGTACACTTTTTTGCTGAAATATGGGAGCCCCACACAGGACAGCTCCACTGATTTAACTAATTTGAGTGGTGCTTTCTTCCGCCTGAAGCACAGGAGGCCCATGATCTGCTTTACCCCTCTGCCAGCTGGATGGGCAGTGTGAGGGGTCTCAGCGTCCCTCCCACTTGCTCCTGCGCTCTCTTCTCCACCAGAAGTTATTGTCGTCTCAGCTAGGTCAAGAGCTGCCTATGTGTGAAACCAGATCTGGGGAATGACTCAGTTTAAAATATAGTATTTAGGAGCCACTTCTTGGCAGTGGGGATGGGATGGTGGTGCTGTTCTTTTTCTTACCTGGGTTGATGAGGTATCCAGGCTAATTTCATTTAAAGCAGAAAAACTGCTCACGGTTTACTTCTTTGGGACCTACTCCCAGGGTGGCTCTTCTGCCATGACACAACTGCCCTAAACTTTCAGTGTGAGATTGCACTGGCTGGCTGACCAGGGACACTTAGGATAATATCTTAAGTCACCTTTGATTTTTAAATGTTTTCCAGTGGTTCTGCCTAAGAAGCATTTAACAACTACTTCACCATATCAGCTAATTGAACGTGATTAAAACCCAACTACTTCACCATAGCAAACTTGATAGCCAATTCTTAGGTGTCTATAAAAATGCCATTAGAGGGCTAAAGCAGTGTTTCTTTCCAAGTTTCTACAACAGCAATCAAAGGTAATCTTGTTTAGCACCTGCATAATCCCCTCAGTCAACACTAAAGTGGTATGTTTGTATTCTGGTTGCATACTGGTTCTCGATTATGCCAGAGGACTTAAACCGCTTTGAAGCAAAAGCTTGAACCCTTGGGTTTCCAGCCCAAAGCAGTGAGTCTTATGACTCGGCCATTTTGTGCTGTTTACATGACAAAATTGGGTGTCCTTGGGGATGACTGCATCAGGCAAAATAATTCCTTGGTCAGAAGACGAGGAGCAAGAAAATACAGGATGTAATCATGAGAAAGCAATTTTTAAATACTTTCTCCAAATTATCTTTAAAAGCTTTATCAAAGATCCATCTGTCTTAATGAAGAAGCTGTTGTCCTAAGCCTAGAGTGACCTTTGAAAGAAGTGTGTGAGTTGTCTACAAACTCGAACTACAGTTAACATTTATAGAATTCCCACATTATTTATCTTACATGTCTCTTAGGCCTGAAAAGTAAATGGAAACAGAAACAAAGGCCTGCCACCTCTGGTTTCTACCACTGGATAATCTGGAATTGCTGGGCATAACACTAAACAGTGGCACAACAAAAAAAGCCCGTCTGGGCTCCACCAGCTCTTAAATCATGGAGGGGAAATGCCCTTCCTGCACCAGTGCCAATGCAACAGACAAATCGCAGAAGGTGGGAAATAGTCCCTACAATGCTTTGCATTTCCACACATTCATTAAGCCTAAAGATACGTTGTTAGCAAGAAGTAGCTCTTGCTTTTTTACACCATTTATCTCAAATTGTTCTTAATAGTTTGGATCTGAAGTGCCTATTAAATAAAGCTCAAAAATGTGTGATACTTAATGCCTCGAGTTTGCAACGCCAGGCTTATAGCAGTCTTGCCAATTCTTATAACTTGATGATGAGTCTCATGATATTTCAAGTTTCCTTTACATACACCTTCCTGCTTCACCTAGGAGACTGGGAAGGGTGTTTAGATACTTAACATTTGTGGCTGAAGAGAAAAAGTGAGACTGTGAAGCACCTGGAAGCTCTGAAACCAGAGAGCAAGAAGAACAAATTTACCATTGATTATTTTTGTTTAAAAAGGGTGTGTAAACCAATTTTATAACTTGGGGACAGTGTCTGGACTCGTGATGTTGGAACACGTTAGGTTGGCAATGCTGTTCACGTTAGCAACCGTTTTATTTCCAGTCCTCTGTTCCTGTCTACTCAATTCAATTCACCACAGCATTTCACAACCGAGCTGGCAGTGCCACTTGCCTGTCCAGCACAGGATTCCTGTAGTCTGAGCATGGAGCACTTACTTGTGCCGTGCACTGCTCACACAAGGGGGAAAGCAGCTGTCCCTGGCCCAAAACATTGCAGTTCAAGAGCTCATCTCTGTGCTTACTGACTTACTGGAAAAAAAAAAAAAGTGTGTATCTACTCAACTTGCTGCAGCCAAGTCAAGACCTGAGAGGGTCAAGCCCCGAGAGGGTCAAGCCCCTTGCAGGATCGTGCTCTAGATCAGTAATGATTTACTAGTTTAGAAGGGCACGTATAGGCAGAAATACACCAAATGAAACCATCAGGCTTGGATCATAACCATCAAAGCTGTGATCAGGCAATAGCAGCTGGGTGACTGCGTGCGCATCCACGTGGGTCTCTGCAGACGGGGCACTGGGATCCCGGGTGTCAGACGGAGGGAGTGTTTACGCAGTCCAGTGCCATGGCTCCTCATCGGCCACGCTGGGCGAGCTCCCGGGGGACACAGACACTGGAGGAGCTCTCGCACACCTGCTCCCTGGTCTCCGTGCTGGCTCCAGTGTCTCTGCCCAGCACGACACCGTCCAGGCATGCCTGCAAAGGTGTCTATTCCCGCTAAGAGTGATGGGGACTGCTGGTATAGTGCATCCTCTCAGTTTGTGTTGGTTGTTGGGCTGACTAGATCTCCACAACCCATGTGATTTTTGACACTCATACCAAATGGGTCTGTATTAATGACTTTCATCACTGATAATGAGACCTACAGTGTTTACTCAACCACTTTTAGCAAAATTATTTGGGTTCTTTCCCAGTCGTTTTGTCTGCAGGCTACAAAACAGAGTAATTTTCTAAATTTTTTTTTTCAGTCTGCTTCTCAAACACTATTTCTCATTGTTACATGTATAGGACTCATTCAAACCAGCATTTCAACATTAGACATAGTATTACCATCTCAGACATTCAACATTCATGAGGTAACCTGCCCTCTCCCTCCTCTGCCTTCCTCCCTTTCCCCCCACGCTCAAAATGGTGGACTTTTTAATTGAAATTTAGGCTTTAGAGTTTGCTTGGATCATATGTCACCAGGTGAACTAGAAACTCACTATGCGTGGGGGAGGGAGGAAGGGAGGAAGGAAGGGAGGTAAGAAGGAAGGAAGGAGACAGAAGGAAAGCAAGAAAGGTGATTTTTTATGAGACTGAGACCCCACAATCTTTTGCATGTATTTGCACCTGCTGGGCCTGACCTTCTGCTGCTTAGCCCAAAGCCCTGCAGAATGCTCCTGCTTAGATTTGCTATCATTTTGCACCTACTATGGTATTCGCTCTGGCAGGTATCAGTGGTTTCCAAAGAAGCAAGCCAACAGATAATCAGTCTGTCAGGTTTCCAGGCTTAATGCACTTGATAACATTGGTAATTTAATGCTTTCAACTACACTTTGAAGTTAAAAGCCCCTTGAACAGAGCGGGGAGAGAGGTGTAGAAGGCTGAGGTGTAGTTCCATTTTTGACAGTTTATCTACAGAGCATATGCATGGGGAGATCTGCTTTTGCAGTGGGAATTAATGGACTCTCCCCTTCCGCAATGAGAATATGCGGTGTCTCAAGGGAATAGCAGCCAGAGAGACAGAAATGTAATAATTGGGGCATTTGCTGGAAATTTTCCCTAGGGGCTGCACCTCATCTTGCAGCTCCATTTTATACATTTCTGCAGATTGCACTGCAAACCATGATGTGCAGTGAAATTGAAAACAGCTTGTACAGTCAAAGAGTAGACTGAAAGGAAAAGAAAAAAAATAAACAACAAAAAGCGCCACTGTAGGATGTAAAGCATTTTGTGTGTGTACAAAATCCTGAAAGGACAGTAAAAGCCATTCTTTCTCCTCTCTCTTCCTTGAGAAGTAAAAAAAGAGCCTCCATGAGACCTGTTGCATACTTGACTGGCACAACACTATTCAGTGTAAATGTCGAGCCCAAAGAATGGTCCTCTGAAGTTCCAGGTGGATATTCCTCTTTGGAAGTGCCAGAAAGCTTCACTTTGCACTTGTGGAGTTCGCGCTGAAGAAAACTGGATGGGTGTCCCCCATTTGGGAGCACATAGCCCTCGATTAAGTGCTCTGTGCTGTCTGTGAGGACCGGAAGCAGAAACTTAATTCCTAAACATACCTCTGTTCGAAATGCAAAAGCACGGTGTTTCCCCTGTACGAGCTGCCCTCACCTGAGTGCAAGAGAGAGGATCTCCCCAGTGACCCAGCCCTCTCCCCAGCCCTCTCCCCAGCCCTGCTCTCCAGCTCTCGCCACTCTCTGCTTCACGTATGTAGCAATGAAGTCCGCCAGTGCCTCTCTGCAAGGAAAGTGCCAGTCTGATTCAGCTGCCTGTGGAGAATGTGTTTGTTTTTCAGACTGATTATCAGAATGGTCTTTTTTTTTTTTTTTTTTTTTTTCACTTTCCCACATCAGCTGACCATCATACTTGGTTAATTTTGTCCTTTCAACACAACATTTTTTCAAATTGATCTCCAAACCAGCCTTGGTATTTTTCTTGCCAATGTGTGTGTCTGAGAAAACTGAGGTCTTACTTCCCAAAACCTAACAATTTGGTAATTTGATTTCTTAATACACAAGTTTTAAAGATTACAATTTCAAGCCAGTGGCATTTCTCAGTTTAACAAAACATCAGCTTTTGTTCTACTTTTCCCTCATCTTTTCCAATAAAGCACTTTTTCCTGACACAAAAGCTAGCTCAATTAAAAATGTGATGAAACTGCTCTAAGGGCACAGCTTGAAATTCAGCTTCGCAACTTACAGCAGATAATTATTTCACTTTTTATGTTTCTTTTAATGTATTCTTTTATACACTACAACATGGTAGCAGATCAAAGGTCTAATAGAGCTTAATTGCAGTTCATATAAATGTCTCTCTATGTGTCATACTGAACTTGCACTAAAAAAGAAATGTAACAGTCCAGATTGAAGGCATGTGAAGTCATTCCAGATTTACCTGCAGGACAGCCTCACGCCGATCAGCAGCCACCAGTGTCAGGCAGCAGGTAGGGCTCCACGGTGGCTCAGATGCTGCAATTAGGAAGGTCTGTGGTGACCGTCCATTCTAAATTTCTGGTGAAAAATTGTGTTCCCAGCACTTGTAGCTCTGAAGACTTTTTCTCAAATACAAACCAAACCCACAATCACACCTGACTTCAGACCTGTGCAAAGGGGATGGTGGTGTTATGGGTTGTCACTGGTTTTTGTGGCAATGAATGGAGATGAACAGCCACCGTTTTTCTGACCTACAAAAGATCTTCTGTCTGAGGAGGAGAAGAATCATTCCCTATCCGTGTCCTCTTCTTCCCCCTGAATGTGAAGGAAGGCTAGATGAGCTGGGTTTAACTTCTTAAAAACCTTCAGTAGTGGGGATTCCTCAATACCCATCTACCGCTTTCTTTTCAGCTCCAAGCTTCATTTTATTGTCCTTAAAGTCCCATTTTCTTGGAAAGCCCATGCAGATATAACATAGAACAAAGTATTTGCATTTTTTGTTTCTTTTTTTTTTTTTTTTTCAAATTTGCTTCTTGTTCTGTTGAATTATAAATCTGGTGCCTGACATACCACAGAATATGGTGGCAATAAAGTAGCCAAGCTGGGACCCTGGAGGGCTTTCTTCCAGAGTGTGGCAGTACATGAGATTTCTAGAGGAACTGATACATTGGTGCAGCAGTGGGGGATGAAAGTAAGGGTGGACAAGAGGACAGAAGAGAGGCCGATAGAGACAAACAGTTGAGTGACAAGGAGGCACCACATCCATTGCTCTCCCAGGTGCCAGAAGGATATCCAGATCTGACTTTTTCTTTTACCCTAACATTGTCTTCACCACCATGTATTTTCCAGTCAGTATATAAGCGGCAGCTCTATTCTGTTTGAGGTCCTATTTCCCCAGCAGGCATCCACACTTGGCTGGCAAGACCTAATGGAAAGCTCTTTTACCTGCAGCCTTGCCAGTGAAAAGAACTCCAGGCTTTATAGCAGAGTGTTATATTTTTGAAGAGCAGTACGAGGAGCATCATCCTCAACCCCTTTGTGCAGTTATGCAGCTAAGCAATAAATCACACAGAAGCATGGCTTGTTGCAACATTAATAGAGAAAAGCTTGAGGAAAATGTGGCACAGAAGAGAAGCTAAGTATCGGGAGTCTCCTGGATGTTCATTTGGATTGCTTGGCTCCTGCCCAAGGAGAACTATTGCTATGTATTTTATCGGCACTGAAATAAACTTA
The DNA here is from genome assembly GCF_000708025.1 of Charadrius vociferus. Taxonomy (NCBI): domain Eukaryota; kingdom Metazoa; phylum Chordata; class Aves; order Charadriiformes; family Charadriidae; genus Charadrius; species Charadrius vociferus. The sequence goes on along the minus strand of NW_009647401.1, from coordinate 4,724,217 downwards.
AACAAGTGGTTATTAAAAAGAATAAAAAGCTATATTGAGTGGTTCCCCTACAGAAAAATTGAAATACTCAGTTGCTATATTTTTTTCTGTATTTTTTTCTGTTGTTTCTAAAGGTGACCTTGAAATTGGGAATGTGCCCAGGTTGCTTCCTTACAAAAAAAAAGACAATATTTTGTCTTTTGTAATGCAAGGGCAAGGTCACTTTGCATTGTATTTTTCTGCAATATATTTTGCAAGAGAAATCTGCGTGACCACACTCCTCAAAGGGTGAGGTTTGTCCAGGAAGGGGCAACCCTAACCGAGGCAGGGTACCACATAGCAGCATGTCCGGATTCATCAGCCCTTACCATCCCATGGCAGAAATGGATCTCATAACAGGACAGCCTGACTGAGGAGACATGTAATTCTTTTCACACCGATGCAAATACTCTGAGGGAAACGTGTTTTAGAAGAGAGAAGGGCTAACTAAGGTTTGCTGTTCATTATCCCCTAATTACTTTTCAAGGCCTTAGGCAGAGAGCTGGCTGTCCCCAGACTGATTGCCTTAGGAAAGAGGGCAAAGCTTCCTCAAAGAAATCTACTGCTTTTCCAGCTCCTTCACAGGAGACGGAAGGCTTCCGTCTTCTAGAAAAAACTACGTTGTAAACTTTTTCACGTAAAATGTAGCAATGACTGATGTCTATGACTATATTAAAGGCTCAAAAACCTTCCCACTTCTCAGGAACCAGGGGAGTAAGGGGTGTGATCCCAGTCACCGGTACGATAAAGGATTCGTTTTAAATGATGTCAACAATCATATTGTTCCTTGACATCCTCCATAGTCTCAAGGAGATACTTATATCAGCTTTGTCACTTTATACCTCGGAAGGCAATTTGTGAATATCAGTTCAGTGATTAGGGAAATGAATTCAAAACCTTTTATTATAATCAGACTTTAATATGTTGGAACGAAATTCCTTAGTTTACCTGAGATACGCTGTCATTTTCATTTAGCCTATCACATCATTCACTCAGCATTGTCTGGAGATAATTACTGAAGAAGACAAGCTCTTGTCTGCCTAAAACACAGCAGCATAAACTCATTTACGGCAAATTAAAACAGATGGAAAATTGCTGTTGCTTTCAATATAGTTGCAGAAAAAATTAAGTTTTCAAGTATGTTAAAAGTAATTGTAGCAAATGCAAGGTTGTGGCTTACAACCTATGTCCTAAACAAAGTATTTCAAGCATCCCAGTAAAAGTAGGTGAATCTATTCTTAAGAAGGAATTGGAAGCTATAAAAGAAACACCTCTTCACAAAAGACATTGGATGCCTGTGGACAGCCCCAGAAAAAAAAAATAGAGAGGAAAAAAACACCCAAACCCAGATATTAGAATAACTCAAAGAAAAGTGATAAATATTGAAACAACAAATAAAGAACTTTTATTCTATAAACACACATATACATCATCACATGGATGTGAATCAAACCACTAAAACTAAGGAGGCTACTTGCCTACCTAAAAATAAATACACTTGTTTGTAGAACTGAGAGTATATGTTCTAATACAGGTGACTTACCATGCCCTGGCATCTATACATATCCTTTAAGATGAAATATAACATCATCTTCAGGACTACTTTAGAATCAGACCGTAACTCAGGTGCAGCCTGACTGGGGGATAGAAATACTTCTCCATCCACACAAACTTTTTCCTCTTACGTCTGTTGTTACACGACTGGTGTATCAGAATTGCAGTACAGTCTTAACCACAGAAACTACAGGTTCTGCTTTGCTAGGCACATGTTTGCTGGTCTGTCAGCATTGTGCTCTGCCAGCACATCTTCCAGCACCTGCAAGAACGTAGAGTCTTGAAAGGCAGTGAAAACTGAAGGGACTCTGTCTGCATGAAATACATTCAGTTCAAAGCAAGCTAGAGGTATTCATGAGTATTTCACTTATGCCAGAATTACCATAACTGTTCAGGTTGATTTATATTATCCCTCCCTTAAAAAAAAAAAAAAAAAAAAAATTCCTCTTCTTCCAGTTCAGGAGAGACTGGGTAACTGAGGGACAGTATGCCAAACTCTACACTAAGTATTTTGAGAGGACAAGTACAGGATTTTGCAGTGCTTCAGTGCTGTTTATAGGGGCCCTGTGGGTCACCCATCCCACCCTGAGGCCAGACTGTGGCCAGCACTGGAGCAGATTGGTGTGGCTTTGTCTGGTTCAGGCTTTGAAACCCCCAGGGATGGGGTTTCCTCCAGCTCTCAAGGAAGCCTCTTCCCAGGGCACACTACTGTCCTGGTGGGTGTTTTGTTTCCTAATATCCAAGCTGAACATTCATCCATTGTACCCTCTTGCACCTTCTGTTACCACTGAGAAGAGTTTGGCTCTGATGTCATTGTAGCTCCTCATCGAGGAGTCATAAGCTGCTATTCAACTGCCTTTGGCCTCTTCTTCATCAGATTACACAAGCCCAGGTCCTCAGCCAAGTCTTCTCAGTGGTCCTGTGTGCTAGGCCCCTGATCATCCTGGTACCCCTCCACTTTGGCTCTCTCCAGTTTCTTGATATCCTTTTTGAAGTGGGTGGCCAAAATGATGCACAGTTTTCCATATTCTATTTGACTCCACCCTATGAAATAAAAATGTAAGAAAGTGATCTCTTTCACTTGAAATAATTTTGAAGATGACTTTGAACTCATGATGTTCCTCTGAAGGTGACTGCAGCTGATGATGTTGCTTTCAGAGTGCTGGCTTCAACTTGAAGCAGCCAGGAGGGAGAAGAGAAAGTGAAATGCAGGAGCAGACTAAGGAAACAAGATCACTCCAAGGAGCAGTGGAAAGGATGGAAAGAAGACAGAGGAAAAAAAAGGCTGAAAAAGAAAAGCAGGGGAGCAGTGTGGAAAACTATGCCCTGCCACTATCGTTACACTGTGATCCAGCATAAATGTAGACTAATATGATCACCTAATATGGGGATGGGTCGTGTTTGAAATCATTTAAGCTAACAAGTTTCATTCTCTGGAGAGGGTAAAGGCAATGGCAAAAAAGAGTCCTCCAAATAATTGTCTCATTCTACATCTCACTGAGTACGTTGCTCAGGAGCTATACCATGACAGGCCTTGAAATACATCTTTCAGTTATTTCAGTCCCCTTTTAACTCCGTAGGAGCATTACATTTCTGTCTTGAAGGCTGAGGTCCAAAATACCCTCTCTCAGGGATTTTGTCTCAGCTTTCTCTGCTGCCCACTTGCACCAGCATACCCAAGCTGGCCTCTGCCTCCCAGCTGACTGAGGAATGACTGAATAAGTAGAAACAAATCTGGAATTTGAATCGGTCCTCTTGGAAATGCTATTTGAAGACTTCCAAAACAATGAATAAATTGTCCATACAAGGACTTCCTCTAAAAATTACTTCATTGCACTGAGGGCAGTACACTACCCTCCCCACAAGTCTGCAGAGATCTGACTAAAACCAGCTTGCTCAAGAACTCACGCATAAGCAGAACTTCACTTTACACAAGAAAAAAAACTGTCATATTTTTGGACTCCGCTTCTGAGGAAAAAAAAATCATAAAATCACATGAGTAAACCAAAGGAGCGAACAGCCCTGACATCACGAGGGTTGGTGGTATACTCCAGGACCAGCCAATATTTTTTGAAAGATGAGGGCTAAAGTTCTCTCCTGTCAAATCTGTGCATGGTAAAGAAGCGATTTGCCAGGCAGGATCAGAAAGAGCTTTCATTGTGTTCTCACCTTGCATACTTCCCTGGAGTTTTTGTAGCACAGATGGGACTGTATCCCAGAGGTTTTGGAGGCAAAAGAGAACCAATTCCCGTCAGAAGAGACAACCTTGAAAACAGCTTTCTCCTTTTATAGAAGTCAGGTCATTTGTTGTGATTCTTGCAGCCCAGAATGGCTCTACAACACTCTGCAGTTTCAGCGGGATGTTGTGTTGTGCCTGACCTGCCTTCAGCTGTTGTGCCGTGTTGCTATGTGCTTATGCTGACAGCTGTTGTGTTTCACTCCAAATTAGTGCCTGCCTTTCGCTCTGGAGTGAAGTAATACCTACGCGCAGGGCCAGATTCCAGTTCTCTATGGAAATGCCCCCAAAACAAGTGAAAATACTACCAAAACAGATGCTTTGTACCCATTTCCTGATCAGTCACACGGTACTTCCTCTTTCTATATGGAGTTCCCCACGCACTCCCACAACAGTTCCTTTTTTCTTTTTTTTTTTTTTCTTTCCTAGCAGTCTAAACATTTCGTGTTGTGAAAAGAATTTAGCATCCCAGCAGTTCCATATTTCTTGTAAGCCGGCCCCGCAGAAGCGTCAGGATGCTGAGCCATGCTCATGAATGAGGGCGTAGAGCCTGGAAGCCTGTTTTCCTTCCCGTGGAGCCAATTTGGAGTAAAATGTGATTTTGAAATCTATTTAAAGATCTTCTGGGGAAAATGATAGTGAGTGATGAAAGAGGACCTTTTACAAGTCAATAGCTGTAAGATATTGATCAAATAGTTTTTAATTGGTTTAGCATTCTTAAATTGCTTTAAAAGCATTTGAATTGCCACTTTGGTCCAACCAAAGGTCCACTTGGCCCAGGACCACATCTCCAGTAATGGTCAGTGTTACATACCATTCACAGGTGCTTCTCAACCTGTGATCTCTGCATTACTCATAGTCGTTAAACATTGGATCTGAAAAATGGTTACTTTTTTTTTTTTAAAGGAATCAGTCAAGCAAAGATAACACAGAAAGAAAAGTAATAATATTCTCAAAACATTCTTGAAAAAGGCAAGAGAGCGAACACTCAAAGCTTAGATTATAGTTGTTCGTGAATTAAAACCTTATAGCTGTGTCATACAAGGTGGTCCACGGATAGTTTTCCAAAAATCTAAGCAATCCCTGAATTAACCAGATTTGAGAGTCACTGTTAAAAGGGCAGGCACAAGATACTCAGAAATACTCAGAGAAGTTTATTTCCTATCCTGGCAGCCACAAATAAGCTTATACAATAAAGTGGGACCTGACGTCTCAGGCTCACAATATTCCTCAATATTTAAAAACACCACATCTGAGAATAAAAATGTGTATAAACAAAAACCACCCATTATATTAATGAATTAATGTTGGTTCTCACAGTTTCTAACATCATAACAGCCTTCCCCCCCAAGAACAAATCACATTTTCCTATGAAGCTGTCTTTAAGAAATGCGCTCACTAGTTCATTAGTCATTACTGTATATATAAGTATGTTCCAGTGAGCACAAATGCACGAATAGAAGTCCTTTCATGTTATTCTATGACTCAGCTCACAGAGCCAAAGTGACTTGGAAGTTTACTAGTTGTGGTTGCAGCACCTAAAGACAAATATACTTGAAATAACCAGGGTGAATGCTCTGGGGCTTGAGTGATTACAGATCTTTCATCGGTGTGACCTGAGAGTAGACGAAAGAGTCATAAGTTCTGTGTACACTGTTCAACTTAGAAAAGTTAAACAAGCTAGAATAAATATATATTAAATGAAAAACATGATCACAGTGATATATATATATGTATACATAATACTAAAGATGAGGAAAATGTGGCCTGTAAAAAAAACTTGAGTGCTATCTCCAGACAAATCTGAGCATACTTTACTACTACGTACTACCCATTTTGAAGCACATATAGTGAAAGCAAAAAAGGATTATGCAGATACAGAGAGTTACTACTCTGCTGAATCTCACATATACAGCTCATCATGTATTTTATACTATCATATCTCAACCTCTGGCACAAAGGGATTTTGTCCCTTTCCGAGAAATTTCCTTCCTTTCTCTGCCCCTTGTCTGCCTATATGTCATTTCTGTAAAAAATCACAAAGAATCTCAAAATTGTGGAATGGGTCAAAACCTGAGCAGTATCTGCAAACCTCATGGAAACTGAGGGAAGACACCATTCGATTTTGATTCAGAGTCCAGTAGCTGTTTTGAGTCAGTCAGACTGGGTCTGTCACTAAATGAGCAAAACTGTTGTCAAGTTTTGCCATGTAGGCAGTGGGCTATATGTCCGACGAGTTGAGAGTGGGATTGAAAGTCACAAGCCCTACAAAATGCATATTCTATTTCAGGCTCATCATATGACAATGACCCAAGTTATCCAACTTCCCCATCTCTTCATTCTTTAAAATGTCACTGTTAATATTTGCCTATGTGAGGGTTTAAAGATCTCTGGATAAAAACATCCAAAAGTGAAAACTATTGCTTAGTGAAAATCATGAATAACAGCACTAGTAACACAATTCCCTGTAACTGTAGAGAAGTCCTCAGCGCTATGCTTTGCAAGTGACTAAAGCTGCCATTGGCAGCTACGCCGTGCACAGCCTTCCTGTATTTAAACTCTGTATTCAGCCTCAGCAATTCTATCTGTCTACACAAGTGGTACACCACCAAAAGCCAACAGTCTTGTTTTCAATCTTCTATCTCACTGGACACTACTTTGCTTAACCTCTTTATGCTTCAGTTTCTTCACCTGGAACTTTATCTGCATTTCTAAAGAACTCCACTGTCAACAAAGTACGAACTGCTTAGTAATGTTTCCTATATTGCAGCAGGCTGAGACGTGTTTGCAACATGCCAGAGTTCCGGGAGTTAAGTTTTCTAATGCCCTATTAAAAATACATGGATAAGGCTAGTTCTCTTGTTCTCTTTCTCTTGGTCTTTTTTTTTTTTCTTTTTTTTCCGGAAGAGAATAGTCTACAGTATTATTAAAACTGCCTTGTGTGAAAGATCAATGCACGTTGTTCAGCTAGGCAGAGCAGAGAGATGTTGTGCTCATCTCACCACAGGTATAGAGATTAGTGTCACGCTGAGAATTACGTACCAGTCACACTGCATTTGCCAGTGTGCAATATGCTGGACCTGCTCTTCCCCATTCCTGTATGCAAATATTTTCTGGGGAAAAAAATAATAATAAAAAAAAAAGCACGGTGTTACAAGGTTCTGATGGGAAGCAGTACAGAAGTATCAGCGTGGCATGCTTCCAAATCTTCATCCCTTTTTTTTACAAGGTTAAAATGACAACGGAGCCAATGTGTGCAAGATCAGTGGTGCAAAGCTTACTGTTTGCCTTGCACACTGACTCAGCGGGCTGGGATACACATCTGCCTCCAGCTTCAGCTCTGCCAGCTGAAGAGGCTGTGCCCAGGTGCTCATCACCTGGGTGACTCATGCGCCTTAGTGGGAGCTCCCACATGGAGATCTGCCAGCTGATCCAAGGGTTGGTAACACCCACCATGTGGGTGCTGATGAGCAGCTGCAGATGCACTGGGGCGAGGAAGCCCTTGCTGAAGGCCGGAAAGGTCATATACTCACAGCCTGTGCTCTGTTGCATGATTACGCGTGGGTGTGTGTCTGTGCTTGTCAGAACCTCCTGATAGTTATCCTTGAATTGGATGAAAATTTAGAGATAGTCAAGCTTGAGTTAAGAGGAAGAGACAAGAAACCTCAGAGGTAAAGTTGTTGGACCTGATGTATGTAGCAGCAAATGCAAGTCTGTGTTATGCAGACAGCCAAGGTAGATGTTCAAGCAGCTCCTTTTGGTCCTGAAACCGAGTAAACATATAGCCAAAGCATTTGAGCTTGGCTGCCTGAAGTTAAGCTCTTCTTTGTGGAATCACGTAAAGCATTTACAAAAAAAGTAAAGGCAGCTTCTATCAAAGTAAATGAAACCCATATCAAAGGTTGCCAATTCACTTTAGGGTTTAAGGCGTTAAAAAAATGTAGACTAATTGGAATGCTACAAAGAGATTCACAGCGCAGTGAATGACTGAACAGGTTTGCAAATAGCATCTGGAAGTGAAAAAAAAAATAATGCTGCAGATGTTTGTGGCTTTTTCTTTCTGTGTCTGCCTGTGAAACAGCTGTGGGACTTTTTTTGTCTTATAGTCATATTATTTGTAGTGATCATGTGCTGTGGGAAAAGCACTTTCCTGACATTTCCAACGTGTTGGATGGTGGCAGGTGACACTATCCAGTTGCCAGTTCGATGGGGGTACAGTTATACTTCCTTCCCTTCCCCACAAATCTGAATCCAGGTCCTTTTTTGAATCACAGGTAAATCTTTTAGGTGTCAGTGTTTCCAAGTCCCGCATTTTTCCCTGTGATTGGTAGCTCCTGCTGGGAAAGGAACCAAGGCTACAGTAATATCAGGTATTTAGGTAGGATTGCACCAAGGCACAGCAGATGCCTGCAGTGCCTGCTCTGGCTCTTGCCATCCTAAGTTGTCTATTTACAACACATGTAATTACGTGGATGAGATTGGCAGATATGGAATATATATTGCTGTACCATAATCTTGGTCTAGTTATTAGAATGGGAGAAAGTTAACTTTGCATTTAATTTTTGGTTCTGCCACAGACTTCCCTTGGATGAGACACATTGTCTACCCCGTGGTTTAATTCCCGCTTTTATAAAATAGAACTAATACTTCCACTTCTCTCTGGGATGATATCGGGCACAGTGCAAGGCAAGATAACATCGAGTAATTTCAAGAAAGCTGGTATGTCTTGTCTATCCAGCAAAATACAGAACCACGCAGGGCTACTAGCTGGAAGCCAAGATTTATAATTAATCTTTGACGAGCACTATGGAATGTTATACCAATGTTACAAGTCTTCTTGCAGGTCCATAGCTAGAATGGACTGATCCAGGTCAGGAATCTGCCTACCATGTATGGTATTTAAACTTGCCCTAAGATTGTATCTCTTTATATAAATATATATAAAACAGGAAAAAATGACCAGCTCTCTCAGGGTATGTTGACAATATGATCCTCTAAAGTAATTCCATGGCTTTAACATGTGAAGCTTCAGAAATAAGAAAAAAAATCATCTGTAATTCCAAAAAGCCTCTACCTATCTGTGGGTTTCAGGCCAGAATTCCTTTAACTGAACATCAGACTCTGCCTGATTCTGGCCACAGATTCACTGAGTTGCCTCCAGAGTGCTTATTTGTCTCTTCTGACCAAAGAAGGTACCTTTGGTGACTATATGCCTAACGCAAATGCCAAAACTTAAGAAGGGTAAATATATTATGCATGAATATATAAATATTTTTACTCCATTTTGGACCAGTTATCTATGGCAAAATTAACACCTCTTCCCTCATCCTCTAGCGTAGACTAATTAGTTCAGCCTCAGAAATACTGTAAAAACCTCACTGAAAGCAATGGACCCAGACAGCTGTGGCAAATGTCCTAAAATTATAGATCACTAGGGAGAAATTCCTATAGAGAAAGCTGTTTAGTGTTCATTTTATGCGTTCTTCTGCCCAAGAAGCCTCTTAGCTTTTGGAAAGAAATTTCCTAGAAATAATAAGGAATATTAAAGCAGTTGACATAATGGCAAGAGACGCAGTGGTTATCACCAAAAAGAAAAGCATTAAGACCCGACAGTGTGAGCCTCCCTTTAGCAGGCCTCTGTTTTCATACCCGCTTCATCTCCAAGAATCCAAGTTGCTGTTTCCAGTTAGCAGCCAGCTGAACCTCTCTCTAAGCAAAAATACCTCTCTTTTTGACTAATTTGCTGACTATTTACAGTATTTGGGGCCTTAACTCCAAGGTTGCCGGAGGGCTTACAGGCTCAGAGAGATCTTTCTTTTAAGATAATGAACTACAATGGTGATGATGGGGGTTTTGTATGCACATAAAAGGCACTGAGATAGCAAACACCTCGTGGAACACTAGATGAAGAGATAAGGGAAAGACAGATGACCTGATAGCTAGGTTAGATCGGCTATCATTTGTATTTTAGCACATGTGTTCAAGTGAGAGGTACAGGGAAACCTGTTCACATAGTATCCTTGATAGAAAATGCCTAAATCAATCTCATGCTACTATCCTTCGAAAGGTAAAGTTTTGGCAGGAAAATCTGGGTGCCAGAATCAGCAGACAGTGCATGCTTACACTATTCATTCCAGAGCATGTACCAGCTCCTCACATTAGGCGGCCTTGTGACCAAAGGAGACCAGCAGACCGAATTCATAGCATCACTAAGAACCTTCATTTTTCTCACGAGCCTTTTTTTATCACTTTTCCCTCATATGTTTTTACCTCCTGTACCATACTAGCATTATTCAGTTCTGGTAAGACCAAACTCTGTGCAGTCACAGCACATTATCTCAAGTTCATAGCAACAATAATAAATTGAACCTGGTTTTATAAGGTCTCTAAGCTAGAGAGGCTACACAACGTTGCAAGGACTTACACTAATCGGGGGGGGGGGGACACGACACGACACTCAGAGGAAGGCATACAGATGTGCTGCTTCTGCAGACACCCCTCTCTGACTGCTACAGGCTGAAATATCTCCAACATTTGCTCACAAAGCGACAACAACTCTGTTGGACTCAAATCAGTGTGCTGGAATTAGAATGGAAGTTAGGGGCATCGTTTATCAGCTGTTTTAACCAGAGGTCAGTGCATCTAAAGGATGCTGTAATTTTCCACTGCTTTCTACAAGGACGGGAATTACTTTTTTCTCAGTACAGCCCTGCATCACTCTCTGATCCTGAGAGCGTAATCCCTTGGCACTAAAGCCTCTTATTGACAATGCAGTAAACCTGCTCCATAAGCATCAGAAAAGGGAAATAAAAGATGTTCCAAATTTGTGTTTGGCAAAATATGACACTGAAATCAATTAGATGTTTCCAGATCAATAGGGGCTTCAGTCAATAAACCTCCTGTCAGAACAATGTCTAGCAGACCTGTTGACAGCATTAGAAAGCTCCTGATTTAAAATCTCTGTTGGGGTTGCTATTAAAGCTGTTATTCAGTTCCTTATCTATTTGCTGCTACTTGTAGACATCATTCGTGGGAGCAGCCTGAAAGTCTTGACTGAAAGTTTTGGCTGTTGCACATGAAACTTAATTACAAGGTCAGAGACAAGAACTTGTTTGTTGGGGATTTACAGGAGGAAAATAAAAGCTTTTGAGATTTTGCTTCAGAAGACAGATGCTGTTAGGAGTGCCACTGCCTTTTGCATTTGCAGGCTATGTCATTACTGCAGTCCAAAGCTTGAATTCGGTCTTTGTTTAATTAACCCAAAGCCAAATACTGCTGAAAATATTTGCAGAATTTGGGGAAGTTTCCTTCCAGAGTCAGCCAAGTAATTCTAGGAACAGTTCAACCTGCTGCATCCTAAGGTCTCGATTCAGCAAAATAAGTAAGCAGGAATTCATTCATTCAGCATTGAATTCATTGCCAAACTGAAGTTCAGAAGCTATCAGAGAATCTAATTCCTGAAGGATGGAGGCACTGAATTACATTCATAAATCTTCATCTGCAGCAGACAATGAGGACCAGGACAGAATCAGAGGAAGAGAGCTTACAAATTCCAGTTGCCATGTGGGCTGCTGAAGCCTCTGACCTTCCTGAAGGGCAAGAGGGAAAAGTTTCTGTGTGCCTTAGGCAGGACTAACATGTATCCATCCACCGCAGATGCAGAAACCCTCCAAACAGCAAGACTTCTGTAGGGAGACAAATTTCCACAATCCAGCTACTGCTGAAGATGCTTTGAACTGCATTGGCCAACATAGGCTGTCATTAGTGATGTGCCTATGTTTTCTTTAAGATAAACTGAATCACATCCCTTCTGGCTTTACCCTGGGCATGTCCCAGTCCCTGTGTCAGCAGGACCCTGGGGTTACCCATACCTGTAAGCCAGCATGTTGTGCCTGCTCTGACCTCATGCCTAGGTCACCCACAGTTCCAGCAGAGCCTGTGTGTTTCAGCATTTCTCACAGGCTGGGCAGCAAGGCCCTGGTTTGGATGCTGGCATGGTGAAAAGCTTGATGAGCATCTTTTTACCCAGCACTACTTTTACATGGAATGCAGTTATTTGGCAGAATCAAACGCTTTACATCAGGTTACAAATCAAACCAGTTCTCTTTCTTCTTGCCAGTAAGCAGCACTTCCTGGGGGTTTGTGAACTGGTTAAACTCTGTGACTAAAAAAACAGTATCATGCCACTCAGAAGTACAATATAAGGCTATCAGACTGAAGGTATGGGCCCAAGGTCCATGTCGGTCAGTCTGGGTTACCAGCACCAGCTAACAGTTCACTGCTAAGGGAGAGAGCGAGAACGGGCAACTCTTCAGTGATTTGCTCCCAAAAAAGCCCTGCCTCCCAGGAATTTGTGGTCCAGGAACATTCCAGGTCAGGCACACCATCTTTACAGTAAATTGGGTTTTTTTTTCCTATTGATTTGCCCAGCCATTCTTGAACCCATCCACACTTTTGGTGTGCACACATCCTGAGGCAAGGAGTTCTATAACTTTTAATATTACTTGTGTGGAGTCTCCCTTTCATTTTTGTTTTCAATGTCCACCTTCGACTTTATTTTTATTCATTTTGCTTTGAAAAATTATTAATTTAGAAGTTCAGGACAATTTGTCAAAATTTTAGATTGAGGGAGAAAAGTAACATGAGTGTGAAACACCACTGCAATTTTTTGATTCTTCTCTTGTATTTATGTCTTAGCTGTGGACTCCACTGACTATACAAATTTTTGATGCGAACCCTTGCAATTTATCGAGATTTTCAGCACGCCTGATGCTTTTCTGTAAGACCTGGCTTTCGAATAAGGTGATCTTTGGGTACCTTTTCCTTGCTTGTGTTCTCTCGTCCGTTTCTAATTGTGTTCGCTGCTATCATTGTAGAGAAAAGTTTTAAAATGCAACCTTAAGGACACTCAGGCTTTTCAGCCAAACCCCGGGCTTCTGAGAACCCAGTCCGTGACTTTTAAAACGCCGCGTGAAGTATAAATAATAAAAATTCGTCCCTTGGAAGAAATTCCTCCCTTCCACATTAAAAACGTCCGAGCTGTCGAGCATCCTCCGCCGGGCCGGAGGACGAACACGGGGAGG